>NC_092872.1:738660456-738997168 GCF_028372415.1 Notamacropus eugenii
CGCTAAAAAGTCATCAGCTGATTGCCCCTACCCTGGTCGGCCCAGCCAATCCACCCCCTGGGACCCCACGTTGACATTAGTACCTGCTGCCCAGGGTCCAAAAATAAATCTCTGAAACATGAGCAGCTGAGGGTGTCTGTGAATTAGTATGGCACTATCCCATATACTCACAAACACGAATCCCACCTGATTAAAAATTAGCACTGCAGGATTTTTCTTAGGAGTTTGAATGAATCTTAGAGGTCACTTCATCAAACCTGGTCACGGGAGAAGTATGCCCAGAGAAATAAACCAACTTGTCAAATATCGTACACAGCAAGTGAAAGAGTCAAGATTTACTCAGGTCTTCTGATCCCAATCCAGTACTCTTTCCACCATATTCATTCTGCCAGGAAGCACATAGCTTAATAAGAAACCATGACTAGCTATCAAGAAAGATCAAGAAACAGGCCATCATCACCATCACCACCATCACCATCATCACTACCATCGTTTTACTGTCAAAAATATGTGCTATTATGCAATAATGAGAACTGCTTGGAAGAGGATGGGGTAAGTGAGAGGCAAAGAAGAGAGGCAAAATTCAGGGAAGAGGTTAGCAGGGTAGGAAATAATTAGACCTAAACTTAGAAAGAAAAGGGTGCATTCAGGAGAGGTCACGATGGCAAAAATGGTTGGATTTTTCTCAAAACCTAGATTGTGGAAGGGAGGGTAGTCATAAGTCAAAGCCACTCTCTGATTTCCAGCACTAAATGATGCGCAGGGGCCCGAAAGTGCACTTGAACCAGAGAGCCCAAATTCAAATCCTGTCTCTACCACCTGATACATTTGTGAAATTCTACAGGTCATTTGACCTACTCTGACTTTAGTTATCTTGTCTGTAAAGTGAAGTGGTTAAAATAAGTCAAGTCCCTTTCAGCTCTCAGTAACTTCTCCAGCTGCCATGACATCTGATGGCTCAAACCTCCCCTTCTCCTAGCTGGCACCCCAGAACCCAGTGCAGGAAGATCTGTACCATGCAACAATGCCTCTGGCCTCCCTGCTCTTCATACAGAGGGCTGCCAAATGACCTGGTTTGGAAAATTCAGATATGGATTCTTCCTTTCATGTACATCTCACCTGGGAATGTTCCAGAAGGAGGAAGCTACCCAGGATGTTTAAACATTCAGAGTTTCTTACACAAGCATTTCTCACCTCTGGCTCACAAATACACACACATATGAACACACATATGCTACGTACATGCCTACTGCCTCTTATGCTTTCCTCTAAACCAATTCAGAGACTCTTTAAAGAAGAATTGTATTATAGTCATTTAAAAGAAACCCAGGTCAACAGGCTTGTTCCTACCCCCCCCCCCAAAATATCAGGTGAGCCCTAAAAGAAAATGGATGTAGCCCACAGGCTTCTCAGTTCTAGACTTGCAACAGATCTGAAAGACCCTCTTGTCCAACATCCTTCCCCTCACTTTCAAAAGGAGGTGATGGAGACTGGAATACATGCATGAAGCCAACTGCCCAAGGCCTCTCCATCCGAAGCAATGTTAAAAAGGCAGCCCTAGCCCTGAGACTAGACTTGACAAGGTGATGGATGCTGCCAGGCCACTGGGAACTGAGAGGGAATGATAAGAATGCCAAAGGGCAGAAGAGCAGTGGCAGCCAGATGCATACGTCTTCCTGCCCTTACCAATCTCTCTTAGATTCCCACGGTAGGGCTTCTGCATTCTTTCTCACTGTTTTTTTAAGAGCACTTAAAAGCCAGCCCAGTTTGGGCAGGTAGATAGTACAAGGCATAGGGTGTCAGATTTGGAGTTCAAATCTGACCTCAGGCACTTGGGCAAGCCACCTAATCCTGCTTGCCTCAGTTTCCTCATCTGTCAAATGAGCTGGAGAAGGACATGGCAAACCACTCCAGTAACCCCAAGAAAACCCCAAACGGAATGACAGAGAGTAGAACATGACTGAACAATAACATAAGAATTTCCTTTTCTTAAATCTAAGAAGGGCCAGAGATTTTTCTCTCCTCTAATGGCCCTGCTGTTCAAAGAGTGTCAGAGTTGAAGATCTGTTGTCGATCCATCCTTATTCACTTCCCAGCATGAAGACTTTCCCATCCTGAGTCCATGTCCTTCATCAAGCTCCTCCAGAAACAAGAATGCATTCCTTGTTCCAGAACGCTGTTACTGAGCTGTAACCAGACCTCCTGGTCAGAAACCAGGCCTGGGAGCCATCAGAGCAGGCTCTGGGCTGGTAGCCCTGATGTGTGGCACAGCTCACAGGAAGCTGGGCCCCTTCTGGTTTGGGAGTTTCCCTGAATATATTAAAGAATTCTCTCTCCTCACAACCTAGCCATAGGGGGAGAATACTGGGGAGGCACTGGAAGCTGTCAGAGTCAAATTCATCAAATTCAACCATCGAATTCAAGATGATACCTTATTAATTTTACCTTCAGTCCCCCCTCCAAAGAACAAACACAGGAAGGCTGACTAACAGAAGATACCAGCCAAACCGATTCTTTTCCCTTAAATAACAACAGTAACACCACCATACCACCCAACCAACTCCCTGGAAATCCTCGATCACTTCTTTCCAAATGTTCCTCATAATGTAGCTGGGGCTCTGGAAGTTCATTAATTAATTCCCTTCACATTACAGGGGAAATGCCATCCAGAACTACGCCTCTGAACACAGCCCCTTTCCTTCCCAGGCAAAAGCCCTGAGTTGCTTTTTTTCAATAGCTGTCATAACCACGGCTTTCATATTTTCCCACCTGTCCAAGTCAGATCGCAGTAGAAGACCTAAGACAGGGCAAGGGAAAGAAATCACAAGGGAATTTTCCCTGTCAGTTCACGGTTATAACACTGGTTACAAACTCTCCTCCATTCCCATGCCCACAAGGCCTAGGGCGCCTCTCCCACTGTCCAGGACACAGAGCTTCTCTCTCTCTCTCTGTCTCTCTCTCTGTCTCTCTCTCTGTCTCTGTCTCTCTCTCTGTCTCTCTCTCTCTCTCCGTCTCTGTCTCTCTCTGTCTCTGTCTCTCTGTCTCTGTCTCTCTGTCTCTGTCTCTCTGTCTCTCTCTCTCTGTCTCTCTCTGTCTCTCTCTGTCTCTCTCTCTCTCTCTCTCTCTCTCTCTCTCTCTCTCTCTCTCTCCAGTCGCTGGGCTTAACTGGCACTGCACCAACTAAGCAAGCCGGAGGCATGCCAAATTACAATCTGTCTGTAAAACTGACAGCCCAAAGCTACAATGAGGGGGGTCTCTCGTCTGCTGCACATGGTTCAGGGCAGGTGGTCAGCCTGCTTGCTCAGCTCATCTACCACCAAAGGCTGAGGGAGGAAGAGTGACACTGATGGGACATTCTCAAATGCAGTGGGCTGGACCACCCCAAGCACCTGCCAATCATTCTTCCCCTCCATTTTCTCCTAAGTGGTTATTTTGAATGTTCTTACAGTGAGAAACATCTTCTCTCCCACCGTCTGAGCATCCTCTCTCCCTACAAGGTGCATGTGGACATTACAGCAACGGGATTGTTTAAGAGAACCTCCCTTTAGCATATCCATCCAAGCCTGCTTGCTGTCTCAGGACAGCATTACCCTCCAAGGCCCGGGTCTCAATTACCCGCAATGTGACCTTGTCCACTTTCCTGCCAAAGTTCAGCACTTCCTGGAAAACTCTCTGCTCCCTCGATATTGTTCTTCACTTGAGGAGCCAGAGGAAGAACTGACAGGTGCTTGGCCCCATCTACAAGACCGTGACCGCAGCCTGACCTCCCGTTACAATACGTGAACTCTTGCCCCACTGATAAGGTTGGCTGATACAAGTAGGATTTTTCAAATAATCCTTTGGGAATTTATAAGCAGCAGCCATAAAAGGGAGGTGACTGGAAGGTCGGTTTCACTAAAAATAATAAATATTGCCATGTTTATTCAAAGTCGCCTTGTTATCCACCAGGCCAAAAGTTCAGATAAACACTATTGTAAATGACAAAATATTAGGACGTTTTGTTACTTGTGCTATGATCCTTCCGTCTGACACCAATAGGGCTGTTTCCCCTCCTCTATGCCTCGACCCTGACATTGTGCAGAACTCCCTGGGACCCAAAGACCGGTTTCTTTTACAGGTCAAAATAAGGCTAGCAAGGGCCAAGCAGCTTCAGCGTCCTCAGCTCTCCCCACCAACCTGTCCATTCCTAATTTCCCAAAGTGCATTACAAATATTAGTTCCATAACCCCCCGAGAGATAACAGAAGATGTCGCTTCAGAACAATTTCATTAAATGGGACAATTAGGAAATGTGGGACAGATATTTCATACCACAGAGTGACTTCAGTTACAACGCACACAGGGAGAAGCTGGGATACAAAGACACAACACAACACAACACAACAAGAGAAAGAAATGAATGATGGCAATAGGAGAAGAAAGAAAAGAATACAGGACCCTAGTGCCTTGGCTCTCCCCATGGCTACGGCAGGAGAGAACTTAGATCAGGTGGACACAAACTGAGGCTGCAGCCCAGGGGAAGCATGCCCATGAAGCTGAGAACATGACATCTTCAGACACGGAGCGGGCCGAAGAGGGGAGTCTGAACCTATCCTCCCAGGCCAATGCTGCGCTGCCCACGGCAAGTCTCTCTCTCTCCCTCCATCATCTGTCAAAGAGTTTTGGCCCTTTCTGCGCACACCCCAATCTCTACACAAATGACAACTCTTTTCCCCAGAGAGCACTATCAAGATAGGGGAGAGATTAACAGGCTTATTCTAAGAGGCAAAGGTAGAAATGTGGCTGAAGGTAAGAGCTTCCTGGTGGCAGGGCCCCTGCCACTCCCCTGCTCATGCTTTTTGCCTCCCTCAATCAAGAACGGTGATTTCTGCTTCCCAAATAGTAATGCCACTATTTAAAGCAAAATAAAGTACACTCAAAGTGGAAAACATTTTGTCCAAGTGACTTTTCCTAATACCAATAATATCATGACATCAGCGTCAGAGCCATAGAATTATTAACAGATGCAGAACAAAGGAAGTTATCTTACTGAAGTATTCACAGGAATGCCTATCCTAAGTTAGTGGCATTCTGAATTAAGTTCTGTTATAACGCTATTTTCACTCACTCATAACTTTCTCAATAATGGTTTGCTGCTTCTGATATTTCTCTGAATTAACAGCTGCCTAAAAATTTATTTTTAAAAAATGATTTATGTTGTAAAGTTATCAAGGTAACTAAAAAGTCAACACATATATAAAACAGCCTGCGTACAAGAGAGATAAACAAATTCAGTCTTCCTACTCATGAATTCAGCAGTAAATGTGGAATAAGAAAAATCTTGGAGAAGAACATCTTCACATGTAACTGAAAATTCCAAGAAATGTTTAAAATCATAACATCAAGTGTTGTGGTAGTAATGGTCATGGAGAAATAGTAGAACATTGAAGGACAGCCTCCAGTCAGATGGAGCGCCAGGGAAGCAGACTCCTATGGATGACTTCAGAAGAAAGTCGAGGTTATGAACAGCCCACTTCAATCAGCAGAATTATCACAATCAATCAACCACAATCTGAAAGTCAATAATCTCCCTCAGAACTCTTAAGCACCTATTAGAAAACTGTGAGCAGAATTACAAGGCTACTTATTTAGCAAAATATAAATGAATGGGATACTGACCCTTCAGGTGAAAAGAGTACACTGGAACTTCTTCGTATCACCACTCACCATGAAGTGGAAGTTGGTATAATACGGGGCCCTCTTAAAACAGCCTGAAATCATGAATTCCCATAAGGCCTGCTTATAAGGCTGTCCTAGTACCTTCGGTAGGAGAAGCTCCCCCATCTCCCCCAAGCTGTTAGTGACTCTCCCTCTAAGGTTACCTTCCACACATTCTGAATGGACTGAATTTCACATAAACCTATGTTGTATTCTCCCACTAGAACTCAAGCTGGTTGAGGGCAGACTATTTTTGTTTTGCTGTCCTATTGCCGGCACTTGGTACAAGGACTGGAATACAGTAATCACTTAATAAGTGCTTGATGATTGAATGTTGATGGATGGGTGGATCCCAATAACAGTATTACTAGAAGTCGGAAGACCCAGACTTTCAGGTCTAACTAGCTTTATAGTCTTAGGTAAATCATCCCCTTTCTCTACCTTGGTTTTCTCACCTCAAGAAGAGGCCACTTCAGTTTTAAAATTCTATGAATCTATGGCAAGTTTTTAGGATGTTTAGAATAAAAGGTCATTCTTACATTTCAGAAGGGAACTGGAAAATGCATACTATTCCCAAAATTCCTATAAATTAGCCTTGCTTTCAAATGAAAAGACCCCACAGTATCCATATAATCAAACTGAGTGCCCATAATGGACATTCAATCTTAAGGCAAGGGTTTCCCAACAGTCATAAGCTTTGAGTAGCCAATGAATATATGAATATTTCTTTCTTTAACCAGTAAGGAAACACATACAATGATTAAAATTATCCACTGATGCCCGTAAGTGAAAGTCAAACTGGCATTTTTGCAGAAGGAAACCCTACAAATGTCATCTCACAATGACGCCATTTATCAAACCATTATAACCAAATGGCACTACCAAGTCATGAGATGTCTCAGTAAAATCATTTGACCAGTGGCCCATTTATAAACTGGTTCCTATGGAATCAATGACTATCATTAAATCATGTCATACTTTTCCAGAACCAATTAATGACTACAGAGATGAATGGATATGGTAATGTCTGTGTACCTTTCTATCCAAAACCTCTGATATTTAAAATATTAATGTCAGTCCTAACCTTTTCAATGTGCATACTTCTGATTTGGCATACTTTTATCTTCACTATCCCATCAGTCTTGTAGCAAACCTATGCCAACTCTCCTCTCTCTTAATGAGTTTTCTAAATTGAAGAAAAGCCTTTGAAGGCAATTTCTCAGTCACTAGCTGGTGAGGCTTAGAGAAGACTATGACCAAACTAAAATAGGCTAGCTTGCCACATGGCAGGGAATCATTCCCTGAGAGGCCAAGAGTACATGACAAAGGATCCTACAGATGCTGAGTGGCAGAGAAGCAGAAAGGTCTTCTAACTCCCAAGCCAATGCTCTTTCTACTCCACTGCACTGATGACGGCACAGAAGTTAAACAATTAGACAAGAAGGCAAGTCAGATGTGACACTAATCTCAAGAAGCAAAAACAGTGAACTGTGACCCTCATGAAGAACTATGGTCAATGTCAAGCTCACAGAGTATGTGGGCTGGAGAGCTACACAAAATTCTGTTTAGTGGAATTTCTGGAATATTTTGAGGAAAGCTGATTCCTTCCCATCTCAGCAGAAACTTCACCTTCTGCAGGTCTTTCCTCGTCCTCCTTCATATTCTTCCCTTTCCTCTGAGACCGGCTTTAATTTATGCTGTCAATACCTGGAGAACAAGGGCTGTCTTTGGTCTTTTTTTGTATCCCTGGGAATCAGCATAGGGCCTGACACATAGCAGGTGCTTAACAAATATTTGCTGACTTGACTTGGGGTTCAGATCTATATAATCTTATTATCACAATAAAGATGGTCTATGAGCATCAAATTAAAGCTCTCCCATGGTTACTTAGAGCTGAGTTTTCTGAAATCTTTTCAGAAAGGGAAGATAATTATTTCTGTCAAGAATGTTTTTAGATTAGTTTAGTCACCTCATTTCTGAAACTTGTGAGAAGACTAAAATATGAAGAACAATAAGCCAAGTCAAATGATACATGAAATAACATTATTATTTTTAATGACTGAATAGTGAATGATAACTGTGAACAAGGGGAGATGACTTCAGGTAGCAAATCTCTGCATTCACTGAAGAATGCAACGAGAGTCAGGACCATGGAACGCTGGCCCCACTTTTCAAGGCCCAGCTGGTTTAAATCTGGGTCACACACCCTCCCCTCCCCACCTCATACCCTTGGTCATCTGAAAGCTCTTTCCCCTCTGAACCCTGGGGGCACTGTGTCTCCATCATTCTTCATACCCCCATTCGTGCCGAGAGCTTTCCAACCTCACTAAGCTTTTGAAGAATGCATGTGCTCTGCTGTTTTTGGTTCTTAAAGGCCTGGCCCACACAGCACAAGCTTAAGAAGAGATAGCACACTAGACAGCCAAGGTGACACAGACTGTCTGCTGCCCCAAACAATGACTTGTTTTTTATGGCTCCTGAAGAAAGAGGGAAAAAAGTGTCTTCTGAGGTCCAAACACAATACCCTGTACATAAGAAGAACTCACAATAAGAGTGAACTAATCATGACTCCCATCACATATGAAAGCCAACTACATCTCATGAGGGCTTCCTCTTTACCCAGTCACTTGTTTTGGTTAAAAAGCCATTTGATCTAGATCTAGATCCTTTGACATCGATTCCAGTGCTGGGGAGATGCCTCAAGGAGGTCACTGACAAAAAGAAAGTTCCCATCTAAACCAAAATATTAACAGCTGCATTTTATAGGGGCAAAGAACTGGAAACAAAGAAAGCTGCCCATCAACTGGGGAATGACTAAAGAAGTCATGGTTCACGAATGGGTTGGATACGACTGTTCTAAAGAAAAAACAAATATGGTGTACAGTACAGAGAAGCCTGGGAAGGGTGCCGTGCACTGACTGGGGTCAGGAGTGTAAGAGTGAGAGTTTGTGTGAGTGTGTAAGCCATAATCACATGAATAAAAAGAACTGCCATGAAACTGAGAATCGCCTGCGCCTGATCCTATGCAGAGGGTCAGGATCAGTGGCTGTGGAACACTGCATACAATGTCAGGTTTTTTTTACTTTGTTTTGCTTCTTTATAATCAGTTTTATTTGGGAAAAATAAGTTAATCTCTCAAAAATCCCAACAACAGATCAATGACCACCCCATTTGTAATACACTGCTTTTCTATGACACTTATTCCATTGTCTTATATACAAAGTTCTTTTTCCATGCCACTAGATGGAAAGATCCTTCAAGCCTGGGACCACATCTTGTAGCTAAACTGTCAGTGCCCAGCACTCTGCACGCAGAACAGAAAATGAATGCCATGTTTTATGGAACTACCTTTCTGAGAAGAGAACATCTAATACTGTGATCAACCCCTAAGCTGCTTTTAATGGACATGAGTCAGGTAATGATTCCGGCCTCAATACGCGTCATGAGAGAGAGAAGTCAAGAAAGAGAAGGGATCAAAAGACAGAAGATAAAGAAAGGAGGAGCCAAAGTCCTGACACTAGACCTGAGAGGCCGTGGGGTCTAGTCGAGAGAGACTGCAAGACTTGCTTGGAGGCAGGAAGAGCTGCATTCCAGGTGTGTTTCTGACATCTCTCAGCTACGTGGCCATGAGCAAGTCATTCATGACTCGGTGCCATATATGTGGATAGCATTGCCATTACACTATTGCCATTACAATGAATGCAGTCCCTTCACTGCATAACCCAGGGCTGGGGAGGGAGGGAAGGACTCACCAGTACAGAATATATATGCAAACATCGGTAAACAGGAGAGAAGTCCACCAATTCTTGGGCTCCGGGCACCTGGAAACAAAAGCAAGAGGAAGATTAGAAGGCAGGCTAACAAAACTGTAGCTGGCGAGAGCCATTACATTAGCATCCAACATTTCACTGTGAATGATTTCCATCTAACTTGTGTATCTCCTTCAGTGTATAGCACAGCCGTTCTACACAAAATAAGCATTTACTCAGGGTTTGCTGATTTTGACTTGACCCTCATGGACAGTGTCCAGAACGCGGTTCATCCAAATGGAAGAAGGTTTCCCTACAGAAATCAGCTGAGGAATAAGACATTTCTTTTCCCTCTTATCCTCAATCAAACTTTCTATCTAGCATTCATCCCACCCTCACTGCTCTGCATTGTATTCATTCCCATATGTGGCTTTTCTTCCTAATGAGGCGACAGGCTTCATAAGGACAGAGGCATATCCTGTTCTTGGTTCTCAAAGAGCCTCCATGTGTCCCTGGGTATAGAGAGCTGCCGTGTTGACTGTGCCAAGCCCTAGGACAACACAGGGCCTCCTAAATGAGACCCATAATCACTCAACAGAAAGAAGGAAGTAAATGAAGAAACAAAAGTAGGGTGCGTATGCAGTTAGGTAGATATGGTCCATCAGTACACACATTTTGGACCTGTGCTACTCAAAGATGATCCACTAAAGACAGAAGGGCACAGACTATAGAGAGCAGGCTGGATTACCCTGAAGATCACATACAGTGCTTTTCATGATCCCAAGCTTCTTCCAGCAACCTTAGCCTGTGGTATTAATATTTTTTCAGTGATGCTTTATAGTTTCAAGAGAGAGAATAGCCACATCTCCAATGAATTAAAGGGGAAGGTCAACCCAAGCACAATGGACAGTGCTCAAAGGGGAGAAGTAGGTAGCAACTCATTACTAACTAAAATTTCACAAGAGCTATCAGAGACATGTGACCAGAAAATAAGTGAGGGATAAATGACAGCGAAGTAAATGAAGGCCTTTTAGGACATGGGCTGGGCACCCAGGGGAGGACGTGGACAGCTGGAGGCCACAGATCCACTGAATTATCAAAGTTGATCCCCAGCTCCCAGAAGGATCTGCCGAGTCTCATCCCCGGGGGCCCTTGACACGAGACTCACATAAGGTAGGGGTAAGGCAGCCATAAAAAGGCCTAGGAGGCTCCTTGTCAGCACTATTCTGGGGACTCTCAGGTCAGAAGAGTGATTGCCAATGGCAAGTAAAGGGACATGTAAATGGCGATTTAGGCCACACCCCTGCTGCAATGATCAGAAAACCAGTGATCTAAAACACATTAACCTCTGAAGGTAAAGCCACAGCTTGGAGTGAAACTAGGCAATTCTAGAAGGGCAAAGGATGACTTTCCCTTTGAATGCTGATCTTTGCAGGTAGGACAGGTCACAATGACTTTCTGTCTCAACAGAGACAAAGAGTCTAAACTCAGAAAACAATTGTAGATTAAATTTTTGAAAAGAAACAACTTGGCAGTAACACCAAAAGATGGTAAGCCTGAACATCTAACTTAGACATAGTACTGAAACAAAACAAATAAAAACATAACTTACAGACTAGAAGTAAGGAGAAACTATATTTCCAGGTTAGTCAAGAATTTGCATGACCATGGACAAAATACAATACTTTGGCACCCAGAGCCTCAGTTCCATCACCTGTAAACTGGAAGTATTGGCACTTGATTTGCCAACCTTCAGAAGGATAATAAAAGTGAAATGAAATAGTCAATGTCAAAATGCTCTGAAAAAAGGAAGATCCATTGGATCACAGACCTGGAGCTGGACCTTGGCCACTCATTTAATCTCAACCCCTCACTTTACAGATAAGAAACTGAGGCCAGCAAAGAGAAATGCCCAAGGTCACACAGATAACAAGTGGCAGAACCAGAAATCGAATTTAGGTCCCATGAACTCCAAGTTCAGCTCTCTCTACAAAACAATGCAGCCTCCTACAACTAAAAGCACAGTATAAAGATAAGGTGTTGAATGGTTTCTGATACCATTCCCAGCTCCACAGAGAGGAGGCTTCTCAAGGCAATGCCTTGGGCTTCTCTACTTTATTAGCTCCAATCAGCCTCGCTGGCTCTCATGGCCTTCGTAGCATTTCTGTGAAGATGTATTCCAAGCTTGACTGTTCTTTTGACATCCAGGCCCAAATTTTCCAACTGCCAACAGGCCAGTTCTACCCTGGTCACTCTCATAGGCACAGAAAATTGAATCCTCTTCTTCAAGTTTCATTATTTCTTTCTCTACCATAACAGGTCACTCCTGTTAAAAACATCAAGTCATTTTCCCCACCTGACTTCTTCCCCATCCCCCAGGAAGCTCATTCCCACTTGAGATCCCATCAGCCTTGGTCCTTAGAGCTCATCACTACTCCCTGTCCCTGTGACTAAATGGCAGAACCATGAACCTCAAAACCTCCCTTTAAGGAGGGCACTCAGCTCAGAAGGTCTCTTCATCTCCTGGCAGTCCTCCATCGGGCCTGCTCTGATTTCTCCATCATGCCCTCACAATGACTACTAATTAGAAGCTCTTTTAAAGCAGGGACTCTTTTTTTTTTTTTTTTTTTAATATCTGTATCCCTGGGTTAGCACAGTGCCCAGCACAAAAAAGACTCTTGATGTGTTTACTGAATATTGATGACTCTTGCTTTTCTCTACTCTATAACATTCAATCCATTATTCAGTCCTTTCTGGAATCCAATGATACCTCTCATATCTGCCCCCACTTCTAATTCCAGTGGCATTCAAATCTTTTCATCTCTTCTAAAGCCTCCCAAGTCCCCCATCCACCTGCCTTTGTGACTGATGCCTTTGCTGAGTAAGTCTCCCTGAAATTGAGGCCACTGGCTAAGACCTTCCCTGCCCTCCCCTCATCATCATCTCACAACATCCTGGAGGGCAGGAGTTTTTGCCTCTTTTTGTATCCCCAGAACTTGGTGCAGCTAGGTGCTGCAGTGGATAGAGTACCAGTGCAGGAGTCAGGAGAACCTGAGTTCAACTCTCACCTCAGACACTTGACACTCACTAACTGTGTGACCTTGGGTAAGTCACTTAACCCCAATTGCCTCATCCTGGATCATCTCCAGTCATCCTGATGAATATCTGGTCAGTGGATTCAGATAGCTCTGAAGGAGAAGTGAGGCTGGTGACCTGCACAGCCCTCCCTCACTCAAAACAAAGTCAAGCGCAAGTCATGTCATCATTTCTCTGATGGCATGGTCTTCTTTGGCAACGAAGGACAAACACATCCACAGAACTTAGCACAGTGCCTAGTACATAGCAGATGCTTAATAAATCTATTTAAGTTTTCAAAATTCATTTCCACAAAATTTTGGGTTCCAAATTTTCTCCCCATTTCTCCCCTCCCCCACCCCAAAACACCAAGCATTCGAATTACCCCTATCACCAATCTGCCCTCCCTTCTAACATCCCTCCCTTCCCTTATCCCCATCTTCTCTTTTGTCCTGTAGGGCAAGATAACTTTCTGTACCCCATTACCTGTATTTCTTATTTCCTAGTTGCAAGAACAATACTGTTCTTTTCATCCCACCCTCCCCACCCATTCCCTTTGGAAAGGAAAGCAATTCAATATAAGCCATATCTGTGTAGTTTTGCAACTGACTTCCATAATAGTTGTGTTGTCTAAGACTAACTATATTTTCCTCCATCCTATCTTGCCCCCTATTTCTTCTATTCTCTCTTTTGATCCTATCCCTCCCCAAGAGTGTTGACTTCTAATTGCTCCCTCTTCCCACTGCCCTCCCTTCCATCATCCCCCCCATCCTGCTTATCCCCTTCTCCCCCACTTTCCTGTATTGTAAGATAGGTTTTCATACCAAAATGAGTGTGCATTTTATTCCTTCCTTTAGTCAAATGTGATGAGAGTAAGCTTCATGTTTTTTCTCTCACCTCCCCTCTTTTTCCTTCCACTGAGAAGTCTTTTACATGCCTTTTTTATGAGATAATTTGCCCCATTCCATTTCTCCCTTTCTCCTCCCAATATATTTCTCTCATCACTTAATTTCATTTTTTAAAGATATGATCCCATCCTATTCAATTCACCCTGTGCTCTCTGTCTCTGTGTGTGTGCGTGTGTGTGTGTGTGTGTGTGTGTGTGTGTAATCCCATCAACTACCCAGATACTGAAAAAAGTTTCAAGAGTTACAAATATTATCTTTCCATGTAGGAATGTAAACAGTTCAACTTTAGTAAGTCCCTTATGACTTCTCTTTGCTGTTTACCTTTTCATGCTTCTCTTCATTCTTGTGTTTGAAAGTCAAATTTTCTTTTCAGCTCTGGTCTTTTCATCAAGAATGCTTGAAACTCCTCTATTTCATTAAAAGACCATTTTTTCCCCTAAAGTATTATACTCAGTTTTGCTGGTTTGCTTGGTTTTAGTCCTAGTTCCTTTGACTTCTGGAATATAATATGCCATGCCCTTCGATCCCTTAATGTAGAAATTGCTAGATCTTGTGTTATCCTGATTGTATTTCCACAATACTTAAATTGTTTCTTTCTAGATGCTTGTAATATTTTCTCCTTGACCCGGGAACTCTCGAATTTGACCACAATGTTCCTAGGAGTTTCTCTTTTTGGATCTCTTTCAGGAGATGATCAGTGGATTCTTTCAATATTTATTTTGCCCCCTGGTTCTAGAATATCAGGGCAGTTTTCCTTGATAATTTCATGAAAGATGATGCCTAGGCTCTTGTTTTGATCATGGCTTTCAGGTAGTCCCATAATTTTTAAATTGTCTCTCCTGGATCTGTTTTCTAGGTCAGTTGTTTTTCCAGTGAGATATTCCACATTATCTTCAATTTTTTTCATACTTTTGGTTTTGTTTTGTGATTTCTTGGTTTCTCATCAAGTCATTAGCCTCCATCTGTTGCACTCTAATTTTTAAAGAACTGTTTTCTTCAGTGACCTTTTAGACCTCCTTTTCCATTTGGCTAATTCTGCTTTTTAAAGTATTCTTCTCCTCATTGGCTTTTTGAACCTCTTTTGCCAATTGAGTTAGCCTATTTTTCAAGGTGTTATTTTCTTCAGCATTTTTTGGGGTCTCCTTTAGCAAGGTGTTAACCCGCTTTTCATGCTTTTCTTGCATTTCTCTCATTTCTCTTCCCAGTTTTTCCTCCACCACTCTTACTTGATTTTCAAAATCCTTTTTGAGTTCTTCTATGGCCTGAGACCATTGAATATTTATTTTGGATGTTTGGAATACAGAAGCCTTGACTTTTATGTCTTTCCCTGATGGTAAGCATTGTTCTTCCTCATCCAAAAGAATGGGAGAAGATATCTGTTCACCAAGAAAGTAACCTTCTATAGTCTTATTTTTTTTCCCTTTTTTGGGCATTTTTCCCAACCAGTTACTTGACTTTTGGGTCCTTTGTCAAGAATAGGGTATACTCTGGGAACCTGTAAGATCTCAGTTCCTCCAAGGTGGCACAATCCAGCATGTACACTGGTCTGGGAGGAGAGAGAAATTTTTGTGCCCAGAATCTTAGAAGTTTCTTCTCCACAGTCACCTGGCCTCTAGTTCAGCCAAGATAGGACTGGGAGCTGATTTTCAGATGAGCTGCATGGGCAGGGCCACCATTCAGTGTGAGATAAAGATCAGCTCCCTCAGGGCCTCTACACAGGGCTGAGGTAAGAATGGTTTGTTCAGTGCTCCCAGGGGTTTTACGATCCAGCAACAGATGTGGGTTGCTGCAGGAGCTGCCATGGGAACTGCTGCCGCCTGTCCGATGTGGCCTCTGTGGCTGCTGCCTGAGGCCAGAGCTATGGGAAGGCCCTTCTCCTTTCTCAGTCAGCTGAAAAAACCCTGTCACTGACCTTTGGTGCCTGTGGGTTGAGGGATCTGCACTGCTACTGTGACTGGGGATTCCGCCCTTGAGGTGTCCTCCTCCCAGATGTTTTCTATGGGCCTTTCAGGTCACCCTGGGCTGAAAATCTCCTCCACTCTGTTGTTCTCCACTTCTGCTGCTCCAAAATTTGTTGAGAGTCCCTCTCTGTGGGTATTTTATGGGCTGTGTGGGGACAGCCTGCATATGTGTGTCTTTCTACTCCACCATCTTGGCTCCCATGCTTAATAAATCTTGACTGACAAAACTCGGATGGTCCCACTCTGTCCTCCCCCCTCCCATATGAACAAGTGGCTCTTCTCCTTGTCAAGGACCACCCTGGACATCCATCCCCTTTCCCATCCCATCCCAACTTCTTGAGCAGATTGTCCTGTCTGCCAGCCCCACTCTCTCACTACCTATTGGCTCTCTCCTCCCTAGAAGCATGTCCATGTCTCCCATATCTTGAAAAAATTCTCACTTGATCCAGCTAACCCCATTAACCATCATCCTTCATTTCTCTTCCCTTCTCTACTACTTGAAGGCATCTGTACTTGGTACCTCTGCTTCTTTTACTTGCTTCTAAAACCTCAGGAATGTGATTTTCAACCTCATCATTCAACTAAAACTACTTTCCCTAAAGTTAACTGTCAAAACTTAATCCATAAACATTAATTAAGGCACCTACTATGTGCCAAGCATTGTGCTAAGCGGGGGCAGAGGGCTATAAAAAAAGTAACAAGTCAGGCCATGCCTTTAGGGAGCTTACAATCTGATAAAGCACACTATCTACAAGATAAATAGGAAATAATTAACAGAGGGAAAGCATTAGAACTAAGAGGGATTGGGAAAAGCTTCCTGGAGAAGGTAGGATTTTAGGGAGGTCAGTGGTCTGAGATGAGATGGGACGGGACGTCCAGAGCTAAGAGATGAAATGTCTTGTTCATGAAGCAGTCAGGAGGTCAGTGTACCTGGATCAAAGGGTACATATTGGGGGAGTAAGGTCGAAGAAAACATAGAAAATCTACTGACCTGTTTGTTCTCCATCCTCCTTCTTCTTGACCTCTCTGAAGCCTTTGATGTCCATAACCTTCTCCTTAGGTTTTCCTGACACTCCTCTCCCTTCCCGGTTTTCCTCTGACTTATGTAACCACTCTTGCTCACTGTCCTTGGCAGGAACTCCATCAGTCACACCTACTATCTGTGGGGGTCCCCCAAGGGTCTGGTCTGGGCCCTTTTCTCTCCTCTTAGCTGGCTTCATGATCTCATCAGTTACTTTGGGTTCAACGATCATCCCTCGGTTGTTTACATGATTAAAACTGTGAACTCTTTTGTTTTGTGGGGAGACTGAGGGAACTGCCTTTCTTTATATTTCCAATTCCTAGGACACTACCTGGCATAAATGATCATTTGCTTCTCTGACATATAGCTAGTGTATAGAATGAAGTTAGTGAAGACTTCTCAGTGCTTAATAAAAGGCTATTAGTAGATGGTTAGGCCTAAGTTTCAGTTTCCCAGAAATCCCAGAATTTTGGGAATACAAAACTTAAACTACGCCCTTGGGGTGCCATATCAGCATAACACAACCCCTCCATGGGTTGCCACATCAACATAATGTCTATTGGTTATTCCATTGCTACCCTGTCCCTGTTCACAGGATAGACTGTCACGTTTAGATTGTGAGCCTGCCTTCTAGCCAATGGGAGTAAAAGGTCAGCAAGGGGGTGGGATCTGCATTAGGGCTATATAATCTCTATTTTTGCTTTCTGTAATTGCCTCACTCTCCTGATTAGCAGAAAGGAGATGCCCTTTCTCTCAAGATCATAATAAAATCTTGCTGCTTTGTTTCTACCTTGAGAAGTCTCTGATTTTTATTTGAGTTGGTGGTCTCTGACCCACATACTAGCATTTCCATCTCCAATCTATCACCACATCTACATTCCTAACATTTCACATATGTCCCATTTTCTCACTCACCCAGCCATCACCCTAGCACAAGCCCTCATCACCTCAGGCTCAGCTGCACGATGGCATCAGCCTTCTGGTTGGTCTGCTTGCCTCGTGTCTCTTATCATTCCAAACTATCTTCTACCTAGCTGCCAAAGTGATTGTCCTAAAGTCTGACTGTGTCAGTCAGTGCTCAATAGATTCCAAGAGCCACTGTTACCTCCAGGAACAAATACCAATGTGAGCCCACCCTTTGCCTTTTTTTGCCTTTCCCATCTTATTACATTTGTTCTGCCCCTCCAGTACTCTACAATGCAAAGACACTGACCTTCTGGTGGCAGCTCGCACATGACGCTCTTCCTAATCCATGTCTGAAATGCTCTCCCTCTTTGTCTCTAATTTATGCCTCCTCTCAAGACTTAGCTCAAACCACAGCTTCCGCAGGAGGTCTTTTTGAGTGGTCCCATTGGCCTCCAACCCCCATCCTCCCTGCCATTGTACTTATCAGTGAAGTAGTGAGCAATCTGCAGCTGTCTCCCCTCTCAGAATGTGAGCTGGTGGAGGGAACAGGCTGTTTTTGCCTTTCTTTTGCATCTTTGGCCCAGTGGCTGATATGCAAAGAAAGCTTGTTGACTGACTGACTGACCGACCATGTGAGCAGTCTACTCCAGAACATCCTGCAGTTTCCAATGTCCCCTGAATCGTTCGCACTCCTCTGCTGATCATTCAGATGCCTCCTCTCCCAATGTGGGATCATTTTATCTTTCGGGACTGCCTCCCATTCCTTCTCTGCCCTGTTCTCCACTCTCTAGACATGCCATGCTCTTTCATGCCTAGCTCCCTAAGCCTAGAACCCTAATGCTAAAATAAACTTTTTGAGTTTCTACTGATCCTCAAATGCCACCTTCTCCTTCCTTGATTCCTTTTGGTTGAGAACAGCTTTTCTTCCAAGACTTCACCCAACAGAGTTGGCACTTCCAACAGAGTGCTGTGTATGTTATTAGTGTACTGTAGTTTTAAAATTTTTTATCTTATGCCAGAGGAGACTATATAGATCAGAGTTGGGGAACCCACTGCCCCAAGGCTACATGTGGCCCTCTAGGTCCTCAAGTGCAGCCCTTTGACTGAATCCAAATTTCAAAGGGCTGCATTTGGGGACCAAGAGGGCCACATGTGGCCTCAAAGCCACAGGTTCCCCACTCCTGATTCAGACTCTGAGGGTAGGAACTGTTTTCTTATCTGAATTAAAATGATATTCTGTATACAGAACGTACTCAATCACTAATTGCTAAATAGATCAATTTTATGAATTATTATGAAGGTGTAACATCAGTACTTATATGATTTATATGTGCCTTCAGAATAGAGGTGCTAGGCTTGTCCAGGCTGGCATAGACTGACTCATGATTCTGGGGAACAGTTTCCCTAATAACCCTTATAAGCCAAAGCACATTTCTCCCTTCACAACACCCACCTTTTCTGAGAAGTTAATTTATTGTTCTCCTAATCAATTTCACTCAGTTTTCAACCAAATATTATAATCTATTCCCTATCTCTCCCCTCAGGGTACTGTTCTTATACAGACTGATACAGATACAGATGTACACATACACAAATACATATATGCACATATAAATGTATCAACATACATGAATGAGAATATGAATATGCATGTGTGTATACAGATATATATGAATATACATACACGCATATTGCTATATCTTTACAGAAACTGCTTGTTCATCTGTCCCACTTTCTCCAATAGACTTTAAGGTCCCTGAGGTCAGAAATCACATCTAATTTCTATTAATGTATGTTCAAAGGCTCTCAGTGATATGTACTCATAAGCACTCAAAATGAACTTTCTGAACAAATATAAATTTTACGGCACAGACCAAATCTCATGGCCCCAATATATTTTTGCAAACAAAACAACTTTTAAAAGAAAATAAAGACCACTGCAAAATTATAGTGAAAAACAAATACTCTCAAGAGATGTGTGATTACCAGTGAAAGAAGAAGAAATTAAGAAAAGCATGGGAACATGGGAAAGACAACTGGAATGAAATGATCATCAGTCAATTTTGAAAATGAAAATGGAAAGCATTCATTCCTGTCTCCAAAGCACAAAGAAGCCTCCAGATTACAATTTTAAGTACTGTTTCTTTGAGACACCCACAAAGATTAAAATACATTAACATTTCCCTCTTCAAAGGCAAAGAAAAGGCTTGGACCACCTTGATCTTCCTTTTCCCAGCAAAGCCCTTCACACACAATGGAACCTACAAGTCAGGAATGCTCAAGTTGGGCACAGCATCGTATTGTAAATTCTACACTTCACCTCTCCCTGAGCTGACACTAATGATCATTTCGCACACAAGTTCAGATTGGTCAATGTTTTGGTGAGGGAAGTCCACTCTGCCTGCTCCAAGGGTTCCCCTCAGAAACAATGACTCTCTGAGCTGGAAAGGACCTTGAGGACCACTGAGGCCAAAACGTACCTAACAAGAATCTCCTCTGAGAGAAGGGCCAAATGAGCAGCCCTCGGGCCAACAGCACTCTGTAGTGCCACTGAACCAAATTCAAATGGAGGGAAGAAATAGTTAACAAAATAAATAAAAATGCAATATAGCACGGATACATGTCATTTTTAAGTCAATGCCTATCCCTACTCCATGATCCTTAGAGATAGCTGAATGGCCCCAACTCTGAGTCTGACCTCAGGGTTCCATAATATGGCCAAGAAGTGGCTAATATTCCATTCTTTTCCTAAAGACCTCCAATGAGGGGAAAATCTGCTACCTTTTGAGGCAAGAGATTGGATTCTTAGAAGACTTTAGTTATTACGAAGTTTTTCTTCTTACTTCAAGCTTAAATGTGCTTCTTTACAATATAAGTGATACCTAATTCTACTCTCAGGTCACACAGAACAAATCTAGTCCTTTCATGCCAGTCCTTCAAATACTTGAAGACAGCTACGATGGTTCTCCCCTGAAATCTTCTCTTCCCCATACCATACATAGCCAGTTACTTCTGCCAATCCACATGTAGCACAATCCCTTCATTCTCTTGATGGTTTCTTCCCGGAACCTTCTCCATCTTTCTGACATCCTTCCTCAACAGTAGCAGCTAGAACTGAACAAAAGACTCCTTGTGAAATCCCAAGCACAGAGCAGGGGCTCTCCTCTCTCTGGGCCTGGGCACTTTGTATCTTTTGCAGAACCAAGATCTCATTGACTTTCCCAGCCATCACAATGTATTATAGATTCATCCTGCCCTTTCAAGCCACTGAAACCTTTAGAAATATTTTTCAAGAAGAGTGTGATCTCACCATGCCTCCTTCATCTTGTGATTTTAAGTTTGGGACTGTCCATTTATCCCCATGACATTTCACCAAACTCAATCAGGTCCAATATTCTAGATTCTCCAGGGCTTTCTGAATCTTGACCTTGTAACACAGTGTGTCTCATCTCCCATCCAGCTCTGTGTCACTTAGAAATTTAATAAGCATGAGATCTGTGCCTTTATCTAAATCACAGAAACAAACGTTTAAAATGCAGGTCCAAATACACATCCACGGACACTCCGCTTACCTCCTTCCAAACTGACATCCAATCCTAACAATTATTTCTTGGGCTTAGAAATTCATTCAATTCCTACTTGGTCACTTTTTCTCCATCTTTTTCAGAGAAATAACATGATAGATATGGTCAATGCTCTGGTAAAATCTAGGTGAACTCTAACATCTCCCCTGATCTCCTCGTAACCGACAGAAAAAGAAACAAGGCGAATGGGACATAATTTGTCTTCCTGCTGTTTACACTGATTCTTGGTTCATTGCCACTTCCTCTTCTGGGTGTTTATGAGCCTTTCTTTAAAACAATTTTGAATTTTGCCAGGAAGCAAAGTCAAGCTCACCAACTTGTAGGCTAAGGGCTCCATTCTTTTCCCTTTGTTTTCCTCAATATTGTAGCATCCTCCAGTTCTTCATGATGTTCAGAGCTCACTGCTAGAGCCTCAGGAATCACATCCACTAGTCCTTGGAGAACCTGAGGACATAGCTCATCTAATCCGCTGCCCTGAACTCAAAGACAGACACAGGAGGGACCTCGTAGCTCCTTACTTGTTTTAATCACCAATTTGCCGTTGTTGCCCTGACCTTTCCAATACAAAGCACACCTGGGAGAGAAAACAGCAGCTGGGGAAGAGTTTAAGTGCTCTGTTTTCTCTCTTCTATTATCATCACATCATCTACTCTGAGTGAAGGTTCTAGGCCTTTTGGATCCCTATTTTTTTTCTCTGTTACAAAAAGATCTCATCCTTTGCTGCCGTTGGCTTCCCTTGCCAGCTTCTACTCGTTCTGAGGTGCAGCACTTCTCATTTCCAGGATGGTGCCATGCTTTCATAGCCACCTTCCCTGACCAAACCTTGTTGTCATTTTCTTTTGTTATTATTTAGTCAGTTAGTCAGATCCCACTCTTTGTGATCCTAGTTGGGGCTTTCCTAGTAAACACAAAAGAGTGGTTTGGCATTTCCTTCCCTAACTCATTTTACAGATGAGGAAACCAAGGCAAAAAGGGTAAAGTGACTTGCCCAGGGTGACACAACTAGTAAATATCTGAGCCCAGATTTGAATTCAGGTTCTCCTGACTCCAGGTCTATCACTCTATCCACTATACCACCTAGCTACCTAAAAATCTAAATTTAGCTAGTGAGTTCTCTATATATCCACACTGATGTCTTTAGAAAATTCAGTTCCAATCAAGACTTCCCCTTTGCCATCTTGTTGGGATTATTTCTCTTGGTCTCTTCAAAATGTCATTTTTGAGAGCTGACTTTGAACTGGGTTGACTTTCCTTGTAGAATTTCAGTCCCTAGAATTCCACCTGGCCCATCCCATCCTCTTTGGAAATTTCCATTTCCAAAATGGAGGGTGCATGTCAAGACTATGCTTGGTTTTCCTCTGGGCCATCCCCAGTCTTTTTGACCTATGTCTGGCCACGGGACTCTGATGACTCTGGAGGAAAGAGTGAGGCTGATGACTTTGCACAGCTTGACCTCACTTAAATCCAATTTACCTACAAGTTAACGACATCAACCTCTTGATGTCATTGGTCCTCTTGGAAAACAAAGAACGAACAACATTTTCTTTCACAAACTCTGAACTGCTGAAAGATACTTCCTTCCAGATTCCCAGCAATATTTTTCCTCACTGCTGAGATTCAGATCCTGAAGAGAATTTCCCTCATTGGTTCTTCCACCTTTTGAAGGACAATGTTATTTCAAAAGCAAGGCAGAATATTATAACCTTTCCTACTTTTGGCAAAGGGGGAGTAGACCAGAAAGCGTCTGGATAATTGAGGCTCCCCTTCATGACTTCACAATGCTTTTAGGCAATATTTAGGAACCATTTCATGAACACATTTATTCAATCTTGATGTCTGGGACTGAAGAGTACCCCAAAGCCAGCATCACCCCATCTCTCATTACCCTGCTGTTCTCCTCAGTTCCTGGACTTCCTCTAATGAGCATACTTTCTTAAAATTCTACCACTCCAGTCCCATCCCACCCAATCTCAGGGATACCTTAGAGATCAAATGTGTCTCTCAGTATGAGATCTTTAGTTCCTCTTATTTGTTACATACAATTTGTTCATAAGCTTCCTTCAAAAGGAAAAAAGGCTACTACAGTGGTTCTAAAGAGAATTCATAGTCATGGAGTTATCAAGTTTCCCTTGGACTTTGGGAGAATTCAAACTCTAACCTTCTCTCCTACCCCCAAAAGCCAACAGAAACAGTCATACAGCAACAAACTAAGCTTTCCATATTCCACTTGGGATAGACTAAAGATAACAACTAACAGAATTAGAAGAAAAGTCACTTTTCCCCAGCCTATTTTCAAGGTCATTTAAAACCAAGCCTGACTTCTCTCCATGGTGTCTAACACAGTCAACTCTACCCAACCAATGCTGCAGTATGAGTTCTGTTCCTTCTTGGATTGCTGGCATTTTTCACCTTGTGTTCCCAGTATTTCACACATAATGGGTATTTAATAATCTTTGCAGAATTGGATTGAATTGATCCTATTAGATTGGGAGCTCCTTGAGGACAGGGGCTGTGCCTTGCTTCTTTTTGAATTCCCAGCTCTCAGTGAACAGGAGTGCAGAGATCTGGACAAGGGGAAAAGCACTGAGGAACAGAGGCATGTTGAGAGTCAATCCTTCACTGACTCCCTGTCACCAACTGTCTGGGTGTCTTTCTGGAAGTCATTTACCATCTGGACCCCCTTATAGAGGAAGGGGGAGGAAGGGATAATGGATATGGCTATCCTCAGAGGGGTACTATGTGGATAAGGTATGTAAAGCATGCTTTGGGCCAGAGGTATGCTCTCTCTGCCTCTACTAATGAGAAAGAATTGCTTACACCAACGGAAAGGCGGAGAGCGACATACACAATACGTGAAGGAATGCCACATGTTTAGAAAGGCAGGAAATGGGCTTTCAAAAAGCTAAATGTGAAAAGAAGGGGAGGGGGCAGGCCCCGAACAACCCAATGAACAATATTCAACATAACTGAAGTCACAGCTTTAAGTTTCCTGGACACAAATCAAGGGGCATGTCTTAACATCTACATTTTACAGTCTGCTTCAAGACACCGTCTTAAATTCTGTCTTGGCTGCTTATTCCCCAAAGTTTCAAACAAAAATTCAGGCAGATTCAGGTTTGGCTAGGGGCATAGGGAGGGGCCCACGTATACATTCTTAAACTAACAATGACAGTCTCCAATGGCTTCTGTCTCCTAACAAAAGCCATAACTCCACCTTTATCAGCTTTATCTAATTTTTCCTTCCTAACCTAAAAAAACACAGACTTTGCATTTTACACATGTCCATCTTGACAATTCATTATCAGCCACAACCCCACAACTGATAAGAGAACCTTTGTGGTAGGACGCCCTCATTTCCTCTCCAAGAATTTTTTTTTTCTGAGATACAAAAATGTGATTAAAATAGTTAAGCATTTCCTCTGCCTAGTGGTCAGGAACTCAAGATATTAAGATACTAGAGGCTGCCAGCTCTCCCTTAGGAGGTCAAGCAGGTTCCAGGAAAGACCAAGAATGTCTGTCAAATAGACTGGTGTCAATAGCTTAATTCAGACAGTGAAACCCAAACTTCAGTCTTTTTATCGAGTTGTTTTTCCTTAAGAATTCAAATGAAATACCAGTCTCTTTAAGTGCTGATTTCATCACCAAGGACAGCAACTGCCAGCTACTTCAAAATAGCTAGTACACAGGCCAATTTAACTCCATTTGTGTTCAGGGAGGAACTACAGAAGATCTGAATTCTCCACGGTCATAACATAATCCTCCCACCATCACATAAAATTGGGTAAAGGGACAAAATGAAAGAGAAACTGGTTTAAGAAGTATTTAGATCTACTGAAGCTTGATAGACGTAAGGGAGTAAAGCAAGAGAATCATTAAAAAAAAAAAAAAAAGAGGGACCTTCTGCTTTTGACATCAATATCACTCAGGTCCCCAAAGTCCACCTAGCCAAAACCCTCAACATCCTACTCACCTGGGGTCTTCAGGAAAATGGAGCCCAGCCACTCACTGAATTGGTGTCTGGATTTCTTGCCTGGG
Source organism: Notamacropus eugenii (assembly GCF_028372415.1). Taxonomy (NCBI): domain Eukaryota; kingdom Metazoa; phylum Chordata; class Mammalia; order Diprotodontia; family Macropodidae; genus Notamacropus; species Notamacropus eugenii. The sequence goes on from NC_092872.1 coordinate 738,685,392, forward strand.
GGTTGGCTAACTCCCACTCCATTCCAGAAATACCCAATCCTACACTATTCCCTTCTCCTTCCCCAGCTCCTGCTGCCATATCTCTCGTCTCCATCCACCTTGACCCCACCCTGTCAATGTCCTCCTCCATATCTCCTTGCTGGTCTTAATTTCTCTCCAGGGTACACATCCTGCTTCTTCACACTTTCTCCATCAAGCATGCCACGGAAACCTCTTCCCTTGAACTTCTCATATTGGAAGTACCCTCCACTCAGAGGCTTCTTCCTCTGTCTGGTTCCTCCTTGAACATGCCTTTTTACAGAGAAAGTCCAAGCCAGGAGGCATCCCTGATGCTCTGGACCTTCTCTAGTAGGCCCTTGCATAGACACGCTCCTCCCCCTCCTTACTCAGCTCCCTTTTCTCGGTTCTCTTCCTTCAGAATGGAAGTTCCCTGAAGGCAAGGACTGCCTCTGTTAGCATCTGTATCTGCAGTGCTTGGCATGGGGCCTAGCACAGAGTAAATGATTAATAAATGCTCATAGACCTTTCTTGACTTGATTTTGTTTCCACAAGGCCCTCTGGGAAATTCAGCTCTAAAGTTAGCAAAACTTAGCTTCACTTTGGACATCTCCTCATATCTTCTGGCCCTCACTAAGCCTCCCTAAGCACTCCTTGTTGGCCATCCTTTCTCATCCTGATGGCACTTCTCTCATACCTCCCCAGTTCACCTGCCCCAGGGGAAGACCTTGCTTCCCATTGCCAGAGTCAGATGCTTGCTCTTCTGCTACCAATCAGCAACCTCTCCACCTCAGAGACTAACTCTACCCAAATAGGTCAACCAATCTAGACCCTGGGAGACACGATTCAGCATCACCAGGTTACTCCTTCTCCATGAGTGCAGTGACTTGGCTCTTCATTTCCATACCAAAGTCTGCCCTTATTCCCTGGATTACTACAAGAGCTTCTAGGGGGCCTCAAGTCTCTCCCCACTCCAGTCCATTCTCCATTCTGCCACTAAAGTGATTTTCCTAAAAGTACAGTACATGTCACTCAGTAAACTCCAGTGGTCCCCTATTCCTCCAGGATCAAATAGAAAATCCTCTATTTCACATTCAACAGCCTTTCATAATCTGCCCCCTCCTACTTTTCTAGTCTTCTTACACCTTACTCCCAGACATATATTCTTTAATCCAGTGACACTGGCCTCCTGGCAGTTCCACTAACATCTCCTGGCTCCACATATTTTCTCTGGCTGTCCCCCAGGTCTGGAATACCTCCTCTTAATCTCCCTGGCTTTCTTTAGGTCACAACTAAAATTCCTCCTTCCTTCCCCAATTCCTCTTCATTCTATTGCCTTCCCTCTGTTAATCATTTCCTGTTTATTCTGTATAACTGGCTTTAATCTATATTTGTTTGCATATGGTTTCCCCATTAGACAGCGCAGTATCTATCTTTTCCCTCTTTTTGTAACCCTGATGCTTAACACATAGTAGGTGTTTAATGTTTACTGAATGACTGATTGATACTAGAGAACTTCAACATATATGCTGATGTTCCCTTAAACATCTTGTACTTCCATTTCTTCAGTCTAATCAACACCTCTGATCCACCTCTCCACTCTCCCTTAGCTAAATACAGAGATGGTCACAGCCTCCATCGTGCCATCATTCACAAGAAATCTACTCCTTCTGTTGAGGCTTTGGGGTGCTGATACCCTGAAATAGTGACACATGCATGGGTCCTGCCTCAAATGAATTCAACCCAAGCCTTCTTTCAGTCAAAGACAAGGTTTAATAGAACACTGACAGAAGGTAGGTGTGACTCTAGAAATCCTCCCTATTGGCCAGACTCATAAGGAATCTGAGCACTTCCATGGAGGCAAGATGGACCTATTATACAAAGGACTGTGGGAACAGAGAAGGGGTCTGGTTGCAATGAAAGGAGCAACAGTCTAGGGTGGGGCCTGGTGCAGACAACAAAAGGACAATTAATTAGCTGAGAAGGGCCTAGGGCCTCAGGTGAATGCCAGGGACCTGAGCCACGTGGGAAAGTCCATGGGCTTTTCTTTTTGGGGTCCAGATCCCATGCCCTCACTTCCATGACCAAGAACCCTGAAATGACTTTATTTCATCATTATCTCTTCCTAAAACTTACTCCTCTGAAATCGATTCTTCACTCTCATCATAACCTCCAACTCTGCCAACCCTTACCACCACTGCATCCCTTCACAATCTTAATTCTATCATGATCCAGTTTAATTCTACACTTGCACCCATATTCTCCCTCCTATCTATAAATTTAAATTCCCTCTCTCTTTTTTCTATTTGATATCTATAAACATACCCCAGTCTTGCTCCTCTTTAAAAAAAAAACTTTCAGAGGATCCAGTCATCTTCACTAGTTATCATCCTATATCACTTTGCCGTTCTCAGTTACACTCCCTGAGAAAGATGTCTACACTGGGTGCTTCTACCTTCTGTCCTCTGACTTGATTCTCAACCCCTTGAAGTCTGGTTTCTGACTTCATTATTCAACTGAAATTTCTGTCTCCAAAGTTTCCAACAAATACATAATACCCTTTTCCCAATACTCATTCTTCCTGACCTCTCTGCATTGTGGGAAACTGATAACTTTCCTACTGAATACTTTCTCTCCTCTGGGTTTTCATGATTGCATTATCTTTGTCCTCTTATCTGACCACTCATTCTCCATCTCCTTTGCTAGATCTTTATGTCATACCCATTAACTATTGGTGTCCCAAGGCTTGGTCCTACCTCTCCTTCCCCTTCTTCATCTATATGATCTCACTTGGTGATATCATCACCTATGGATTTTTTTTTCCACAGATGATTCCAAAATTTATAGAGCCTAGTCTTTCTCTGAGGCTTCAAATCTACATCCCAAATTTCTTAATAGACATTTTAAACTCAATGTACCATAGGTACCTTAAATTCAACATTCTCAAAACATAACTTATACCTTTTTCCCAAACCGATTCCACTTCCAGCCTTCCCCATTAACTACAGAAAAAAACCACCATCCTTATAGTCATCCACATTTCAACTACAGTGTCATCCTTCTTCACTGGTATTCATTCCTTGTATTTCATCACATGCCAAATCTCTGTTTGTCTGTCTGCACAACTTTCATTTACATTCCTTTCTCTCCATTCATAAAATACTCACCCTAGTTCAGGCTATCCTAACCTCCCCCTTGAACTACTGCAGCAATTCCTCACTGGTCTCCCTAACATGAACCTTTGATAATCTATCTCCCAATATGGCATCTACAGAGAATTCAATTCAAGGATGAAAGGATCTGCTCAAGGACGTGTAGGCTGCATTTCTAACCTTGAAAGTCAACATTCTTGAGACTGTAAACTGCAGGGCAGGGCAGCACCTGGGTCACAAGTCATTTTTAATATCCCCAAGCTGACCAACTGTCACCAAAAGGCCCAGGAGCATTGGGAGGGGCAGGTCCCTTAGAGCATCAGTCCTGCTGCTCATAACAACCACCTGGACAAGAAGTACCTGTGCAAAGGGGCCAGCCCCACCCCACCGCCCTCCAACCACCTGCTCTATATGGGATATGAGCACTGGCCTGGCTGCTTGGGGAGAAACAGGAAGCAAATGTGCCTAGCAAGTCAAACCACCCTCACCACCGTGACAACCATCCTTCCTCAGACCCTGAGTCCAAGAGCCTTGAGAAGAGCAATGCTTCCAGTCCAGTGTCCAAACCTGACACCCTGAAAAGCAACCCCTGTAGAGGTAGAGCCTGGCAAGTGCTCCTGCTGGGGTTACAGCCAGGGCCATTTCAGCAGAACTAAACCCCCCCGAAAAAAGAAAAAAAATCTCATCAAGCAAGTGAAGAATTCTTTTACAAAACATTCCTTGGTCAAAGTAGTGAAATGAGATGCAGTCTAACACAGCATGACAGTTTCTTCCAAGGTGCAAAAGCATCAGCACCAATAGCCACAGAAACCCCTCCCAGGAGCACAATGGATATAGTAAAGCTGCTACTATCCATCTCAAGAAATAGGCCTCACAACGGGTGAGACTGCTCTTCTATAACATCTATCTGTACAACTGCACCAACCATTATGAGGCAGAAAAGAGGAAATGAGAGTCTAGTGATGAGAAGAACCAGGAAAGAACAATGAATCAATACTAAAAATGGATCAAGACACTGGTATTCTGGCAACTAGTCTTTAGGGTGTCATCAGATAAAATTTATAGGAAAACCAAGAAGATTCCTAGTAGAAATACAGAAAATAAATGGCTAGGGAACTGTGAGGAATACAAGGGATGGTTCAGATGAAGATAAATCTCACAAAATTCTTGTACCTAAAACTTAGGACGTATTCACATTCTCTAATCACTAGAGAGGTTTCTCAAACTCTGCCAATATTGAAATAGTAAAAGACAATACAAAGGTGAGAGAGTAGTTTAACCTATCTGGGTAAAACTCAGGAAAGATGCACATGTATTTACATGTACTTGCATATGTAAATACATGGGGTATTTAAAGAGTTGTGGTGGATAATGGATAATGTGACTCTACCAGCTATAGCTATTCAGGCTTTTTTCCCCCCTTTAAACAGGAAGAAGAATTAGAGGCTATTTTAAAAGATTGATTTTGCCCTCCTAGCAGGCCCTTAAACTTAGAAGATTTACTTGTACATGAAAATAAAGAACGCTTGTGGTATGTTTGCAGGGATATTAGTTACCCTTGGCCTAAATATGAATAAACCAACGATCAAACTCTCAGCCCACTTACTGGGAATCTGCAGGAGGCAAGAAAAGAAGGTGCCCCCATCTTTCACAAGCACAGAAGAAATTCCTCATGGGACATCAGCCTTCTCTGCTACTTAAGAGAGCTAAGGGGTCTAAGGCCCATTAGCCTGTTCTGCTCTGTTGTTCCTGTGTCCCAGAATACACACACATCACAAGCATTATTTCAACCTCCCTTGGGGTATTTATTCCTTCTTAAGAAACCTTTCAAAGCCTCTGGACTGGCATAAAGAGTACGATAAAGGCTTTTCTGGAATCTAGATATGTTATTCACTGGTGATTTGAGGCACTTTCCCCATTGAAAGACTTAAGATTCCCAGTTCATCCAAAAACACATTCTGGGGAGAAAGAAATGAAAACAGAGACTTGGTGCCCATTTCAGAGCATCAGCCAGAATGTCAAGCTATTAAAATGTACCAGACACTCTTCTGCAAAAAGAGAAAAAAAAAACCATCCAATTACCTGAAAGGACATCTTTTTTGCATTCAGAAGATCAGTCTTATCTGTCTGTATTATGCTTAGAATTCAGAAACTACCAGACAAATATCCCACCTACCCCCTAGAGCAGTGTGATCCTCTGAAATTTTATTCCTAAATTTAGAATTAATTTGATTTTCGTATAAATGGAGGGAATACGGGATACATTCACATATGGACTATACTTTTGGGAATCATGAGGTATATGGCCCAGGACTGGCTGGAAGTGGCAAATACAAAGTGTCTTGCCCTGATGGATAATGGTATTTAATGCTGTAATTTTGATTTTCCCTAACAAATTCCTAGGGGGTATACTAATTTATTCACTTATTATAGTCTAAGAGTTCTACTATCTACATTAAGTAGAAAAAAATTTTCCTATGGTTTAGTCAATATACAACTCTTGTGTCTGCAGAAAAGAACTCAACATTTTCCTCTATAGATAATCACTGCTGATATAGATTTAAAAAATTCTTTTAAAGAATTTGAAGGATAAGGCTGAGCATTTAAAAGTAAGGGAAGGAAACTAGAGGATCAGAGAAAGAATAAAGAATTATCCTTACTCCCAAGGAAATTACAATCTAATCAAGTAATAAACCCTAATTTATACAAAACAATGAAATGCTACCAGAAAATGAAGAAACCTGTGTGGACTAGAATGGTTACTCAATGATTTCTTAAGAAATTGCAATCTGAATGAACACTAGAATTTAAAGGGAAAACACCTTAGATTGCTTACTTTGGTATCAAAGAGAAACAGTGATAAATTACATATCCCAAAGATTCTATGCTCCTTACATCACACAGCCGTACAGTTTCTGTTTAGACAGAAATTTAGCTCCATTAATCTCACACCTGAAAGTTGGGGAAACTAAAGCAGAAATTTCTAAAGAGAAAGACCATATGTCATTCATTCACCAAATCTAGATGTGCAGCTAGAGAAGACTTTCTGGAAGAGAAGGAGAAGAAATTGTGGTGGTCAGACCCTTAAGGCTGCTACTTTCGTTCTCTTCATCATCTGCAATTGATCCTGTATGTGTCTTTTTTTGTACAGAGCTATCTGCATATGATCTCCTCCATTAGATGGTGAGCTCCTCCAAGGCAGCCAGCCAGTCTTCTGTTTGATTTCTAGCCCTAGCACTTAGCACAGGGCCTGGCACATGGTCATGCTTATTAAGCGTTTTCTGACTGATCTGAACTCAAAAAGTGTACAGAAAGAGGGCAGAAGAAAGAATGTAGGTAGACACAGATTGTGAGAGAATTAGAGATAGAGATAGAACCTTCCTCAACAGGTATTGATTCTCTCCTGCCTCAATTTCCCTTAATGCTACACGCTCAGTCACTCCCCACATTGCCAGTGGAAGGTAAGTGACCTAAAGAGAAGGAGCTTTCTGGATCTCTGGCACTTGGACACATTTTGGACATCATTAAGTAATTTACTGAAAGAGCACGGAACTTGCCTACCTTTTGATGCAGGGCATCACCGCTGGGCATATCCTCAAACAGAAGTGATTTCTTACTCAAAATCATTTTTTAAATTCAATTCCAAGAAGCTAGGAAAGAGGTTTGATTCGCCATTAGTGGATCACATGGCAAAGCTCTGATGGAAGGCCTGTACGCTCCCTGAACAACAGGTATTACTTTGAAGACCAATTCTTACTGAAGGATCACCATTTTACTGGATACATGAACCTCTGTCCTTTTATTGAGACTAACAGAAAGAGCCCTGGATAGAAGGTCAAAAGGCTGGGAGGATGGTCCTGGCTGGGACAACTATCAAAATATTCCATGCTCTAGTATCCACATTTATAAAACAAGGATCCTGGACTCCCAAGGATGCATGGAAGCAAAGGGTTACAAAATGAAACACCCCCAGTTCTTTTCACCAGGTCTTACTTGACAAGAACTGAAGACCCATCACCACTTGGCAGACCTCCTCTGGACACGCCCCAGTTTATCAATCTCCTTACCCACAACCTAACTCTATATCCCCGACAGAGAGTGTCCTGCATCTCATGAGTGTGAAATCAATGCTGACTGGTCTGGATGGATGAGTAGGAAGCATGGAGAGGCTCTGCCCCACTTCCACCTCACAGCTTGGCCTCTCTCCATACAGCCATAGTAGCTGTACAGTTCTGAGTGGGTTTTGGCTGCACCGGCCCACTGCTGACTCAGGAGGTTTAGAGTTCCCTAACATCCAAAGGTCTTTGGAGACTTTCCATTACACAGTCCTCTTATTACTGCAGATCTTCTTTTTCCTCCCTAGATATTGCTTTCTATATCTAGCCAGTCTCGGATCCACCTGACTATTCCAGGTGTCCCCATCGTCATCATCTTCTGACCTTTCACCCTCCAGATCTCCATTTACCAGGCCCCAGGGAACTTAACCCATCAAGGGCCTGGGGCCAAGCTCTCCTGACATGGGTGAGTGAAAGCAAGCTGCCAGAAGCCTTCCTAGGCTCCTGCTCCACATGCAGTCTAGTAGCCCAACCCAGGCATCCTCTGCTACATACACATCTCCCAATACACCACCATTCCACTTTCCACCTCTGGTTTGGGGAATAGTGATCACATCAATGTGCTTTTGGGAAGGGAATCCCAATGGACTCTGCTATGGCCCCTCTCATGCAGCAGGAGAACAGGGCATCTTCATCAGAGACCAAAGCTCCTCAGCATCCCATTGCTCCCAGGTGCCACCATTCTCCTTCAAGTCGCACTGGACCACTGTCTAACAACGCCACGCAGTCTTGGATTTCCTCTTTGCCACTTTTCGTTCTTTTGTCCCTTTGAAGAACATGCTCCATACCTTCTAGGAATACTATTTTTCCCCAAAACAGACTATTTTTCTGAGAATAGAGAAGCATTCTTCCTTTCAAGAGAAGACCAACCAAACTGCATTTTGTGCCAATCACAAGGACTTGGCAATCTCTGCCCTTCCCTTGGGTCATCCTCTTTGCTGCTCATGGAATTCTGCCCCTCAGAATGCTAACGGTCTCGGTGAATTGAGGAGCCCAACTACCACTCATGTGTAAATGTAACTTTTTCCTCTCCTTTCAATACAGATCACCTGACAGATGTTGTCCCCTGGTCTCATGCCTCATCACTGTCTTATCGGTTAGATCATAGGGAAAGGGGCCCCCTTCTGACATTCTACAGTCATGCCCACACTAGTCTACAGTCCAAGTTCACATACCAGAAAGTATTTTCTATCACTGGCACCTTATTTTTCCCCTTCAAGTTCAGTGCTTTCTCTCAGGAAATAAAAAAAGTGCCAGGGCTGAAATATAGCACCCTAACTCTGAATCCATGCTCTAGCACTTGGTACCTATGGGACCCTGAACAAATCATTTACTCTATTTGATCAGTAAAATGAGGAGGCTGAATTGGAGACCCTCTAAATTCCCCTTCTGGCTATAAATTTCTGAACCTATGACCTGGTAAAGGATTGTAAGTAACATTGGATGAAAAGGAAAAGAAAGGGTAAGGCTTAGAAAATAAGCCGGCATTAGAAGAAGGCACTGCACACTTTCAGAGAACAGAAGGAACCAGAGTTACTATTGCACTGAATGAGACAGCCTTTTTAATGTATTGAGAGATAACGCTGATGTCCTGCATTTGTTTACTTAGGCAGCTAGGTGGCACCATGAGCCAAGAAGACGAGTTCAAATCCAACCTCAGGCACTTACTGGCTGTGTGACCTTGGACAAGTCAGTTAATCTCAGCCTGCCTCCGTGGGGGTGATAGTAATTACATCCCCCTCCCAGGATTATGAAGATAAAATGAGGTCTTTGTAGAGTTTGGCAAATCTTCACATGCTATTTATAAGTGCTAGCTGTCATTGTTATTATTAGAAGGGTCAGGGATAAATGATAATGACCATAAATCATCCTGGTTGATTACATTACATCACATCCCGTAATGGTTTCCCATTACAGGAAGCCCGCTGAGTCATGCATGTACCTGAAGGAAAGACAGGTGTCAGCATGTGCCAGGCGAGTCAAAGCCCTGTGATCATCTATACCACTACCTTCCCTCAGGGTGCCTTGGAGATAGCTGGGGACCCCAAATATAAGAGCCTTGAGAGTGGCAATGCCCCCAAGGCCGGCAGCACGAATTCCAGCCCAAGCTCCACAGCCATTTTTGAGGGAATCACTGTGGAGAAAGGACCAGCTTTCCTGGCTACAATCAACACCAACTGCTGAGCAGCTGCTCCTCCCAGACAGGGAGGCCCGAGAGCATGGGAAGGGCTACAATCCCCAGATCACTGATGGAGATCCTGGGGTAGCCTCTGTCTCCTCAGCAGCCACAGTTGCTTTTACCTAAAAAATAAAGTTCTTGACACCAAAGACCTTGGCTCTGTCAAACAGGTCAATATCAGAAACAGATAGGGATTAACTAACAGAAGTGATTCCTGACCTTCCATATGACGCAGATGAAACCTACAGCTGGTGCATCTCCCACTAGAGAACAAAGACTCTCCCTTTTATTTGTAGCCCCAGCACTTAGTACAGAGAAAGGACTTTATAAATACTTTCTTCATTCACAGGGTCACAGGGTTAGAGCTGGGGAGGAGATCTGGTCCAATCACTTCATTTTGCAGATAAGGAAACTGAGGCTCACAGAAGAACCACCAATGACATTTAGCAGTTATTCAACTTCTATTGGGTCTCAGTTTCCTCATCTGTGAAATTAGGGATGGTACCTGAACTTCTGGATGCCACATCAGCACACAGCCTCAGAGGATTGTTAGGAGGGTGCCTCCTAAAGCAAAAAGCAGTTTTAAAAAAAATGAGCCCTTCTGATCACTGCCCGAAGCCATCAAGGTGGCAGTGAGGATGAGAGACCAGGCCCTCTAACCCCAAATGCAGCCTTCTCCTTACCTTCTCCCCAAGTCTCACTTCCCAGGATTGCCTTTTTCATTTGTGGCCCTAACATTTTGTGTAATGTACCCTGCATACAAGTTGTCCCCTGAGTAAGTCCCTTGGGGGACCGTGACACAGCTAAAAAGACTCAATCTCCCCAGAACTCATTCATGCTGCTCTTGATGAGACCTGCTGAAAAATGTGAGGAATGAAGGTCAGCATGACACAGTGGGCCGCAGAAGACCTTATCTAAAGGATTTCTTCATGCCATGCAAGGAATATGCCAAGAAACCACTTTGGAGACATCTAAATAAACAATTCTCTGCATGAGGTTTGAGATCAAGAATGCCTGCTAGAAAGAGATCCCGACTGAGAAGTAAATAAATATATGGTAGGGATTCAAAAAAAAAGAGTCAGTGGGAATTGATATGACAAATGAAATGCTGATGAAAGCAGGAAGATCAATTGAGCCTTAAATTCAAGACTATGTGATTTGGGGGAAAAGGCAGTTTTGGAATGCTAACTCCCTTCACCCAGTACCTCACTTCCAGAAAACCCTAAACTCTTCATTGTCTTTACTTTCTTCATTCTCTTTGGACCCAAGAGGGAAGGGAAGCAACAAGGAGACTAGGGAAGAAAGATATACAGGAACTTGCCCTGAGAACTTAAAGTGAATCCATGATAAGTGGTCACTGACAAATGAAGCCTATATGTGGATATCATGACTTAATCTCCTCACTTAACTACCTTCCACTTGTGGTCTATTATCAAAGAAGACAGGAATTATGGCTTTTCTGGCGGGGTTAAGGGACCCCATCCCACAGCACGATGCCAGGTGCTTTGTAAGAACCCCAAAATGAAGGAGTTAGCTTGATCTCTTGGAAAAGGGAAATGCTGTGATCTGCCACAATTAATGGGTCTCACAAAGGTACCCACAAGGTAGGCTGGAAAGTGTTTCTAAAGCAGACCAGGCAAATGGCCAAGGGGGTATCACATCTATAGGACTGATGCTGATCTCTCGGTACCAAGAGGCTACTTCTCTTACCCTCTTTGAACAAGTGCAGAAAATCCCAATCATTTCCCAGTCTTCAGAAAAATGTCCAGTTTCCCTCAGAACAGGCAATTCTCAAGACTAGTTGTATTACGCGGCAGCAACTAGTAAAGAAGCTTGTCTCTCTGTGTAGTATGAGGTTCAGGTGGATTCCTAAGTGCACACTTCTCTCTCTCACTGGTGAATAATAATGCAATCACTCTCAAAAGGTAACTTGTAAAACTCATTTTTCCAAAGAGAATCAACTACGTTAAAATTCCCCCAGAAAAGCATCTGGTCCTGAGACATGATGAACATTTGTAAAAGCACACAGCAAAAAGTAAAGTTTAGAACATGAGACAAGGAATATTCTGGACAGGGATGGTCAGACAGAAAGTGAAAATGGTCACCAATCTCTAGCACATGGAAACTAAGGGAGCCTCTTTGAAAGTCCTTCCTCATTGGACAACAAAGAACATGATACATGCACACTACTCAGATGTGACAGTAGCAGGCAGTGACAACTTGAGGGAAGGTAGAGAAGCTTCCAGAAAGCTGACTCCAATGATTAGGGATTCACCCCAATGGGCAGCTAGGTGGCATAGTGGGTGTGATGTTGGACTCTGAATCCTAAGACTTGAGTTCAAATCCTGACTCAGTCAGTTAACAGCTGAGTAACGCCAGTCAAGTCACTTAACTGGTTCTTAGCCTCAGTTTCCACATCTGTAAAATGCAGCTCCTCCGTTACAAGACTGTTGTGAGGATCAAATGAGATAACAAGTATAGTGTTTGGAGAATCTTAAAGCACTGCATAAATGATAGCTACTGTCATCCTGATCACTACAACTTCCCTTAATCATCCACAATGGATCAATCGATCCTTCACAAATACATCAAAACTCTTCTGGAATCTATTTGCATTTGCAATCTACGCCACTTCTCTCAAGTCACCATGGGGAGGTGCTCCTCTGATTAGTCCTAAAATATGGACTTCCAGTTCTGAAATGGGGTCAAGCAATCATTCTGTGGCCCTGAACAGCACTGTCTTCCCTGTGCCACCAAGCTCAAGAACGCTCCTCTTCTACATAGCCAATGTTTACCAAGGCAGATCCAAGAAAATGGTGCCTTCACAAAGAGGAAGAACCCACCAGTGAGCTGAAGGATTCCTCCAGGACTAACCTTCTTCACAAATTCAGGTTTTTGTTCACTGGGTTTTGGAAAGCAGAGCTCTGAACTTCTGGATGCCACATCAGCACACAATCCAGGGATGGACTGTGCATCAGCCTCCCTGACACTGCCTGCCACAGGCACGTCACATCCCCCAAGTCAAACCCGGATTACCTCTTCATCCTCTTCTTCATCCTCAACATCCAGAATACCGGAGTCTTGCTCTGACTTAGGGCTAGTGCTTTCTACCTCTGTATCCAAGCCGGTGAATGCATCTTTCTTGGATCTTTTCCTACTGCCCATCCTGGGCTGTTGTGAGATGATGTTATCCAGGTTCCTTTGCTGCTGAGCCTACGACAGAAGCAGAAGCAGACAGGCTAAGAAGGGAACATTCACAATTTTTTCTAAATAAATGAGAACTTTCTAGAAAATACATCAAAGAAATATGTCAGCACCAAGGTCCTCAAGAATCCACTGGGACAACGCATATACTTTTAAAGTCCTAATGTGACCTGGCAAATCTGATGCTGAGATTTGATTAATAAGGAGGTAAGCACAGTCCCAGGGTGCCTGGGAGACCTCAGCAGGTGCCTTTGCCCTTCGGGGCCAGTTTCATCATCTATAACAGTTACAGAGGTGGGCTCACTTTACAGCGCATCAGTTCAGCTAAGTTTTCTCATGCTTCTCTGTATTCCTCATTGTCATCGATTCTTATATAACACAGAGAAATCCCGTTACACAGAACCAAAAACAATTTACACAATAATGTCAACGCTGTAAATGAAAAGAAACACACCCTAAGACAACTGAAAGTGTTACAAAATTACACAGAATAAGCTTTTTCCAAAAAAGGTGTGAGAAGATACCTTTCCTAACTCCTTTGTGGAGGTGCAGGTGACACTGTCTACACGGTCATCTCTATGGATTGGTCCGTTTTGCTGATTTCCTTCCCTTCTTCCTCCTTTTCTCTAAAAAAAGTCTTTGTGCTATGAAAGATGGCTCCCTGGAAGGAGGAGAGTGTGGATACAGGGAGAAGTGTAGGCAATGTAAAGAGATATCAATAATTTATTTTTAAAAAATCAAGGGGTTGGGTTAAGTGTTCTCTAAGATCACTTCAACTTTAATTAAATGCTAAACAGCTTCAGTGTATGTTGCACTACAAGGTTCCCAAATCATTCTATATATGTTCACTCATCTGATTCTCACAACCACTTTAGGAGGCAGCTATTACTATTGTCCCCATTTTACAGATAAGGAAACTGAGGCAAAGAAAAGGTAAGTAACTTACAGAGGATCACACAGCCACCGACAAAGCAATTCCTAGCACTTCTCAACCTAACCCTTCCAAACATGATACTCAGTTTCATAGAAGCAAACCTAGAAGAGCCCTCAAAAGTCCCTAAGACCAATCCTCTGCTTTCAGTAGATGTCCTCTGGCTCCAGAGCTCATGATTTCACACAATATCACTCTGCCCTCTTTATGAGGTTAAAGTCATCTTTCATCACAGCAGCCCATGCCTTGGGGTAAAGGAGTGAGTTCCTGACAACTTTTGTCAGGATAATAAATGCCACATCTAGACTCTACAGTTTCAGAGTTTTACTGAGATTTTGTTTTCCTTCCATTCTACGATATTTCATCCATTTCACTTAAAATATTCCAGTGAAATTCCACTGAGGAGATGAAGAAGTCTGATACAGAGGAATGAACTAGCTGACCCCAGTGGAGTTTCTATGACCTTAATCTCTGGGAACAGAAAAGGTTTCCCCTTTTGCACTTGTAAAGGGGAAGGAAGTGTCAGAGCTTAGCTCAACACTACTCACTGAAAATGGACTGAGATTGAGGCAGACACAAAAAAGACCAAATATAAGATTGCAAAGAATCAACAATAAGGTTGTAAATTCCTCATCTGCGTATGACACTTCTCCACTGGAGACAGGGAGAGGGGAAACCAGCTCAGCAGAATGGTTCCTGCGGTTGATGGCAGGAGGCCTTCAAATCTTCTGAATGAGTTCAACATCAATGTCAAGAATAAAGCAGTGGATGCCAATGGGTGTTAGCCCAGTAATGTACTGGATGAGCAAGAAAAGTAAAAAAAAAAAAAAAATGAACCGTGAGAGCTAATTTCTGCCAGGAACATGAAATAGAAAGACCATGCATTCCAGAGGTTTGCACACAAAAAAGAAACTTTTCTGACTGTCCATTGGCATCATGGACTTACCTCAAGGATACAATGGCCTCTGTTACTTAAACAAAGGTACAGGAGACCAGAAACCTTTAAACTGGCCTTGCACTTAAGCCCATACTCACAGTCATTCTCAAGCTCACTTAAACCCCCAGAGTAACAGAATGTCAATTCTTTCTCTCCAAAGAAAAGGCATCTACTTTCTCTCTGATTCTGTAAATTGGGCCAAGCCAGAAAGCTGGATAAGTAGATAGTCAGGCAAGGTACTATAGGTCAAAGAACTGGGCCCCTCAACTAAAAATCAAAGTGCTAGAAGTTCTCTCCTGGCTTTGTTGGGGTCAATGGGCAAGTCATTTTGCTTTAAAACACCATGGAGCCTATTTCATTCCATGAAAGGGAGCAGTCAATGCTGGCCTGGCAAGCAGACAGGCCACTGGATGAGTGAGCACCACAGCGAAAGCACAGAATGATGAATTGGCCCCATTGTCACTGTTGTGGATACGAATGCAAATTACTGCCTAATAGCAACCAAAAAGCTTCCAGGGGGCGGATGGAAAAAACAGAAAATTAAAAAGCAATCAACACAAGAGAATAAATGGAGCCCAAAACAATGCCATTTTAAATAAGAACCCACAAAAATCCAGCTCCGCCATAGCCAGTGCTCACTAAAAGAGGATCTAGTCAGAGGAGGAGAGGGCAAAGCTGAGAACAAGGGAAAGCAGCTTTCCTTCTTTTGTATTCTTTTTATGTAGTACAGTTGGTACTGGGGGTCAAATATTGAAATAGTTTCTTGAATATTTCTCCTTGCTAGAATATTCTCCTTCATAACCCTCAATGACACTATCCTGTCCTCCCAGCCTAGCTCTTTGATCATTAACGCCTTCACTCCCAGGGCTTCTGGCTCCTTCTCTTCTCATCACTGTAGTTGTTAACAGTTGTAGGTCTTCAGAAGTTTCCATTCCTAGACTCTGTCTTACGTTCTTGTCTGTTCTTGGGGCTTCAACTATCATCTGTAAGTGAATAACTCCCCAGTTCGAATCTCTGCTCCTGGTTTCCTCACAGACTTTTTCAGCTCTCTAGGGAGACTCTCCATCTGCATCTCAAATTCAATCCCTTCCTTTCTCTACTTCATCCTGCACATGACTCTGTCAGACAAGTATTTCTAATGCATCTTTTTCAGCAAGTCCATTATCTGGACAGCAGTGGTTCACTGATAGCTTTATCGATCATGGTAAGGTCCACCCTGGACCTTGCCATTCAAGGCCCTCCAAAATCTGCCCCAATCTTATCGCTGGTATCCAACTAGAACTAGAATGCAACTTGAATTATCTACTCCAGGCAGACAGATCCCTGAGCACAAAGTCCATTTCCACCACTACACCTTGGTTCAAGCCTCCTAACTCTAGTCCCCTCTCCTAGGAATGCTCTACTTTCTTAGACTTCCAAACCATATCCCTCAGATTGAGAGCTGAACTTGGAATCATTGACCTTGAGTTCAAATCCTGCCTCTGCCACTTACTACATGTATGTGACTCCGGACAAGTCAGAGAATCTCTCTCTAGGCCTGTTTCCTCATTGGATTGGAGGCCGCTCCTAGGGACCTGTGATCCTATGATCTTTGCCCTTGTCTAGCACACCCCTAGAGTGACCCCTCCCTCTTCCTATGGAACCTGTAGTACAATTTTTGACATATACATATTGCTCTGTATTATTAGTTATCTTCTCATGTGCATGTATCTTGCCTACCCAGGTTGAGAGAGGACTATGTATTACACAACTATCATCGTCCAAAGGAAATGTGGTAAATATTTAAGCATTTTAATTAAATACTTAAATATTTACTGAAGGAAATGACATATACTATAAGGTAACCTTTTCAGGGCTGAGTTCTGTTAATAAGGGTAATCAAAATCTCCCCTATGGACCAATGGAGAACTGATGAGAGGACATCATTTATTTATCTGTTCTTGTGCAGGCCTTTGATTTCATCAATAGAGGGACCTCTCAGAGAGCAAACACCCTTGAAGACACCTGAACTATTCAATGAACCAACCAGACTTTATTAAGAACCTTGTGCCAAGAATTGTGCTAGGAAATCAAACACAGAAAATACATAGTCCCTGACCTCAAGGATCTGGCATTGCGCGGGCATGTGCACATGCGCGCGCATGCACACACACGCGCCTGCACGCACACACACACACACACACACACACACACACACACACACACACACACACACACACTACTTAAAGCACAAAGCAATCACTACAGATGGGAGGACTAGCAAGAAAGGAAGTTAGGAAAAGTGCCCTGAAGGAAAAGGTGAATCTTTAAAAGAGCTAGAGGTTCCAAGGAAAGCACTCCAGGCACAGGGCTGTCGAGAAGAATGGGATAAGGAGCCTCAAGGAAGCCAATTTGCCTCACCCACAGCTAGGGACAACGAACTACAGCCAGGCTGTGAAGGACACCAATTGTCCTAAAATGGGCTGGCGAGGGAGAAATACTGAGGGCAGGACCTGAACCTCTAATCTTAAGCACTGAAAAGGTGCTTCCCCCAAGGCTGCTCAAGTTGGTATGGGCCAAGGCTGGCTCCCCATCACCTGGCTAATGACACAGAAAAACCACCAGAGAAGATTTACCTTGGGAGCCTGGGAATGAAAAAAGAAAGTGATCTTGTGAAACACCTACAAGTCTTAAGGATACCAGGTTAAAAACATGAGATTTAATGCCTAAGGGCTCTCAGGGCCTTTAGTTTGGCCTAATACTGACCTCTGGTGGCTGCAAAGAGCTGAAGGCTCCCAAATTTGTGGCTCTGCTCACACAAGACAGCCTGGAGAATCAGTAAATCTTAAGTAGGAAGAACAAAGGGTGTGATCGATCTTATCAACAAGCATTTATTAAGCACCTGCTATGTGCAAGTTACTGTGGAATGCTGGTGGGAGGTTTACCAAGAGAAATCAAACTGCTACTACTCTCCAGGAACTGATCAAAAGTCTTAGGATCTGATCTTTCTGCCAACAGAAGCCAAGGCTGAACTCCTAAGATGAGGCTCAGCATATCTGAAAAAGTCTGGTAGTCCCCTGCCCACCATGAGAGCAACTGAGGCAGGGCAAAGTTTTGGACCATGCTAATATTTCCCCAGTTTTCTACCTGCACCATGTTTACACTCATTTGCATTAGGCAGCTCACATGACCATCTAGACAATATGATTTACCCTGTTTTCTGAGGCGGGCCAGTGCGTGACAGGGTCAGGACAGAAATATTCCAGACCCAGTTTTCATCTGCTTGATTCATCCACACTCTTATCCTGGGAGTCCCACAAATCACTGTAGAACTCCAAGAATAAGGGGGCTTCAAACAGGGAATTCGGCATTCCTCCCTTCACCTCCCCCAGCAATCAGCTACAATATCAGAAAATGGGAAAAGACAAAGGAAGCCAAAGAAACAGCACCAAAGTAATATAAGCTGTTTTCACACAAATGTGTCCAGACAAAGGGGAGGTTGGATAGGAGATTGGGGAGGGGGGTGGAGGGGAGTTGATAAATACCAAGTGAGATGATCTCAAAACAGAGATTCTTGGTCCAAACTTCCTCTGGTCTCAAAAATACTATTAAAACAACTATATTACGGGGACCTGTCACCTTTAGTGTCTCCTTCTGAGTGGGGTGGCATCTAGCTTCATCCTATGAATTCCCACCTGCAAACTTTTCTGAAACATCTACCAAATAACAGCAGGCATTGTGTAAGGGCTGGGGGCACAAAGACTGAAATGAAGCCATATCCTCAAGGAGCTTGGATTGTCTCCAGAGAGAGAATATAAGCGTAAGTATGGACACACGGACACGGACGGACACACACACGCACGCTTATACATTTAAATACATATATACCTACACATACACACAGAGCAAGTAATGGGAAGGGAAGGGAAGCTCTACTAGCTGCTGTTGGGAAGCAGTGAGGAAAGGCTTTCTGTAGCCGGAGTGGATGATTTCAATTTTCTTTGCTTATTATAACAAGCCTTCCCTAAAGCCCATCTTCTGTGCCTCCTGGAAGTGGCTGCAAATTCTCCAAGGCAAAGGGAAAGATAAAGCCCAGGTCATCAAGCAGCTGTGTAGGGACCAAGCCCAGTACTAGCCAGTTCTAGGGAAGATCAGCAAGCTTTGGTCCTCGGGAACTGAGAAGACTCACTGTGGCCAGTCCATGAGGATGTGACACCCAGGAAAGGTCACTCACACTTTCCCAACCACGGGTCTCCTAAGGCCCCCACACGTTAGAAGGACACCTCTCCCCTGTGAGGCTGCCCTGACCTTCTCACTCTTCTCTTTCTTCATAGGAACGATTTACTCTGGGCTTCTCTGCACTAATTTATCAGTCCATCAGTCAATAAATATTCATTAAAGCACTTGCCACGGAGTAGGCCCTGGGCTCACCACCTGGAAGGGAGGCAGCAGGAGGCATCAACATCCCCAAAGGCCTGGGCTCAAAACATATATAGTCCTTGGAGCCTTCAGACAAATCCACAAAACAGGGCATAAGTTGGATTATATTTGGCTTGTATATGAAGAAATTAAAAAGGAAAGCAATTTGCCCAAGGTCCCATAGAGATTAAATGGGAAAACTGGGACCTTACTATGAGTCTTCTGACAAGCCCCAAATCTTTCCAATAGAGGATGCTTTGCAGACAATTTCATAAGCTGACAGAACTACATAAAGTCTTTTACAGAAAGGGTGATATCATAAGTAAACTAGGAGAGCATGGAAAAAATATCAGATGTGATTGGACAAGAGATGGAAAGGATTATGGGATGTAAAGTGAATAATTTTGATTACATGAAATTAAAAAACTTTTGCACAAACAAAACTAATGCAGTCAAAGTTAGAAGGAAAACAGGAAACTAGGGGGAAATTTTGCAACAAGTTTCTCTGATAAAGGTCTTACTTCTCAAATAAAGGAACTGAACCAAATTTATGAAATTCAAAATTTATGAAATTTATAAAAAAATTTATAAAAATTAGAAAAAATAAGAGTTATTCCCCAGTTAATAAAATCAAAGGAAGGAGTCAGGAAAAGAAATCAAAGCTATCAACGGTCACATCAAAAAAAGCTCTCAATAAGTATTGATTAGAGAAATGAAAATTAAAACAATTCTGGGATACCACTTCAAATCTATCAAATTGGCTAACATGACAGAAAATAAAAATAAGTGCTGGAGAAATACAGAAAAATTGGGACACTAATGCATTGCTGGTAGAGTTGTGAACTGGTCCAACCATTCCAGAGAACAATTAGGAACTACATCCAAAGAGCCATTAAACTGTGTATACCCTTTGACTCAGCAATAGGACCACTCTATGTAGGGGGAGGCATTGGGGCTGTGATCTGAAAGAAGCATATAAGGTTGCCTCCATAGCCTTCTGCAGTCTATGCATTTCCAAATGTTGGCTTGTTTGTTTGGGATAGGAGGCCAAGTCTCCTGGAGTCTAAGATCAGTTCTCTACCCACCATGCACAGTGCCTCTCTACTTAGATTAGTGCTTAAAATCAGGCCAAATGCCTGAAAGACAGAGGACTGCAGAAAAGGAAAAATGATAAAGTAAAAACCAGAACACAGCACACTTACCAAGCCAAAGGTCTAGATCTAAATCCTGGCTCCCTGACACTAAGGGAGGCTTGTCTTTTCCTTATGCTTTCTACAAAATGTAAATCTGGATTTACCCAATGTCCTCCTCCTTCAAGAAAACCAAATGTACCTTACCCAGAACTTGTAGATTTTCCAACACTTCTGCTCAAGAGGAAGACAGTAAACACTGTGACTCTATTTTTTTATATTACCTAAATAGATATGTGAAACCTTGACATGATTCCTACAGGGAGCCACAGAATTACATCATTCTGGCTCTCTGAAGCTAGGACAGATCCTCATCTCTCCAGAATGGCTTCAATGTACTTTTATCCACAGGCCAAAAGCCTTCATTCAATTCCTAACAAACACTCTAAAACTGGCCCCAAAAAGCAAACAAGCGCTCACCAAGTATTTCATGTGACCCCTCAGAAGGTCAAGTACTGCCAATTCCACTAGCAAGATCCAGAGGCTTGCTCCCCTTCTAATCCTGCTAAGCATGCTATCAGACCTTCTTCAGGCCTGGCCTACTCAGATGGAAAAGAAGCTAATTAGCTCCCAGCTTTACTTGAGTATTTCCTGTCAGTATGTGTTGTATAAAAATTTTCAGACAACCTGATTTCCTTACAGGAATGTTATAGAAATAACGAAGAGAATGGGATCAGCACGTGTGATGTGGTGGAAAGAGGGAGGGTGGCAGCTCCTCTTCTGGGCAGTCACTTACCATGTGATCTTCAAGTCATTTCCAGATCTCTGAATCATGATTTGCTTACTTAAAACAATGCCAGTGGCCTGTATGACCTCTGAAGTCCCCTCACCCAAAATATAGGGCATGATCTTCTGACTACAAATGTGTTAAAAGCTCAGTCTTAAGGATGTAATTTTTTTAACCACTGGAGCCCCAAGTCCCTAATTAGCTGAAAAAATTCATGTCACTCTAGGCTACCATCTTTGAATCTCATCAACCAAGGGCTCACCACACTGTTCCAAGGTGCTCAGGGAAAGATGTTCTCAAAATACAAATTAAAAATAATGATGATAATCATGATATTTATAAAGTACTTTAAGGTTTGCAAAGTTGGTCTTAGTCAAGTGGGGATAGCATATGTTATACGTAGACTCAAGGCATTTACATCATTATAACACTGTGTACCCCCAAACGACATTACGCCATTAACAGATGACTGTTTAAATCTTGGAGAGCAATAGTGCACTCAAACACACTCTCCCAGGAAGAAATACCAAGTGATTTTCACTTCTGCAAAAATAAGCAATGCTTGGGTTTTCATTTCTACTTCTTGCCAGGTCTATCTCTGAAGAGAGAAGACAGAAATGGTTATGAGCCCCGGCAGCAGAACAGAAATTCAGCCTCCGGAATGCCTTTCTCATGCTTGCTTCTTCTTGCTCCCTTTCTACACACAGGCCCAGGTGATGGGAAGTGTGTGTGTGTGTGTGTGTGTGTGTGTGTGTGTGTGTATGTATATATGTATATATGTATATATGTATATATGTATATGTATATATGGTATGACCAAGCCAGGGAAGGTGAAGAAAGAACATCGTGCTGTGAGGGAGAGGGAGAGAGAGACAGAGACAGAGAGAGAAAGAGAGAGAGAGAGAGAGAGAGAGAGAGAGACAGATGGACAGATGGAGAGACAGAGAGAGCAAGCACTTCAGAAATGACATCAGAGAAAAGGGAGACTGCCAACTGCCCTACAAAAAGGGAAGCCAATCTCTAAGAGGAAATATATACCTTTATTAGAGTTTTCTGGGGAAACCAGTCCATATTTCTATTATCTGGCAAGCTATTCTGACTGTGGCACATGATCCAAATTGGGATCCAAAAAATACAAATGGGGAGAGAGAAAAAGAAATACCAGCTAAAGCATAGGACTAACCAGACCAAGGTTTGGGAGCCTATTATAACATAGAAGTCAACTAATTTCAAATGGGGGGAAGGGAACCCAGTCCCAAGAGGCATGTATGGCTGCTTAACTATAGGCCCAAGACCCACAAATGCATCACACTGGCAAGCCAGGAGAGAAAGCATGGATACTACAGGGCACTTCACCCATACAATGCCAAGTATTTCCTTCAATGACAGAAGGGTGATGAGTTTCCTGGTCATGAGGTTTCCTAGGAACATGATCGTGGTGGAGTCCAGGTAGGAAGGGTCAAGGAGCTTTCATTTAATGATTGGGGAAAGTCTTGAAAATATTATTGTGACTAGGGTTCTTAACCTGAGAAACATGGCCCCTTAAAGAAATACACAGACGAGTTTCAGAGGAATCATGAATTTGGATGAGAGGATAATTACATCTTTGTTTTCATTAACTCCAATGGAGATTTAGCTTTTTCCTCAATTATGAATGTAAGAACAAATATGATTCTGAGAAGGCCGCAGATTTCATCAGATTACTGAAAAGGTCCATGACACAAAGAAAGGTCAAGAGTTTCTGTATTAAAGGGATATTTTAAATGTCTCAAAAAGGAAGCAGCAGCATCAAGAGTCAGCAAGAAAAAGTCATGTCAATCCGACCATATTTCCTTCATGGAAGAATCGGCAGACGAGTAAATCGGGAGAATGCTATAGAGTTTTCTTAGATTTTTTTTTAAAGCACTTAAAAATCACTTGTGCAATTCCTGTGGAACCAATGCAGACGTGGGCTCAATTATAATCTAGTTAGATCATAACTGTCTGAATGGTCAAAATAAAAAAAAAATGGTCATTAATGACTTGATGGTAACTTGGAAACAAGTTTCCAGTGGAGGTGCTGCAGGCACCTGTGCTCAGCATGTTCTGTTTGACATTTCTTATTAGACTTGAATAAAGACAGAGAGAGAGGGCAGGTTTATCGGACTTATGGATAAGACAAAACTGGGAAGAAAAGGTAACACTGGATAACAGTATCAAAAATCTAAAAATATCTTACCTAGGTATTTTGACTAGGTGAACTATCTTAACTAGATATACCTTGGCTAGAGTGTTAGACCAAGTTGAATTTTAAAAAAATGAGAATTATATGAAGTCTTACATATGAGAGAGATTTCTTCCAGGCAAGTTAGCAGTTAGGCAAGAGGGGGCATCACAAGACTGATCTGAATGAAAGGCGCCCCTATGAAATTAAGTTTAAATAGAGAATCCTGAGACAAGCTACTCACCTACCACCTACCAGATTGCTAGCAATTATAATGCAAAGTACTTAACACATTAATTCATTTGATCTTCATGATAATCCTGTGAGTAACATGTTATTATTATCCCCATCTTACAGATGAGGAAACAGGCATGCAGAGGTTAAATGACCTGCCCAGGATCACACGGCTACTAAGTGTCAGAATTTTAAGCCGAATTTTAACTCGGGTTTCCTCGACTCCAAGTCCTAGGCTCTATTTGCTGAGCCACTCAGCTGCTTTAGATCTCCTTATCAAAACTCATTAATCAAAATTACATGATACAATAAATATTCATTAAGCAGATAGTATGTGTAGGCTCCATTTTTTATACTAGAAGAGACATGAAGTTTAGAAAAAATTTAATCCTTATCCTATTAGAAATTATAGTGTAGTTGGGAGACATGTTAGAGAGAGGCACAAAGGACTACATTTATAGACAGGGAGCCAACGTGGCGGGGGACGGGGGTAGTCCTGTGCTCTTCATGGAGGAAAGAATAGCTCAATCTCTCTTTAAAGGACAGGCAGGATCTTTACAGGTTGAGGAATAAGGGAGTTTCCAGGCATTGAGAATGATCTGAACAAAGGCAGAGAAGTGGGGAAGTGTGGGGGAGGCATGGGGAGGAGGGTGGGAGTGATGCAGCTCAGACAGAACACGAGCACTTCGAATGAGCCTGGAAAGCTGGGCTAGAACAGGTTCAGGTAAGAAGGGAAGGCAAATATGAAGTCGAAGGAATCTGGCATTTGCTTGGCAGGCAACAGGGAACACTGAAGGTTCAGAACTGAACCCTGCGGTCAGCAGGGTGCTAAGAGAGAGATTCCAGTGGGGGAGAGTAAAAGCACCAGGTTAGTCTTCAGCTGAAAACTTGAATTTACAAAGGAGGAGATGTGGGAGATGACCTCTGGGTTCCCTTCTACCACAGAGTCTATTATTAGTCATTTAAAACCCCCACAAGGCATAATATTCCTGGCCAGCCAGCTGGAAGGGCGATGCCTCGATTCCTTTCACTCCTAACCAATAGCAGAATTGATAATGACATAGGCTTTTTTTTTTTTTAAAGCAACTAATTAGTTCTTGTGTAGCCAGTAGATAAGGCTCTGTACAGGCTGATTTATTATTTAAACAGAGCTGAAAGATGGTTGTGGTTAACTTCGGTGGTTCTGATTAGTTACTGTGCATTCTCTACCATGATTGTTTTATGGGCCCTTTTAATGGACTGGGACACACAACTTTAAAATATTGTTTTACAATATCCCTCTGAATGGAATACATATTCCTTAAAACAATATTACAAAAAGCAGACTCACTAAAGGGAAGAAAGAAAAAAGTTAATAAAAAATGACAGCTATGCTGGCTGAGGGCCAGAGACCCATTCGAAAGTTATAAAAAACCTCTTTGGATCAGATAGGCGTGTGTGCTATTACTGCAAGGTGTAAACGCCACACACTCACACGCAGGCTTCTGTTTCCAGTTTTAACTTCAAGCCGGCACTTGTCATAGGAGTGACGGATCCTTCCAGTTCCCGTCACCTCCGTGCGAACTTACCTCTCACACTGGGCAATGTGTCCAAGAGCAACCTGGCCCATTCAGCAAGAGGTCCAGCTTTTTAAACTGTAGCTCTCAAGATGGAGAAAGCTTCCATTTTTTCAGGAAAGTCATTCATTTTCTGTCTACTCTAAAAACAACTTGAGGCCAAGATTTGAGATATGTGTGAGCAACACAGAAGCAAAGGCCAGAGGGCTCGTGGCCTGTTCACTAATATCCTGTACGTGAGAACAACGTCCTGAGAGCTCACACTCTCAGCAACACAGACAACAGAATCCTTTAAAGAACACTGCATTCCTAACCAGGTAGTGCTGGGGAAGTTGGCTTTGGGGGAAAGGACGGACAAGGTCTCCTTTGGCCTTGACAACTGTCTTTTGCTCTTGTGTCAGACCTGCTATCTTGAGACGTAATGTTAGTATGTATGCATCTGGAATGCTAGGCTAAACGAGGAAGGGCTGCCTAAGCCAGAAAGGACTCAATGACACCAAGGTGCTTATGGATCTAGCTCAAAGGCAAACAGAATCAGGCCACATCTGTATACATGGCAAGGAATCTCACGTAAACATACACACACACACACATAAAGAGCAGAAATCTGTCTCACACTCACGTCAGACATGGCTTTCTAGGTGTCCAGAGGAAGGTTAATGAGTAAAATTATGACCCACTATGGCACTTGTATAAAGTGGTGAGCCAGGAAAATTTAGTCATTTCATGCGTAGAGGATACTCCACCAAAAATAATCAAAAATAAGATCCTCTGGGCTCCACTGGACCAACAGACTCCTCCCTGGCCACAACTGCCCTGCTATACAACTACTCTAACAATAGCATCCCCTGGCCACTAACATACACACGGGAAAGAGTTTCCTTATCTATAAAATGAAGGGTTTGGACTAGATGATCTAAGAACCAATCGTAGTCAGGATGATCATCTGATCATATCTGAGGAGGAAATGGCCTTTAATTTGACAAAATATCAGAAAGGATGGAAGAGTTCTTTGCTCCCAGTTGCCACTGTTACCTCCACTATATTTCTGCAAGTAAGACTGTGTGTGGAGAGCTCTCCTTCAACCACTGACCCATCCCAGAAAGCTGCTAGTCTTAGCTACTTATAAGACAAATTAAAATTCATTTTGGGATCGCAAAAAGTGAATGATTTACTTAAAGCAGATCACAACTGTCTAATTTTCTAAAATGTTTAATTAAGTGCATGGCAGAATGTCTGGTTCAATTGGGATTTCTGAATCCCAATGTCTTACCCAGAAACCTATCATTTTTCTTAACTTCCAAATTTTGGTCCAGGGCACCATGGGATGCTAGGTGTCGCAGGGCAGCTAAGTGGCACAGAGGATAGAGTTCTGGGCCTAAAGTCAGGAGGACTTCACTGGAGACAAAAACTGATGGACTATAAGATCCATAAGCCCTAAGTAACTCAGTAAAAGTCCAGAACATTCCTGGACTGAAGTCCAAGCACCGATTTAAGCAGTCTCAAGCTAAAAATGAGAAGGCACAGTGCCAGTACCTTACAAGATGCTGATGAATTAGATAAAGATGAAAGGAAGCCTGTGCTCTAGAAATCATGGTGTTAGACAAATCCAGGCCACTGAGTCTCGGAAACATATGTCATGATTCTCAACAGCAACAAATGGTGTCTTCATACCAGCGTCAGTATAGCATGAGGTTTCCTGTCTGTTCCATCAGACTCATCATAGACTAAACCCAACTGCAAGAGCATGGTGCTTCAAAGCTAGAACATTCTCTCACTGTCAAGAGGATGGACCAACTGTGTTGACAGCTTCATGCGCAGAAGCCTGCCAATTAATTAAAATCCACCCCACTCCCAACATCTGGTTGTTATTTCATAAACTAGTGTAGAAGAGCAAAGTGCTCAACATATTATAATGATACCAACTTTAATTCCCATTAACAATCTCTAGATCCATGCCAGCATGTGCCAATATTGCATGCCATCTATTTTCTCAAGCAGATTGTTGATTTTTTGCTAACATACCCAAAGCACATACAGAGCAGAAGCCACAGATTCAAATCTCTGAGGCTAAACAGCAGCCCAGGATCAAAATGAACCATTCTCTCTGACCAAGCTCTGTTGTTGGGCCTGGATTAAATTCATCTGAGCCACCAATCGATGAAAAGGACAGCATCAGGGGGGTGGGTGACACACATTTTGTAGACCTTGGGATCTGGCTTTAACCTGCTGTCCTCTGACCCCAGCACACCCCCCAAAAAAGATTAAGAAATAATAAAATAAAACAACCAGGGTTGACTTGTGTATGGACAGATGTGGTGTGTTTTTTTTTAAGTACTTTCTTCTCCACCGGGAAATATCAATACCCTTTTAAGCAGGCCTACATTTAAATGTGTGTTCTGACAGTCATGTCAGGCCCTGGGTAAAAACCTTTTCATGTGAACCATTAAAACGAAAAGATCCAGACAAGAGGCCTGTTTTTTTCCAGGGAGTGAGGGTGGAAGAGAATAATGTCAGTTTAAAAGATGGAATTGTCCCTTTAAAAAACTGCCAGGGAGATGAAAAGCCTCCCCCCTCAAGCCCTTTCCCTGCTGTGGTCTGATGCTCATGTTACAAACAGGGACTGGAAGGAAGAAAAATAGTGAGGCCCAAATCAGCCTCCGCCTCCAAGCAGAAGGGAGTAGAGCGGTTCTCCATAGGTCTCCCAACACAGCTGACCCTCCTGGGTCCTGTGCTCCCTAGGCATGGCATACAAAGGCTCACAGCTCCAAACTCCAAACTGCTGAATCATTTCAACAGCAAGTGGTGTGTACCCACCTGCCTGCTGGTGAGAAATAACAGTCATTCTTTGCTGCCGCCACCATTTCCTTGCTCCCTGCTGCCAAGGAAGGGGCTGCCTGCTGTCAGGCCTGGAGACCCGCTGACCACCTCTCGCCCCAGAAAGTCTGAATGGAGGCTGGCGGATTAGAGGGTGCAGCCCTCTGCCGAAGCCACTCTGGGCTTGGGGAAGACCACGGAAACGCTGTTCTTCCCCTCGCATACCTGCCACATTTCAAGGACCTGATCTGCTTTTTCTTTACTTTTTAAAAATTATTTTCTTTTCCAAGCCTGGATGTAGAGACCTTAGCTTATCAGAAAAAGCCAACAACTGCCTTTTAAAAATAAACTCAAAATGTGGTTCACTCCTTTAGCAAGATAAGGCCCAGATGCTGGATCCCCAAATCACTCATTCTTACTCCTGTGATACTGAAGGAAATTTCTGCCATCTGCCTAGTTCCTTAGATACCCCAAATGGTCTGGTGGTTCTAACCATTCTGGAGGGAAATACAGTAAAAATGGCATGCCAGAGCCCCAGAACAGAGTTAACAACAACACAGACCTCAATGAAAACTCAGATTTGCCCTGAGAGTCAAAGTTCATCATTTCTTCCCAAAGGAAAGTATCAGTAATTAACCTCTGAAAGACAATCGTTTTCAGCTTCTCAAAGACAATCTAAGGCAGTCACTTTATTTCTCTGGTGGAAAGAAATTTCTGTTACCATTTTTGAATGGTTTAAAAAAATAAAATTCTTTTCACATCAAGTCTGAGGATTTCTTTAAAAGGTAGGCTATTCCTTGCTGCATGAAAAGAAAATGGATATTAATAGCTAACATTTAAATAGCATTAAGGTTTGCAGAGGCATTATATATATGTTACCTCATTTGATCCTTATCACCCCAGAGGTAAATGTCATTAACCCCATTTTAGACGTGAGAAAACTGAAGCTGAGAGAAGTTAAGTGACTTGGCCAAGGTCACGTAGCAAGAAAGTGTCTGAAATGGGATTAGAAGTCAGGTCTGTCCTACTCCACATACAGTACTTTATCTACCAAGTCACCAAGCTACTTCCAAAACATCCTAGCTACATACTGGCTTTTCCAATAAAGACACAACCAAGGGGAGAAATGACTACATAGAGATGGAGAGGATTCAAAACTGGGAATCAGGAAGCCCTGGGTCCTATGTGACCCAGGTAAGCCTCTTAGCCTTTCTGAGCCAGCTTCCTTGCATGTAAAAGCACGATAACACCTGGGGTGCTTCTCACAGGGCTGTTGTAAGCTCAAGTGAGAGAACATGTTTTGACCTTAGTGCTGTATAAATACAGCTATCGTTCTGACGTCTGCAAAGGGGAGAAATGGGCATAAGTTACCACAGAAAGACCTCATCTGGTTCCAATGGCAGTACAGACACTACCACTGCACCAAGTGGGGCAAAACATTCATTATTTCCACTCCCTCTAAAAAAAAGCCCTGAAGGTCATGACTTAGATATAGGTATGGAAAGGGAGTCAATACTGCAGGCAATTAGAGCAAACCCTTCAGGCTCCTGAGCTGACTTCCTTTCAGCCAGTTTCTGGAAAAGGAGGAAAGGGAAGGACTTCACAGCAGAGGAAGCCTGGAGCAGGAGCACCTCCCAGTCACACCAATGGCCAATTCCAAAGAGCCTCCTTTAAAGATCAGACAATAACTTGAAATCTGTGTTCTTCCCTTGCTATGCTCCTTGCCTCCTTCTCCCAAATTATTTTTTTTTTAATTTAACTTTTAACATTTATTTTCACATAATTTTGGGTTACAAATTTTCTCCCCTTTTATTCCCCCCCCCCAACCCCAAGCATTCTAATTGCCCCTGTGACCAATCTGCTCTCTCTTCTATCCTCCCTCTCTGCCCTTGTCTCCATCTTCTCTTTTGTCCTGTAGGGCCAGATAGCTTTCTTGACCCCTTAACCTGTATTTCTTATTTCCTAGTGGTAAGAACATTACAGTTGATCCTAACACTTGGAGTTCTAACTTCTTTAGCTCCCTCCCTCTCCACCCCTTCCCTTTGGAAGACAAGCAATTCAATATAGGCCAAATCTGTGTAGTTTTGCAAATGATTTCCATACTAGTTGTGTTGTATAGGACTAACTATATTTCCCTCCATCCTATCCTGTCCCCCATTACTTCTATTCTCTTATGATCCTTTCCCTCCCAATGAGTGTCGACCTCGGATTGCATTCTCTTCCCCATGCCCTCCCCTCTATCCTCCCCCCCACCCTGCTTGTGCCCTTATCCCCCACTCTCCTGTATTGTGAGATAGGTTTTCCTATCAAAATGAGTGTGCATTTTATTCTTTCCTTTAGTGGAATGTGATGAGAGTAGACCTCATGTTTTTCTCTTGCCTCCCCTCTTTATCCCTCCACTAATAAGTCTTTTGCTTGCCTCTTTTATGAGAGATAATTTGCCCCATTCAACTTCTCCCTTTCTCCTCCCAATATTTCTCTCTCACTGCTTGATTTCATTTTTTTTTTTAAGATATGATCCCATCCTCTTCAATTCACTCTGTGCACTCTGTCTCTATGTATGTGTGCGTGTGTGCATGTGTGTGTGTGTACTCCCACCCAGTACCCAGATACTGAAATGTTTCAAGAGTTACAAATATTGTCTTTCCATGTAGGAATGTAAACAGTTCAACTTTAGTAAGTCCCTTATGACTTCTCTTTGCTGTTCACCTTTTCATGTTTCTCTTCATTCTTGTGTTTGAAAGTCAAATTTTCTTTTCAGCTCTGGTCTTTTCATCAAGAAAATTTGAAAATCCTCTATTTCATTGAAAGACCATTTTTTCTCCTGAAGTATTATACTCAGTTTTGCTGGGTAGGTGATTCTTGGTTTTAGTCCTAGTTCCTTTGACTTCTGGAATATCCTATTCCATTCCCTTCGATCCCTTAATGTAGAGGGTGCTAGATCTTGTGTTATCCTGATTGTATTTCCACAATGCTTGAATTGTTTCTTTCTAGCTGCTTGCAATATTTTCTCTTTCACCTGGGAATTCTGGAATTTGGCCACAATGTTCCTAGGAGTTTCTCTTTTTGGATCTCTTTCAAGCGGTGTTCTGTGGATTCCCTGAATATTTATTTTGCCCTCTGGTTCTAGAATCTCAGGGCAGTTTTCCTTGATTATTTCATGGAAGATGATGTCTAGGCTCTTCTTTTGATCATGGTTTTCAGGTAGTCCCAGAATTTTTACATTGTCTCTCCTGAATCTATTTTCCAGGTCAGTTGTTTTTCCAATAAGATATTTCACATTATCTTCCATTTTTCCAATCTTCTCGCTATGTTCTGTGATATCTGTCTTTCTCACAAAGTCCTTAGTGTCCATCTGTGCCATTCTAGTTTTGAAAGAACTATTTTCTTCAGTGAGCTTTTGAATCTCCTTTTCCATTTGGCTAATTCTGCTTTTGAAAGCATTCTTCTCCTCATTGGCTTTTTGAACCTCTTTTGCCAATTGAGTTAGGCTAGTTTTCAAGGTGTTAATTTCTTCAAGATTTTTTTGGTTCTCCTTTAGCAGGGAGCTGATCTGCTTTTCATGCTTCTCTTTCATCCCTCTCATTTCTCTTCCCAGTTTTTCCTCCACCTCTCTAACTTGATTTTCAAAATTCCTCTTGAGCTCTTCCATGGCCTGAGCCCATTGGGTGGACTGGGACACAGAATCCTTGATTTCTGTGTCTTTGCCTGATGGTAAGCATTGTTCTTCCTCATCAGAAAGGAAGGGAGGAAATGTCTGTTCTCCAAGAAAGTAGCCTTCAATAGTTTTATTTCTTTTCCCTTTTCTGGGCATTGTCCCCAGCCAGTGACTTGACCTCTGAATATTCTCCTCACACCCACCTCGCCTCCTGGTCCTCCCAGCCAGTGTTTGGGGACTGAGATTCAAATGCTGCTTCCCGCCTTAGGGCTTTTGGCAGGGGCAGGGCTGCTATTCAGTGTGAGAATTAAGTTCAGGTGGTCAGGTCGGGGCAGGGCCACCTCTCAGGCTCAGTTCCCTCAGGGGGTTTATGTACAGACCTTCCACAATGGATCCAGGCTCCCGCCTGCTTGGGGAGCCCCTGTCTGCAGCCGCCTCTCAGCTTCTATCTCCCGGGGGGGCCCGAGCCATGGGGGCACCCCACTCCCCTCTCGACCCACCAAAGAGACTCTCTCACTAACCCCCGTCACCTGTGGGTGGAGGGGCTTGTGCCGCCGCTGGAGATCCCGTCCCTGAAGCCTGCTCGGATCTGTACCTCTCGGAGCCAGGGCCGCCGCAGGGCTGCCCTCTGCTCCCAGTCCTGGCGCCCAGTCCGCAGCGCGAAGGACCCCCCGCTAGAGGTTTGCAGGTCTCTCCGGAACAGAAGTCTCCCTCGCTCCAATATTCTGTGGCCTCTGCGTGCAGAATTTGCCGTGAGTTACTCCCCTGTAGCCGTTCTGTGGGTTGTGGGTTCGGAGCTATGTGTATGTGCGTCCTTCTACTCCGCCATCTTGGCTCTGCCCCTCCCAAATTATTTTAAAGACTAGAAATGATTGCACCTAATACTTTCACATCAGAAGATATGTAAATATAAATATACTAATATAAACACATATTTTGTAACATATAAATACAAGCATCTCCATTATATAATTAACAGGGCTTAAAAAAAAAATTCCCCCAAAGGTTCTCAGTATTTCAGATTCAAAAAATACGTTATTTATAAAAGGATACCTATTCCTCTAGCCTCCTAAATACCTGTGTACACACATACTATCCATTGGATTAACAAATATATCTCTTTTCCCTTAGAAATAAGGTAATTAAGAGCCAGTAGGAAGGGGCCTTTTCCAATGTCATATAATCAATTTGCATTTAAAAGGGAAATCAGATCTAGTCCAGCATTCACTCCCATTTCTTCCTTAGCTCAGCAGCAAGCTTCCATATCCAAACATTGTGAATATATTTTATATTCTTAAGAACACACCTGGCCCCACTAGCTAGTTCCCTGCACTAGAGTTTCCTAAATAAAAGGCACACCAATGTCTCCTACAACTGATCTGTACACAAAATGTCTGCAGGAAGAGGCCTGAAGGGCACCTAGATCTCTACTTATTGGTACTCTTATGGAATCCCCAAAGATCTGGGGAACTTGCTGATTTTCGAGATACAAGAGAAAGAGGTTTTGTAAAATCCCATCAATGTGCAAGCACTGCTCCTGGTAAGAAAGCTTTTTAGAAATCCCTGAGGCCACAGCATGCCCATCCACAGAAGAGATCCTTTTCAATCAGCACTGAATCTGGCCTAAGAACACCTAGCTCCTCCACAGCTCCGGGGGCCCTTTGCCCAAAATCCCAACCCCACTTCTGTGCCACACAACACACAGGGATGAGGAGCATGAATGTGTGTACATGAATGAGCTGTGCTTTCACACTCCAGTTAAAAAGAGGTCTCTTTACCGTCCATGCACTGCCCTCTACAGGGCAACAGGGGAATGACTCTCCCAGAGTGAAAGCTCCACTTCCAAACAACAGATTACAAAGACTGATTTCCACATCTGTGAAATTTATTTTCTGGATGGGCGAACAGTCCTTACTCTCCCTCTCTAAGCCACAGACATTTCAGGCAGAATAGTCTCGTCTCTTTCATCTCCAGCTCCGAGGAAGCTTTCCAATGACCTTGTCAGGCCACATTTCTAGGTCTGGTGTTTAACTTCACCTCAGTACTAAGATAAAAGAAATGAATATGCATAACACAAACCAGATACAGTCTGCACTGGACAGGCCTATGAAATGTACTTGACAAAGTCTATACAGTTAGTAAATCTATTCCACCGCCAGCCCATAAGAAACCAGAAACTAGTTCTGATTATAATACAATTACAAAAAATCCTCGATTGCCAGACAGATCTAATCAGTTTATTTGCATTCTTTTAATGTAATTTTTTAAAAAGATTCTATCTTACAAGTATCCCCAGCACTGAAGCTAATGCAGGAATTCAGTTACAGTACCAAAAGGGGAATCTTATTTTGGTAAAGTTTACAGAGTCTCTTTTTCCCTTATTCCTTAATGACTGTGTCAACTCATCATCCCATTAAGATCAACCCTTTTCCTCTGGGGGGTGGGGGGGAAGAAGCGTATTCCCATCCATATTCTTGCCTATTCCTGGTTAACACTCAAGAATCTTAGAGGGAACTGGATTTTCCAAAGCAAACTCAGCTTTGGATTAGGTCTGATCTCTAAAACCCCCAATAACTAAATAAAATGGCTGTAAAGAACCTTCCAACGATCAGCACGCTCACAGCATGGCAGGTCTTTTTCAAGTGTCACCAAATGATTCTAGGTTCTTCACTTTTGTAATTAAAAGGCACTAGAATGTATAAGAAGTCTTTAAGAAATCCTCTAAGCGTCATCCTAACCTCAGTACCTGGGGATGCTGTTAACTACTTTATTAAGACACAGGTAACAACATTGTACATGTATTCTTACCAGGCTGGCACAGTCATAACAAGCCTAGGATTGCCATACCCTGGATTGGCTCATCTGTCAAACACAATCCAACAAGCGTTTATAAGAGCTTCCTGTGTGCCTTATGTTGGCGATACAAAGACAGACACAAAATCATCCTTATCCTTAAGAAGGTTATTCTGGGGAATGATGACAGGGGAGACATGATCATAAATAATAAGTACAATAAGGAACTTGTCTAAAGTGGGGCACAAAGCCCCATGGAGGAAGGGGAGGGAGTCCTAGCAGAGTTGGTGACCTCCAGTCAGCCATCTGGTACCCTACTGCTACCCATGCCAAGAGAAGGGCAGGGGGCTGGCTGCAGAGTAGCCTCACAAGTCCACATTGTCTCCTGTGTGCTGAAATCAGAGTTAGGGCAAGCAGGAACCATATATCTCTACCTTGAATCTACAAAGGAACTGTCATACAACTTCAGAATGAACCAGTTTCAGATTCTTATCCCATGATATTCAGATATATGCAACTGGCAATATGATAACTTATGATCGGGTTCCAAGGCTCCATAAACTTTGACTTGATCTATAAGTAAGATTTCTAAAGTTCTGTAAAATATATCCCATGAATCTAAATCCATCTGTAAAGAAGGGAGGCAAGCTATAACTAAAACATGAGCAGGGGACAAGATGATACAATGACATACAATACAACACAATACGACATGATACAACATGAAACAATATAATACACTATCACACAAGACAACACAATACACATTAATGAAGAGCTAACCATGTGCCAGGCCCTAAGTTAAGTACCGGAGATACAAACAAGGAAAAGAAAAAGCTAGTCCCTGACCTCAAAGAGTTGACAATGTCATGGAAGGAAGCAGAAAAGGAGGGGGCAAAGGGGCCTAAGGATGGTGAAGTCAAATCACCGTCAGTGAAGAGCTGGCCTGCCTTCTGAGCCTTCCTTAAATGGAGACTTTAGGAAAAGGGGTTTTTTTGCTGCCCTATGGCCCTGCAACAAGAGAGACAAAGGTAACTGGGTATTGATGAAGTACAAGTATGAAAGCTGATGCTTCGGTATCACTGCTGTTAATGTCACTCTGAGAACACAACTACCTGTTTGATTGTTACTTCTCTGAGTCTCAGTTTCCTTATCTGTAAAATGAACTGTCTGGACTAAATGACCTCTACAGTCCCTATCAGCACTATGATTATCTTAGAGCATGATGAAGAAGCCCCATGCAAAGCTGAAAATCTACATAAATGGGCATTACTGCGTTTCACTTCACATGCTCATCAAACCTTTCAAAAGGGGCAAGGGAGGGAAAGGAGGAGTACTTCCTGCCTTAAAGGGCATTCCCAGGGCAGTACAGCCAAGGATTTCACCACAATCATTTAACTGGGGAGATGCACATGGTGGGGGTTCTGTGGGGACAAGCCAAATATTACAAATCTTAAAAGTTCTACCTTGTTTGTTGGACTAGAAATAAGACTCAGGAATCCACGTCAAACTCCCTGCTTTCTAGTCTGCAGACTTTTTTCACTTCCTTTCTGGAAAATCAGGACATTTGCCCTCGTCCAATCCTGGGGCACATCTCGCACATTGTATCATCTTTCATAGTCATCACCTCGGGCCAGTTCTTTTAGGACCTGAAGAGGCAGATCGTCAGGGCCAGGAGACTTCAGGACATCAAAGACAAGTATGTGTCTCTTATGTGTCTGGGACATCCATCTTCCATGACTCATTTCTGTTCTGTCACTTACAAGTAAAGGTTCTTCTCCTTTCCGGGGAAACCAGAAACAAAAAGATTTGGGCAGCTCTATGTTCTCGCTGTTGTCAGATACAATGATCCTAAGCACCCCAAGGAGAGCCTTTGCCCTCTTTTGAACCTCTTTCTTCTTCTGATAGAGTTTAAAGTACCCCCACAACAACTCTGTCTTTGTGCTCAGCTCCCCTCATTAGCCTCCGCCATTCTGGGTTTCAGTATATGTGACACTGTTTTTACAGGACTGGCCATACTCACATTCACCCTCTCTTAAATGATTGTTCACTCCTTTTTAAAATCTAAGGTGGTCAGTGGACTCCCTGTGTGGTCACTACAACTGTTTCCCTTTGTGTCTTCAGAATTTCATTCTTGAGTATCTCCCATTACTCTCGAGCTGACATTCCTTGAAGTATTTTACCCGATGGGATTCCACCTATCTTTCCTCTAAAGTTTAGAGTATAAACCCTTTGAAACCTGCTTTCCAAAAATCTAAGGTGCATGTCAGACTAGGCCCAGATTTCATCTTCTCTATCACAGACTCTAGAATTGATTGGTCACTTGCCCCCAAGGTTACCATCTTTCTATCCCAGCAACCATCAGATGAAAGAGACAGAGAGAGAAGGAGGCCAAGCAGCTAGATAGCTAAGTAACAGAAGCCCCATTTCTATCACTCTCACACCTCTGGGCCACAATCCTCACCTATTTCCCCTGTCTCTTCAAACAATGACAAAATCACTTCTGCTTCTGCCCCCTTTGACCTTTACTCAAACACTGTGCTGTTTTGCCTCTCTGCCTCCTCAATTTCCTCATGCATATATCTCCTTAATATAGGGTGTCCCAAAAGTCTATGGTCCAGTTTCAAGTTTCCGATTGTTCTGAGACACCCTGCTCTCCTCACCCCTACCACCTTCTTGTACCAATCCTTTTTCTTTGCACTAAGGGCCACCAATCCAGTCAGTTTATTCGTAAGTGTTATTCCTCCAAGTTCCACTATGTCTCCTTGTGCTAGGACCTGTATGTAAGCTCCCTTCTACACTGCCTGAACCCTGGGCCTCCCTGGACTCTCACGACTGAATCTGTTAATGTCTCAGCTGCCCTTTTTCTTCCCTTGTGGTTGCTTTGAATTGTTCTAACTGAAGGGAAGAGACCTCCACAGGAACAAGTGCAGCCGCCACCTCCTCCAAAGCTTTTTTCCTTTAAGGTCACTTTCAAGTCCCCAGTATGTAAAATGGCCTTTACATCCACCATCTCATGGAAACTTCAGAATGCACTGGCAAGGAGACTTCAGATGCTATTATCCCCACTTTACAAAAGAGGAAACTGTTGGTCAGGAAGACAGGGTAGTTTGGCTAGGATCATGCAGCCAATACATGCGAGAGGAGGAATGAGAATCTAGGACTGCCAGCCCCTCCTTTCACCTCACTGCCTCTCAGAGCCACTGAGGACAAATACCCACTCAGGGACAAATTAAAGAGAACTCAAATGAGCTGGACTACATAAGAAAAGGCAGAAGATGTTTGAACTCCCTTGGGGCAGAGCTCAGAACATGCCGATAAACTGTCTTCCAACTCCACTAGAGAGGTTAAAAAGAAACAGTCCAGAGATGCAGGAGGGTGACTGCATTGAGGCACATGAAGGGTTGGCAGCCCCAAAAGGGCTGTCATGGGGGACTCCACCTCCCTACCTACAGGAAAGGCCAGAGAAGACGGAAGAGACGAGCAGGGCTCAGTGATGCTGCAGCAGCCTAACTGTCCTATTGACATGTGCACATAAATGCAGCAAACATGATCACTGTGCAAGTAGCAGCTCCCAACAAGAAGGAGCCCATGCTCTACGCAGACGGTCAGAAAATCTGTCACAAACTCACCTTTCTTTTTCCCATTTTTATGTATTTGTATACTAGCCTCACACTCTGAAGTTATACTCCCTCCAAGCTAATTCTTGGTGAGAACACACACACACACACACACACACACACACACACACACACACACACACATGCACACACACGTGGAGTGGAAGAAAAGGGAAAGAGAAAAGAACAAAAAGAAACGACTCTTTAAATATGTAACTTGGAAAAAATGAAGTTAAATTGTTTCAGATGCTTTTTTTCTTTACTTGTAAAGCTTCCAAAATGGTTTATATTTAATAAATTAAATTTACAGAGGGGGAGGGGGCAGGATTCGATCATTTGGGATCCTGAACAAAAACATGCAAGCAGCTGAGAATAAACACCAGGAAAATAAAATCATTTCATCATTTATACAGTGTACCTAAAAGGCTAATTCCCAACTACCTAGAAAAAATGACATAATACATTCTTGTGGAGGGAAGGGGGATGGGAGGAGTTTAGAGGGGAGAAGGGTTAAATAGAGTGAACAAATTTAAAAGGCAACTTTAAAATGCTTTGAATAAACTCTACTCTTTGCATAAAATGCCAATTACAAAATTAGCAACTTCTCCATATATATCTAATAAACAGTTTACAGTCTCGAACTTTCTGGCATCTGGCGAGCTTTGCCCTGAACTACTGGAGTAGGAATTCTGCCCCTGACTCCATTTCATCGTACGTAATGAAGTTTCATTAATGGCCAAAATGGCCTGGTTCCTATTACTGCATTTTTTCCATTTTAAATTAACTGGTTAGCTTGGTGGAAAGTTGCGGGGGGGGGGGGGGGGGGGGGGGGAGAGAGAGACAAGAGACGAGAGAAGGGGAAGTTTGAACCTGCCAATTATAAATGTAATAACATGGTGAAAACAGGACTCAGGGAGAAACACAAAACAGCATCTCTCTCACCCTTGTTTCCCTCCTCCTCTCGTTGATATAAATTTATATGTATATAAAATATGAAGGGCAGTAGAGAAAAAAATGAGGTCTTTCAACTATGCCTGTGGGTTCAATGCTAGCCTCTAATTGATTCCCTCTCCGTCACAGACCCACATGTACGACAGCTGGGGAGATCTGGTCCACAGGTGTTTTGATTATTAGAGCAACGTGAATTTGTAAAGAATTACCCACAATCCTTTCAGAGATGAGTCTACTAACGGCTCATAAATACAGAAGTTTCCGCCTCCCTTCACTGGGGAAGGGTGTGGAGCAGAGCAGCAAACTGCCTCCAGGTGTCCCCAAATAGAGAAAAGTTTGAGGATTCAAAGGTAATTCCTGCCTCCTTCACAGCCTCGGCTTTCAGATGCTTCCATCAAGGAGGCAATGCGTACACAGATCTACTGAACGCAGCACTTAATGTGACCTGCCATGCATGAAGGTAGAGGGCTAGATCTGTAGGGCATGAACGAACCTCATACTCTCAAAGAAGAGACAGTTGTAATATGCAGGTAAGGCCCTGATCAATTTGATAATGAGAGGCTGTGTGGTTTCATTCATACAGCAATACAAAAATCCCCAACAAATGATGTCTCCCCAATACTCTGGCCTCCCAATTCTTCTGCCTCAAAGACCATGATTTTTACTGCACGTTAGTCACCCATAGCAATGGTCGTATATTGAGATCCCCATCCCCTGTAACTATGCCAGCTCCATGAATTCTCAGATTTCTTCTGCGAACATAAGCTTCTATCACTACATCTTTCCCTCTGCCTCGCTCCTCTAAAACCACTAATTCATTCAACAACCATCAACTACTATGCAAGGTACAGATAAGGAGACGAAATGAAACAATTCTTATCCTCAAGAATTCTATATGGAGGAAAATAGCCAGCACACAGAAAATTAAAGAGAAGACATACACAAATGAATCTCCAGGGATGAGGCACTAGTGACTGGGGGTGGGGGTGGGGGTGGGGAGGCAGCTAGGAGTAGGCTTCTGGCAGAAAGAGGCCCTTTGGCCAAACTTTGCAGAAAGCCAGGGGCTCTATGAGGCAGGACTAAAGAGGGAGTGCATTCCAGGTATGGGGAAGTGAGAAAGACAAAAGGGAATGCTGTGTCCAGGAAACAGCAGGCCAATCTGGCCAGCCTGCAGAGAAGGGGAAAGAGAGGAATGTGCAAAAGGCCTGAAAAGGAAAGCTGAAGCCAGATAAAGCCCAATAGAGACATTTGTGTTTTATCCTAAAGTAAAGAGAGAACCACAGGACCTTCCTGAGCAAGGAGGTGGCCTGATTAAATACAGGTTTTAGGACAAATTTGGCAGCAATGTGGAGGATGGGTTGGAGATGGGACACTGTGGCCAACTGCAACAGTCCAGGTAAGTGATGAGAGCAACTTCTGGACCACACAACCAACAAGATGGAGAACTAGACATTTTCTCTGGTTCTCACATCTTTTCAAACTTCTCCAAAGTATGACTCACATGACAGAAGTAAAGCAACTGCAGT
Source organism: Notamacropus eugenii (assembly GCF_028372415.1). Classification (NCBI taxonomy): domain Eukaryota; kingdom Metazoa; phylum Chordata; class Mammalia; order Diprotodontia; family Macropodidae; genus Notamacropus; species Notamacropus eugenii. Next base: position 738,725,580 of record NC_092872.1, read on the forward strand.
TGTTTCCATAGAATAGGGCACCAAGAATCCAAGCCAGATAAATCTCAATGAACTAATACTAATAGCAGAGAAAGTCAATATTCCCTAATAAATGATCATTCTGCCCAATGCCACCACACTCCTGGCTGCAAGGCTGCACAAGCCAACCGTTGGCTTGCCACAGAATGCAACTCTACACCCTGATCCTTCCCCTTCCTCCCAGTACCAGGAAGATCCAAAGTCCAAACGGTAGAAATGTAGTCTAGCCATGCTGCAATGGAGCACAGACCAAGTAAAGGAACAGAAAGAATAGGGCAAGACCCATGTCCCCTCTGGTAACAACGCTCAAATCTACACCACAACCCACCTCCTCATCTCCCAGTGCTGTAGAGCCATACAGATTTCTGCTCAGGCTGCAATAACGAAGTGACAGCACTCTGTGTCCCAGAACCAGAGCACTGAGAAACAGAGGAAACTGGGCAGGATGTGGAGACACTGACATGCAACACTAAGTAGTAATACACCAAGCATAAAGGAAAGAGCCCAGTGCCAGCAGAGGTCAATTCTGTCCCCTCCAAAGTCACTGGGCACAAAGACCTAAGCTAGTGAACCACACTGAGACCCTCTGATATTCAGCCTCTGGAGAAACCTCCGCTGGAGTGAAGTCAGGTGAGGAGAAGAAAATAAAGAAAAAAGACAGAGGGAGGGGCGGGAGAGAGGGAGAAGAAATACAAAATTAGAAGGCATATGAAAAGGAAGAGGAAAAGAAGAGAGAAGGGAAGGTGTGACATGGTCTAATCAAGTCGAAGGCTAACAAAGAAGGCAAAATAACTCCTGTAGCGTCACAGAAATTGTTTTGAAGAACCCAAGATAGGCCCCACATAAGTTTGTTTCTGTAAGGAATACAAAGAAGGACTAAATCAGTATGAGGGGCATGAATCAACCAGTAAGTCTAACATAGGAAGGGAAAAGAAACAATGAAGAAAATGAGGGAAAAAATCTTTTCAGAAAAAGGCACAGAAAATGAAATTTTAACACTAATGAAGGGGAGGAAAGGGAAACTCTACTTGTCTATCTGACTGAGAGGGGAAAAAAAGACAGCAAGAATTAAATAATCAGATAAAGGCAAGCAAGAAACGGGAACTAATAAACAAAACTCGAAAACCAGGGAAAGGGCAGCAAACCCAGGGAGTCAGAACTGGGTTGAGGCAACGGGAGGAGAGCCAGCGAGTATATGGCTGCCCGAAAATTTTAAAGATTAAGCTAAAAGAACTATAGAGACACAGAAAAACAGAAGAGGAGGGATCATAACTTGAGGAGAAAAACAATATTAGAGACAAATGAAGGCAAATATAAATCTAACTCTCATAACTTTAAATATGAATGAACGATCCAATAAAAGGAAGAGGAGTGGCAGAATGGATAATAAATACAACCCCATCATGTGAAAAGTCAGAGAACAAGGACTTGGTAAGTTTTTCCCAAAAATATCATGTAAATTCTAGCAACTGGGATCGAAAGAATCAGAAAACTTCCATCTGAAAACAGACGCAACAGCTACAACACAACATGGATTTCACTAAAGCTGCTCCACCTAAGTGATGCCAATAACATACTTAACCCTCAGATCTGCTGGAGCAGTGCAGAGTCACTGACAGCACTGCAGTTTGCGCATGAAGTCATCTTGAATGTCACTGACATAGCACACAGAACAAGACGGTGACACGGGGTCAGGGGACCTGGAAAGTATCTGGACACAAAATTATAAACACAGCACGTCAGTGACATGAGACTTCAGTGGTCACTATACCAACACACTGCCCAGCATTCAAACTATGCTGCAGAGAGCGCAGCTCTGCTGGGCTGGCCACACTGTTTGAATGCAAAATGCACACTTGCCAAAAAGACTATTTTATAGAGAACTCACATGGGGAAGTAGATCACATGGTGCTCAGAAGAAGTGATATAAGGACACTCTCAAGGTCTCTCTCATAAACTCTAGATTTGATTGTGCCACATAGGAGACACTGGCACGGGACCACTCCGCATCATGTCCGTACATCAGAAAAGGTACTGTGCTCTATGAGCAAAGCAAAATTGAAAACAGCATAAAGAAAATGTAGGATTCGCAAATTTGGAGTAACCACCCCAAATGTTCACACAGACTATCTGTACCCAATCTGTAGTAGAGCATTCTGAGCTTGTATTGGTCTGATCAGCCACAGTCGTCACTTTATCATGGGGATGTCATTTTGGTCCTCTTCGAGAATGAAAGACAACAACCAACCAACCAACCATACCAACACATTATGAAATTTAAAATCTAATCCAGTTCAGAGATGATACAGACAAGGATATTTAATGTTCACAAAGACAAAGTACCAGAACATGCAATCACAAATATTACGTGACATGAGAAATCATGTCTAAAACTCCATATCTAATCAGAGAAACCTTCCCAGAGCAACTGGATTCAACATACGATAGCCAAGAGTTTGAGGGGGGGAACCCCACATAACGATGGTGCTACTGAGCCACCTTTTGAAGTATATAATAACTAGAACTTGTCTAAGCAAAGGAAATGAAATCTGACCAGTCTCAACAAGAATCTCAAAGAGACAAAGGCCTCTTACAACATATGTAAATTAGATTGCCCGATTTTTTTTTTTAAAAAGAAACCTAATGGGGAATGTAAGAAAGATCCAGATTTAAAACACAGTAAAGAGGCCAGGACAACCAAACTGTGGGATGAGCAAATGGCAGCTATGGCCAGCAGCCCTTAGGACTCTCTAGATCTATTTCTCATTTTGAGGAAGCCTGAAGGAAGCAAATAAAAGCATGCAGAAAACATTGGACTGCTGTTTTAAGGTGGTCCGTTACATTGCTACTTGTAGAGCTCATTATGCCAAAGAAAAGAGAAAGACAGTTGAACCATCTTTGTAGTATGACTGGAGGGCTCTGTTGTTCCTGAGTAGCTTTCCCTGTGTGTCTGTATTCCTGAGAATGAATATGAGGTGGAAGGTCATGGGGCATAATGAGGAGAACATCTGAATTGGAGGCTGAGAACTCAGGTTAGAATTCTGGCTATGCTTCTATCTCTATAGATGGGAATCCCAGATCTCTATGTCTAGTCCCTAAGGTCCTGTCTCACATCACCAGGTGCCTACTGGCCATTTCAAAATGGATGTCCAGTTAACATCTCAAGCTCCATATGTCTAAAACACATCTCATTATCTTTCTCCTCAAACCCATCCGTCTTCCAAACTACGAAAGAGCACTACCATTTTATCACTCAGATCCAAAGCCATGGGCTCATCTTTGACTACCCAACTCTCTCACTTCACACACTTCACAGACATGCCACTTATCATCTCTTGCCTAGACTACTGCAACAGCCTTACATTTGTAATCTCCCTGGTTCTGCTCCAATACATCTTCCACAAAGAGGCCAAAGTGATTTGAAAGCACAAAGCTGACCACGCTACCCAGGGGCCACCTATCATTACTATTGTTGCTCATCTTTCATTTTCAAAAAGAACCAATGATATTCTGGTGATGTCAACTCAAGCATGGACTGGGTTTAAACAAGGCAGTGTTACATAGTCATCAGCCTCACTCTCTTTTCTAAAGTCATTGAAGTCCAATGGCAAGACTAAAGGATGCAGGTGATGACCCTGATATCTCTGATGTCTGACCAAGCATTCCACAGTGCCTGTTTCAGCCGCTTTAGTGGCCATCAGGACAAATTGTTCTCATCTGTCTATTCCATCAGGAGATGTCTTTACATGGTTGGGGTAGACATCCCCCTTACTCACTGATGGGTTTGAGGCCTGGAAATTACCCTCAATCTCATTTAACCTGTCTCCTGAGATGGTATTACTGGGGTGTGGCCACTGTGTATGCCATAGTTTCTTGGGAGTCACAGCTGAGAGTTAGGTGATAGGTGGACACCAAAGTTGGAAGACAACTCTGAAAAGAGCTCAGCAAGCCCTCACACCAGAGGTGCTAGTCCTTTCTGCACACCCCCAAAAGAAGAGACACTTTGAAAGCTGAGGATTTTTCATTTTTGCCTTTGCATCTAACAAAGCCTGGCAACATGTTGGCACACAGAAGATGCTTGATAAATACTTGATTATGTGACTTCAGAAAAGTCACATCACCTATCTGGGTCTCACATTTCTTGTGAACTAAATGACTTTTTGTTAGCTAGGTTTCTTCTATCTCTAAAACACTTTGTGAAAATCTTGTATGCAGAGCCATGATGAAAGTTACAAAAGTTCTTAGGTACAAATAATACCCAAGAGGTAGGTGATGGATGATGAATGATAGATGATGCAATACAATGACAGTACTCTTGACAACACCTTTGAGCCTACTCCAGCATGCCTGTGTCTGAAGTCATAGGTCCTCCATAATTAGAAGTCTCAGGATGCTGACAAAGATAGCCCCTAAAGCTACATCCCTGATTCTGGGACATCTTGTTGGTCCACACCAGCAAGATTCCCAAATATGAAGGAAAGGACCTTCCCTTTTCTCAACAATCCTTAAAACATCACTGACAATGGCTCCCCATTTGTTCAAGATGTTGAAGATGTAGTTTGTCTTTGCGAGATGACCTGAATCATCCAATCAACAAATATTTACTAAGCCCTTGACATGTTCCAGGCACTGTGCAAGCTGCTGGGGAGACGAGTCTTTTAAAGACAAAAATGAAATGTCCCTGCCTTATAAAGAGTTGTCAACGTTCAATTCATCAGGGTACTCAGGCACTACAGACAACGTATAGGGAATTCTTGTTCAAGTACATTTGCACTACATAGCCATTGAAAACCCTCTGAATTCTGAGACCCCATAATTCTGTGATTTATAATGAGAAATTGTCAACTCTATGAAAGACTGTGTAATGAGAGACAGTCTATGTGGAATAAGGGCTTACTAAGGCCACACTATCTAGTGATCTCCCCCTTAACCTCCCTTGTACTCCTTGCTATTCCTGGAAAAAATTAGATTTTCTGAAATGGATCTGGCACACAGATGGAGTCTTTAAAGAATGGAGTGGTAGAGAGGGACAATGGCATGGCCTCTAGCACAATGTTTATAAGAATATCCTCCTGGAGATGTGGGTCTCTGTAGGGTGGAAGTATGGTGTCAATTCCACCCTCGGATGTGGATCAAACAATATTGTCAGCAGTCTTCCTTTTTAAAAGGCCATTGGGAGTTGCAGAATTACTCAGAAATGAGGTTTCTGCTAATAGGAGAAGCAATGACGACTTTGGCTTTGTGTGTTTTTTTGGTAGCCAGGTTGGTAGTTACAAGGAACAAAAACTAATGCACAGTTCCAATTTCTTCTTCTTATATTAAGGTCAGTATGTTGCTTCCAAAAGCATTATTTTCTAAACTCTATTCCAGTTGATTTTATCCATTCATTCAACAATATTGTGCGCAAGGGATCATGAGGTTAGAAAGATGAATAAGACACACATCAGTATGCCTTGTTTGGGATCTTTCATTTATTTCTTGAAATACACACGTATGTCTCAACTTGCAACTGTATCTGCTACAATGGCAAAGGATAAAATCAACAATTAAAGGGTCTTTCCCATTGCTTAATGAAGATAAAGTAGGGAATGGCTGCTTATTAACACACTTTCTAGACCTATCTGCTCCTTATAGTAATCAGCATCAATCTAAATAGAAACAGAACACTTCAGTGATCAGATATAACTTTGGGACAAATGCATATAAAATTCTGAAAATGGTTTAAGTCTGTGGTAATGATAAGACAGCTAAAAGTACTCAGTAAAACTTCTAGATGTAACTTCATCTTTAGCATATAATGGAATGTCTGCAAGTCCTACTGAAGGCTTAGTTCTTCCTAGTGAAAAAGCCAAGGAGCCATTTCTCATTTAGACAATGACCTATTATAAGATTCTTTTAAAGTCATCCTTATAGGGATGCTGATGTGCTCAATTTCCATTTCCTTGAAGGCAAAGAAGAAATGGGCTTAAATTACAAGCTGGATCAAAAGGAAGACCCTGAGAATACGCACCACTGAAATAAGAATGTTGGTACACGGTTAAGAGGCAGAAGTGATCAAGTGAGAGGGAAGGACTAAGTGACCCCTGGATTTCACTTTCTCCCCAAGAGTCTGTGCATATTTATTTGCTTTAATGATTTTTTACTAAACTAAAACACTAACTGAAATCCAGGGCTAAAAAATGAACATTTGTAAAGACAGCATGGCATAGCAGGCAGTGTGCTGGATAATCTGTATGACCGTGGGCAAGTCCCATTAGAGGAGCAACATGGTACACAGCGAACGGAGCCTGGGCCCAGACCCTAAAAGGCTGAGGCACAAATCCTGTCCCTCCCACTCATTTTGTGCTGGGAGGCGACATAACCCTATGGAAGATGTATTAGGAGTCAGTGGGTCTGTACCAAAGTCCAGGTTCTGCTGTGACCTTGGACTTCCCCTTCCTAGGCATCTTCCTCAACAATACTCTACTCTGAAGGCGTTGAAACAGATGACCTCAAAGCTTCCTTCTGTCTCTAAGTTGTTAATATCTTTGTCTAGAAGGCAAGTCATTAACCTCACTGAATTTCAATTCCTTCATCCATAAAACGGCAATAAAACCTTGTAGTGTCAACCTCAAAGGGTCAAGAAGTTCAAATGGAATGGTGGATGACAGTGCTTTGCAAACATTAAAGCAATCTATAAATATGAGCTATCCATAGGTCACTCCTACTCAAATGTAAGCTACTTAAGGGCAGGGACCAGTCCCTTTTATGTTTTCAGCACCAAGGACAGTGCCTGGCACAGAGCAACCTCTTGGTTGGAGTCAACTTGCCACAACTTTCTGTTACAGGAAGGTTACAAGTTACTTGGAGCAAATGAGGAAAGTTCCCACAACTATTAAATCACACGTTCTTCACATACTGACATCTGTTGTCATTGCTGTTCGGTCATTTCTGGGGTTTTCTTGGCAAAGACACTGAAGTGGTCTGCCATTTCCTTCTCCAGCTCATTTTACAGATGAGGCAAACATGGTGAAGTGACTTGCCTAGGGTCATACAGATAGTACGTGTCTGAGTTCAGATTTGAACTCAGAAAGATTAAATATTCCTGACTCCAGGCCTGGCATTCTATGCACTATGGTGCCACTTAGCTGCCCCCATGCTGACACATAGTATTGTAATCCCAGCACTGAACTCTTACCCTCTCTCATGTATTCTCAGGAAAACATAAGCTCTTGGACAGCAGGTACTACTTTTGCTTTTTCTTTGTATCTACGTTCATCAAAAACAGTGTCTGAGCTTAATAAGTGATTCTTAATTTGATTAAATTAGTTATTCCCATGAAGTTACAACATGGATAGTGCTGGAGTTGGAGTCAGCTGAAATCCTGCTTCAGATCCTCACTAGCTTTGTGACCCTAGATATGTCACTCAACTACTCAGCTTCTGTTTCCTGCTAGCAACATAAAGGAGTGGTCATCAATAGGTTCTAAGAGCCTTTTTAACTCTATCTAATCCCATGTACCAATAGAGATATGGTGCTTCATGCTCACATAGAACTTTGAGGGAAGCATCTTTGTTATATAATTTCATTTACAAATCTACCTACAGCAAGAGAAACCAAAGGATTCCCATGTGAAAAACACAGCTGACCAAGAGGTCTAAATTATGTATACGCTCAGTGATCCCACCATTAGGTCTATACTCCAAAGAGATCAAAGAAAGAAAAGTATGTACAAAATGAATGAAAGAATGTACAAAAATATTTTCAGTAGCTCTTTCTGAGGTGGCAAGGAAATTGAAGGGGTACCAATCAATTGGGGAATGGTGGAAAAAGCTATGGGATATAAATGTAATAGAACACTGTTGTGTTATAAAAAGTTATATGGTTTTAGAGAATAGATGGTTTCAGAGGCACCTGGTAGTCATTGTCTAGTGAACCCCAGGATGCTCTTCCTACTTCTTCAAGAGTACAGTGTCCCACTCAAGCTTCCTCTCCGCCCCAATACTTCAACAGAAGTGTTCATGCTCTCTCAGATACCCTAATTTTCTGGTTCTTCCATCTATTCAGTTCTCATGACCTGCTCATTCCATTCCACCTCAGCTATTTACAGACATGGATATATCCTGGATATTGCCATTACAAACAATATTACTGACCCTTTCCCTATCTTGACCCCTTAGTTGATTACAGCATCCTCTCTTTGTCCTACAGCTCTACACTATTCACTATACTTGAACTCTTTGCTCCCATCTTATCAACAGTCATGCCTTGTCAAACTCCAATCTTAGATTACTCCCACTCTCTGGCTTTCATTCTTATCCACATGCTGTTAAATGAAACTAATGAAAATACAGAAACTGTCATGATTGTGCCTCCTGCATAATCTCCACTGGGCCCTCCCGAAAGCAACGATCATTCTACTTTTCTGTAATTTACTGGCTCTCCCACTCTCCTTAGTGGCTGTTCCAAAGATTCTTGACTCTTTTCATTCCAACCAAAGCACCCCTCTCCTCATGTTCTCTGATAGGCATCTCACCTCTTACTTCACTGAGAAAACTGAAGTCACCCATCAAGATTTCCTCCACTCCCCTCTTTCTCATCTCAAATCACTTTGACATGTACTTCTATTATCTCCTTTACTTCATATCAGATGAAGAGATGGCCCTCTGCCATGCCAAGGCCAATCCCTCTATGAGCATCCTTGATCCCAGCAGACTGCCCACTCTCTCTAATCTTCAGTCTCTCCCTATCTACTGGATCCTCCCCTGCTACCAACAAATAAGTTCATTTTCCTTCATACTTCACTTGATCTAACAATCCCAGCTAGCTATCATCCTTTGTCTCTGTTCTTGTCAACTAAATGCCTTGAGGAAACCATTATAACTGGGATCTACACATCCTGTCCTCTCATTCATTTCTAAAACTTCTGAAATCTGGCTTCTAGCCTCATAAGTCCATTGAAATTGTTCCCTCCAAGATTCCAACAATCTTATAATGACTAAATCTAATAGCTGCTCCTCACCCCTCCTGTTTCTTGACCTTTCTGCAGCACTTAATACTTTTGTTAATACATACTCTCTCCCTTCTAGGTTTTTGGGACACTATTCTCTCCTGGTTCTCCTATCTACATGATTGTTCCTTCTCAGTATTGGAGCTTAAAACATGGTACGCCCATTAACTGTGAGGGTCCCCTATGACTGTCTTAAGCCCTCTTCTTTCACTATTTTTTCTCACTTGGTTATATATCAGCTCCCATTGATTTAATTATCATCTCTCTGCAAATGAATCCTACATCTATATATCCAGCCCTGGTAGCTCTACTGAGCTCCAGCTCCACATCATCACTTGCTTTTTAGCTACTAAACTAAATGTTCTCTAAGCATCTCAAACTCAAACTATCCAGAAGAGAATTCATTATGTTCTTCCCAAAATACACCTCTCTTCTGAATTTCCCTGTTACTGTCAACAATGATATCCTTTAAATTGCCCAGGCTAATACCCTTCATTGTCACCCTCAACCTCTCGGGCTCACTCATCCAACATAACAAATCCTATGTCAAATCTTACCATTTCTACTTTCACATTCCTCAAAGACCTCTTCCCTTCACTTACTGTAAATTCTCATCATCTCTTCTGGATTACTGCAACAACCTAACTGGTCTCCCTGTCTCAAAGTCTCTTCCCAATCCAATCCAGCCTCCATTCAGCTGCTAAAGTGATTTTCCTAAGGTATAGGCCTGGCCATATCACACTCCTAATAAGTAAACTAAATTAATTCCCTGTTGCCTTGAGTATCAAATATAAAATCTCTGTATGTCATTTAAGGCTCTTTACAACCTGGCTCTTTCCTTCCTTTCTAATCTTTTCACACTTTATTCCAGTTTATACCCTTTATGTTCTATCTACCTTGGCCTCCTGATTTTATCTTAGCCATTACACTGCATTTCCTGACTCCAGGCCTTTGCACTGGCTAGTCCCTCTGCCTAGAATGCTTTACAGTTTCCCTGGCTAGTACCTTCACTTTGGTATGATTGCATTTCACATAGTCTGTACTGATTCTCTATGTGACTAGGTACTTTCATGTTTGTTTCCTCAATTGGAATGTAAGCTCCTTGAAGAGAAAGACTGGTTTTACCTGTCCTTATATCCCCAGCATTTAGTAAAGCGCCTGGTACATATTAAGCATTTAATAAATGCTTGTTGAATGACTGGCCTTAATTTATTAACAAATCAACCAACCAATTACAATGTCCTTGGAAGTGCATAGAATTTAATAGTTTAAGACATGGTCTATTAACTCAGGGAGGTCATAAGGAAATAATAGACAAGAAACAAATAAAACTATATGCCTATATAATTTTGTGCAAAATATAATTATGCTAGCACTTCAGAAGGGGAAAAAAGGACAAATCTTGGCTGAGATAATCACAAAATTATTCCTAGAGGGGGCAGGAATTAAGAGAGGTGGGGTTCAAAATAGTGAAGAGAATATTTCAGGTAGGGAGAAGTGAAAGGAAAAATGCCCAAAGATGGAAAGGAGTGTGTCATGTGTAAAGAAGGTATGTCAATGGTGCTCAATCGCCTACAAGGAGAATGATACTCCCATTAACAAATTCCCTAAGTCTGACTTCGTCACCAGGAATCAGAGACCCCAAGTTGCCCTCTTTTCCTACCTACAAGGAGATCACTGTGACCTGTGGTAGGTATATAAGAGAACTTTAATGGCCTTGAATGTTTATAAGACTTTATCCCACAAATGAATTGAAAAAGTCACAATATCAATCCAATATGCAAAATAAAAGGAGGCCAAGCTCAAAGTCATATATTTAATAAAGATGATTTGATGACGATTTGATGCTGCTGCAAAGTACTATGGAAACATCATGTGCTTTCCAAATGTCAGACAATAGCAACAATGAAGGTCCAAGCACAGCCATGCACAGAAGCCACAATGCTGTCTCTGTCCCAAATGAAGCCTCTGTCTGACCAAGGGGGACATCAGAGAGGGAGGGGAACACAAAATGAATGCTGGCAACCCAAAAAGCAGTAGGTTTTTATTCAAAATACTTCCTGAGCAAAGTGAATGGAAAATTCCCTGAGACATGGCAGTTTCTATAAAACTTGGTTCCCCCCTCCCCTTTTTCTTTTCTTTTCTTAATTTGGGTTGTTGTTTCTAAGGGATCTTTCCAACATCTGTAAATCAGACTTTGGCAGCACAGTGTGACATACCCTTTGCCCCTTCAGCACAGTCTATGGTGCAGTGAATCATCCATCACTGCATTGCCCCCAGATGGAGGTGAAGAGACAGCTGGGAAATGAGGAAATAAGCAGTGGTTTAAGCCAGCCCACCGCTCAACGTGGCCTACAGTTGTCTTCCTCCCTGCATACTCTGAGGACAGGTTTTGGGGAGAGCTTTGGAAGCAGGGAGACCTTTCTTCTCATCCTGCCATAGCTGGTCTTAATCATAGTAGTCATGATTAAGTCAGTGAATTCAGGCAATCTTTAAAAAACTTGATCTATGCTAGCAAATACAACTTTTCATTGATCCCCAAGATAGAGGAAATCATGGGATCAGGAATACCTGAGTTCAAATCCTAATTCAGACACTTAACATGTTGTGCAATCAAAGACAAGTCTAAATTCTCTGAGTAAATTTGCTCATTTGTAAAATTAGGGAGTTAGATTTGATGGTCTTTAATGTCTCTTCCAGCTCAAAAATCTCAGATGCTAATTCTTGATTTGTTTAGAGCTTGGAGTACCACAGAGAGAGCCTTTTATGTTGCCTTGTAGGGAACAGAGATACTGTGCCAGTCCAAACGGAACCTGCTACAGACTCTTGAGGTGCAGAGGTGGGGATTCAATCCTGACTGGCGAAGGAAAGAAAGAAGTCAGAAATCTGAGAAGTCAGGGATCAAGGAAAGCTCCAGAAGGCAACAAGAGCCAGAGCACAAGCTCGGCGTGAGCTCTGTCTTTTAGACTCTCCCTCCCTGCTACATATCAACGATTCTAGTTCACAAGATTACAATTAGCCTATAAAAATGGGAATCAAGCCAAGCCAGTCCAAAGAATACGGGAAAAATGATTTTAAGACAATGAAAAGTTTTTGCAAAACATAAGGCATAAAGTTTTAAAACAACATACACACTGATGATGACACTAATAACAGCTTACTTTATATAGTAAGTTAGAATTTACATAAATTGTCTTACTGATGCCTCAAAAAACCCTGGGAAGTGGAGACTATAAATCGGATGTTATCATTCCCATTTTGCAGATGAAGAAACAGCCTTAGAGAAGCGAAGTGACTGGACTTTAGTCTCATAATTAGTTCTTAACTGGTTTTGGCTTTTGTGATAAGAAATATACCCTTGAGTAGTTCACATAACTAGTTAAAAGAAATATCTGTTTTTTGAAATGCATCAGGTCCGACAAACAAAAAATGATACCATATTTCCATATGGTTCCACTTGAAGGCATGGGGTGAATTTAATAACCTATCATCCAAGGAATATGTGAAAGTAACCCATTTGGTAGAGATTCCTACTTGGTAGATAATATAATAATAGTTAATAATAGCTAACGTTTATATACTACCTACCAAGGGCAAGGTACCATGCTAAGTACTTTTCAAATTTCTCATTTGATCCTTAGAACAACCCTCAAAGGTAAGTGTATTATTGTCCCCATTTTATTACTAAAGAAACTGAGGCAAACAGAAGTTAAGTGACTTGCCCAGGGTGGCAAAGCTAGTGGTTAGTATTTGAAGCTGAATGTGACTTAGGTCTTCTTCACTTCAAGCCCAGGACTCTTTCCACCTAGCTGCCTCTGCTTCTCAGCACCCTATCAGGGCTCTCTGAAAGAGTAAGTGAGATGCTTCTTAGAAAAGTCTTAAAACTCTTGAGAAAAATGAGCTCTTTAAAAATGTATTATGCCTGAGAACACACATCCTGATTATCAACCCAAATTCCCTAGGAAGATAAATGAAGGATTCAGCCATCCCTGCAAAAACACAGGAGGATTTAAAATTAGCTAATTTTAATTATACAAAGATTAAGCATTGAATACATCTATATTTTTTGAGATTTAATACATAATTCCTACTTTTTAAATTATAAGCTAACTTGTGTTTTGAGAAACCCATTTTAAAACATGAAAAAAGTTCAATTAAAAATAGAAACAGCAGCATGGAGCCAATGTTTGGAAAATGTTCAGGTTCTATTGTTTATTGGCACACCGACTGATTTTAATAAAAAAATATGGTTGCAATTTGAAGAAAAACACATCACTTTTATGTTTTGCATAAGAAAAGTCTCCACAATGCAGCCTCTGGGGCACTTAAAAAAAGAGAGATTCTGAAATGGTCACAGCGTTCTCTGGCCAAGAGCCCTAATCGAAAACTAAAAGATGTGGGTAACAAACTATTCCAACTATCCACAACAAGTGAAATTGGATGTAGAAAAATATGTTCTCAACATTTACTTCTGTTTATGATGAAACTAGAAACATATGACCCCAAACAACTTATTGTGTGAACTGGTCATTAAGCGTCTACAGATGGTCCATGGGGCGGATCTTTTCCACTCAGTTCCAGCAAAGGTCAGAGCACAGCTACCCAGGCACTTCGGGAAGTGGCACAGTGTCCCCGAGAGCGACACTCCCACTCCTGCTCCGCCCAGCAGTTGTTTACATCTCATAAAAGCCAATGAGTGTGGAAGAGGGAGACAACTGTGTTGCTGCTCATTTTACAATTTATTTTCTTAAAATGAAAAACCAGGGCAAGAGAAGCAGTAACGAATGACATGAGAAAAATCAGGCCACATCTTCAAGTGCCAGCTGAGGACGCACACTAGCCCAGAGGACTGGGGTTTGTCGATGCAATGGAAAGAACCCTGGCCTTGAAAGTCAAAGGACTTCAAAATCCAGCTTCTACCTACTCACGTGGGAACGTGGACAAATCATTCCTCTTAAAATGAGGGGGTTAGGCAGATGATCTCAATGGTCCCTTCCAAGTTCCACTCTAAGATACTTACGTAACTTTCTTTTGGCTGCACATAGTGCAATGGAGCTTCTGGAGAGGGAAAGCCTTGGACTCTCAAAAGGTTCTACCATTATTTTTAGGGTTCTTTATCTGCCTTCTGATTTCTTCTGACATCCACAGAAAAGATCCATGGATTTCCTGGAGTCCCATGACATTCCAATGACAGAGCTCAAACTGCCCACCCACCCATAGCTGCCTCAAAGAGGTTTGCTCTGCTTCCACTGCTGAGCCCAAGGTTCAGTTGTATCCTGCACGGACATGCCAAGCCATTCTAATACCAAGGCGTAATGGCCATGACACAAAATTTCAACTGATCTGCCTAAACTGGTCAAGAAGAATCAGCACTCAGAAAGTCAAACAGTTAAGAGAGGGAAGTGGGTGGCTCATAGACCCAGCCCAAATCCAACACTCTGGCAAAGAACACTGTCTTCTCTTCCTGCCAAACCTGCCAAACACAAATCTTTCTGACTTTTTCCTTACCTCTGCAATAAAATGCCACCCCAAACCTCCCTCAGAGAGAGAGGTTACAGATGAAGCAGTCACTGCAAAGTCCTTACCATACCAGGGACACTCAGCTGCCTAACCAATAAAGAAAAGCAGGGTTCCCACTGATGTCTAGAAATACAGGGCAGCAGCAATAAAAGAAAAATCCACTAGTCAACATTAAATAAAACCAGGAATGAGGTTTGTTGGGAGAATATTATTATCACTAGTGAGATAATAGACTAAAAACAAAAGTATGGTAGGAGTTAAAAAACTGTCTTCATTGAAAAATGAGTAGGTCAGAAGTGAAACTGCTTCCGGGGAAAAGGAAAGAGCCACATGAGAACACAGAGCTTGTTATATACTTGAGTGAAATACCAAAGAAAGCCTGCGATGACAGGAAGGAATCCACATGGGAAGGAGTAGATGCTCCAGAGGCCTCTAGGGCAGGACTGGGCACTCACAGAGGATCTGATGCTGCAGAGGCACTTCCTAATCCTATGGATTCTCTCTCAGCAGCCTACTTTAAGGAAGATCCCAGGAAGGTGTTTTCCTGGCTCTGTTTCTAACTCTCCTGACTTGGTTACTATGCCTCAGTTGCCTTCATGTCTTGGAAAATCCCTCTTCCTACAGCTTTCTTATCCTGAACATTCCTCCATCATTTTGGTCTCCTCACTGGGAAATTTCTCTGGAACCTACATTTTGAGAAAAGATCCAGACCAGTCATTTGTCACTCCCCTCTCAACCCTGCCTCTGCTTCTGCCTCTGGATTTCTCCACCTTTCCCTTTCCACTCCCATCTCCAGCTTTTCAACTCTTCTTTATGGGTGGCCTTCCTCAGTTAGACAAGTTTCTTAAATTTTTGCTCACAGCCAGGTAGTGCAGTAGATAGAGTTCTAGCCCAAATATCAGGAAGACCCATCTTCCTGAGTTCAAATCTGGCCTCAGACACTTACTAGCTATGTGACCATGGACAGATCACTTCACCCTGTTTGCCTCAGTTTCCCATAAAATGAGCTGGAGACAGAAATGGCAAACAACTCCAATATCTCTGCCAAGAAAATACCAAATGGAGTCACAAAGAGGCAGACAGGCCTAAAACAATTGAACAGGTTAAATGCTTAATAAATACTTGTTGACTGGCTGCCTGAACAGGCCTGTGCCACCAGACAATAGGTGTCATCATTTGTAAGTGAAGAAATCACGACCAAGAGCAACAGAGTAAGGCTTAACATCACAACTCACACTTTGTCCACTGAAACCTTAGACATGGACCAAGAGATTCCAGTGCCAGACATTACACACAGAAAGCTGCAGACAAAAAGAAAGGCTCCCAATACAACATATTTGGAGCAACATTTTATAAGGCAAGAAAGCAGATGCCCATCGACTGGGGAACGGCCAAATGATGGTACATGAATATAATGGAACGGTACTGTGCTGTGAGAAACAACAAATATGATGACTACAAAGAAGGAAGGGAGACTGACATACCCATAATGACCACAACAACATAAATGGAAAAGACAGAACCACAAAACATGTGGACATCAAGACTGCGAAATGAGAACAACTAGCTTGGCCCAGAAGAGCAAACAGAAGACTACATTTCTTCTCACTCCTTACAGGTGTCGAACAATGAACGTCAGATTTTATTTTTGATGTTTTGCTAAATATTTTTCTCCTTCCTCTTTAAAAAAAAAATCTGTTATATGAGATAGATCTCTGGAAGAAGACAGGGAAGGGATACTAGGGAAAATTTAGGCACTGGAAAAAACAAAAGATATGAATAACATTTATTTAAAAAAAAAATGAGGGTCAGTCTGGCTATACCAGGTATTAATGGGTGAAGAGCTAGGAGGCATCTGCAAGTCTTTGAAAAAGTCATGGAAAAATGGGCAAGGTCCTTGGATCTTTAACCAAGTGGAACAGATATTGAGAAGAAGTTACAGAACCCCAAATAATAAGCACCACGAGCAATTAAGAGGAACAACCCAAGCGAGACAAAGCTGATTGCTGTTCTGGTTTAATTACAAACTTAGAGTTTGAAGAGAATGCAGTGTAGGCGATATAACTGGGCTTTACAAGCCACGTCTGCACAATCTGGAGGGGAGGATTAAAAGTAAACGAGGCACAGATCTACTCAAAATCTCAGAAAAGACTCTGAAACGCAAGCTTTCCTCAGCCCAAGAAGTTCCAAGACTTTCCTCTTGTTCCAAACTCAAATCAGTTCCACTTCTAACTTGGTGAAGAACACAGCTGCTCCTTCCCACTCACTCCCAGTGTCTAATGTCCAGGAGAGATGAACAACTGGAGCCAGGAAGCCAGGGCTTCCTCCACTAGGGCACAAACTTGGGAAGACCATGGACAGAACTCTGAAGAAGGGAACAGTGAAAGTAGATGGTCAGTGCCAGAAAGGCCACTGGACAAATGAACTGAGATCAATCAGACCCCCAACCAGGCTTTCTCAACTGAACCCATCTGAAAAATAAATGATTCAAAGAGGAAAAGTGTCGGATGAAGTAAAAGTATGCAGGTAGCCCAGAAAAGCCCAACTTCCAAAGAACACGGCACTCGGTCCCATTTTTGCCCACTCCCCTCCTGGTCCTCACTTGGTCCATAGCACATGAGCCTTCCTCTGTCCTTTCCAGCCTCACTAGACAAACTTCCTGAAAGAAGAGCCTTAATACAACATGTTCACCTCCCAAGAAAGATCGTTACATCACTGACTTCAAGAAAAGGTACTAAACCTGCAGTAAAAGGGCAAGTCAATCCAAGAACAATGTGCAGGCCACATCCAGGCCTCAAGCACCGCCTAGAGCTACACAGTTGCAAACATAGGCTGGGCCTGGGCCAGACTTTCAAAGAGCTCTCCATCTTGTTGGGAAGACAAAACCAACAATTCACTTCAATAAAGAGCTCTGGGGGCTTCTGGGTGAAAACCATGGTGCTCAGCACCCTGGGGTAATAGATGATGTTGGATTCTGAGCCCACTTCAAGCACAGCCCCCTCCATGAAGCTTTTCCTGACCTGCCAATATCATCCACTGGAGCCTCTACCTAAGAATTCTATTTACTTGGGACATAGTTTATATGGATCTAGGCAACATCTAGAGGAAGGAAGAGAGGGAGCGAGAGATGGAGGAAGGGAGGAAGGAAGACTTATTAAATGCTTGCAGTGTGCCAAACTACTAGGACACAAATGCAAAAAGCAAGAAAAGTTCTTCTCTCAAGGAGCTAACATTCTAATAAGAGGGGTGTGCACATTTTTCCCTATGATACAAATGTGCTTTGAGGGCAAAAACTTGAATTTTTGTCCTTGCATCTCCAGCACCTTGAACAGCACCTAATGGGCATACAATAAATATTTACTCATTGATCTGGTAAAAATAAGTGGAAAGGAAACAGTGAGCATTTATAGAGAGTTTTGAGGTTTGCAAAGCATTTGACATGATATATCAGAAGATGTTCATAATAATTCGATTAGGTAGGTAGTATTATCCCCATTTTACAGATGAAAAAACTGAGTCTGAGAAAGGGTAAGTGATTTGTCCAGGACTGCATAGCTCTTAGGGGCCTGACACAGGATTCAACCAAATGTTTTTCTGATTCCACATCTACTACCATTACCTACTAGGCCACCTCAAAACCTGAAGACAGACTGTGAAGCTCTCCTTTGCTTTTGTTGATTGGTAGGGTGGTCTTCATGAAAAAGGCAGCACCTGAGATGGATCTTGAAGAAACAAAAGAGTTTCAATAAGCAGAACAAAAAAGAGAATTCAAACATGGGAGAGTCCAGAAGAAAGCAGAGTCGCCATCAATTCAGTTGTCTCTGAGAGTCAGAAAAGTGACTTTTAAAGCAAAAGACTGTCATGATCAGAACTACGAATCAGAAGAATTGTCTTAACAAGAGCTTAAGGGCAGGAATGGAGAAGGAAGACTGCAAAGAGTAAGCATGGACGGTCAGTCTGTCCATCATGGTAACTATGAAACAAGTTCAGAAATCTATTGAAGACTAAATAAAGGCTGTGAACTTTGAACCTTAATCTGTGGGCAGTGGGATGTCAGATATCATACTAGGAGCAATTCCAAACAGCAATGAGAAAAAATCCATTCCAAAAAAAAGCTCAGAGACGAGCTGGAAACAAGAAGGAAATAGAATGAGACTAAATATAGGGAAACACAAACAAATATGTCTAGAAAACAATAATGCAAAACAGAATTTCAGTCATAAGGCAAAATGAGTCAGAATTAGCAGCTGAAAGAAGGAGAACCTGAGTCTTGAGAGTTCACCTGAAGAGCCCTGACAACGGAACAGAGCCGAACCTGAGCAGCAGCTTCAGGGACCTGAGAAGATGCTGCGTCCAGGGCACTGAAGAGGCTGGGGAGGAGGCAGCACTCCCTGGGAGGTGCCTGGACCTTCTCTAAACTCCCCAAGGGAACATTTTTCTCTCTCTTCTCCCCTCTTCCTCTCACCCCCATCTTCCTATCACCCCATGGGTGAAGTGACATGAAGTGACATGCCTTTTGCTACTACCTACTCCTTCACTCCATCCCATATGAAGAGTCAGCCCTTCTCTTTCCCAAGGCACAAGTAATCCCATCCCATTCCTTTCTCTCCAGCAGACTGTCACTCCCCCCAACTCCAATATCATCCTGAGTTTCTCACTAATCTTCAATCAAGTCCTATCTACTGGCTGCTTCATTAATACCTATGATGGTGGTGGTGGCGGTGGTAGTAGTAGTAGTAGTAGTAGTAGTAGTAGTAGTAGTAGTAGTAGTACTAGCAATAGTAGTGGTAGCAGCAGCAGCAACAACAGCTAACATTTATATAGCTCTTTATCATGTGCACTGTCTTAAAAGCTTTACAATTACTATCTCATTGGATCTTCACAACAACCCTGGGAGGCAGGTGCTAATATTACCTCTATTTTTCTCAGGAAACTGAGTCAGAGAGAGGTGAAGCAACTTGCCCATGGTCACACATGCTGGTAAGCATCTGAGGCCACATGTGAACTAGGTCTTCCTGACTCCATGCCCAGCTCTCCTCCAGTGGGGCACAATTTCTCTCTCCTCTTCAAACAAACTTCATTTGACTCATCATCTCCCATTATCATCCTATATCTCTGCTCTCTTTCGTGGCTAAATGCCCTGAGAAGCCGGCCCCCAGTGTGCTTCCTCATCTGCTTCCTCTCCCCTCTCTTCTCATATCTGCAGTCTGGCTTCTGAACTCATCATTCAATTGAAACTGCTTCCAGTCTACTGCTATTTTCTCATTTTTCACCTTTCTTCACCTCTCTTCTGCCTCTGACACTGCTGCTCACCCTCTTCATGACAATCGCCTCTTCTCTACAGATTTTCAGGACACTGCTCTCTCCTAGTTCTCCTCCCAACTGGCCAATCCATCTGCATCTCCTTTACTGGATTTTCATTATGGCCACACCTATTAACTGTGGGATCCCCCCAAGATTCTGTCCTGGGCCCTCTTCTCCTTCTGCCAGGGAAATATCAGCTCATGGAAATAATATCAGTGGTTTCAATACTCATCTCTATGGAGATGACTTTCAGATCTCCTTGTCCAGCCCTAATGTCCCATCTTGCAACTCCAACCATCTACTAGTCATCTCAAGCTGGATCTGTCACAGACATCTTAAACTTACCACCTCCAAAACACCCTACTACCCTCCTCCTAACTACCCTATTATTCTGGAGGGCACCACCATCCTTCTAGTCAAACAAGCTTTCCACTTGGGTGTCATGGACTAACTTCTCATGATCTTAGCTCCCCAAATCCAAAGAATTCTCAAATCTTTTCATTTCTACCTTCACAACATATGTCCCCTGTTCTCCTTTAACTGTTTTCATGCTGGGGTAGGCCTCTTTCCTTCACTTCTAGACTACTTAAAATCTCTGGTCTTGCTACTTCAAGTCTCTCTCCAAACTATCCTCCACTCAGCTGTCATACTGATCTTCCTTGGGGGTAGATCAGACCATGTCAACTGCCTCCTCTACTCAACAAATTCCAATGGCTATCGCCTCCAGATCGAACAGTAAATTCTCTGTTTGGCCTTTTAACCCCATTCATGTCCTGGGCCCTTTCTTTCTAATCTTCCTATACCTTTCTTCCCACCACAGATTCTGCCACCCAGTAACACTGGCTTCCTTCCTGTTCCTTGTGAATAACACTCCATTTTCTCATTCAAAGCACTTCCATGCCAGGAGCTCCCTCCATCCTTATATCCCCTCTCACAACTGGCACAATGCCTGGCAGATTGGGAGGTGCTTAATCAATGCTAATTAGCTGAATGGCATCCTAGTATCACACAGACTAAAAAAACACCAGTTTAGTATGAAAATTTACAATGCAAAGTAATAATATTACCTATTTTTCTACATCTATGTTTTAACTTCATGATTCATTTTAACTTATTTGACTCGGTTTCAAAGTGTCTGATATTACAAAATTTTAAAATCAAGGTCCATGAGGTTTGGGAAAAGAGGCACTTAAGAATTTCAAACAATGTCTGATCAATAGTTGTAAGTAAAGACAAGAAAAATCGCTTCAAACTATTCTTCAGCCAGGATGACCAAAGTCCAGAACTGACCATGGCCATGTACACTGTATCCCACTGTAGTGTAATGGGTTTCCAAATTTTTCATAACAAAGTATATATGTGTGTATATGTATATACGCACACACACACACTTACAAGTGCACTGCAGAGATAAATACACAAACTGTGGGCTCATCACTCCTGAAAATGATCCAGAATGGAAGAACAACCTTCTGCCTAAAGCTCGTTGAAATCTTCCTTGGAGGGAAAATTAGAAAACTTATTTGAATTCTGTAACACAGTGATTAAAGTACAGATTTCTGTTACAGAATATTACAGATATAACGTAATGCTGCCAGTAGATTAGAGGGAGGAGAACAACTATCCTACATTTCAAAAACCATACCAAGAGGATAAATCTATGGTCCCCAAAATACCACAGAAAGTATATTCTGTGATCTTAAAATGTCACATGTCAAAGAAAGCACATACAAAAGAACAAATTAGTGTTGTGGTGATGCTAAGCAGTTCCAGGGTACAATGAAAACTCATTAAGTGCCACCACCTAAACCTATCCATCACATCCTCAGTTCCATTTACACTTTGGACAACCATTTCCCATCTTGCTGTCACACTGAAAGCTGGCTGAAAAATCACATTCAAAAGATGTTTGTTTTTTAATCTCATAGGAATTTACGTTTGGCGTTTTTCCCTTTATATGGTCACCTCAATCATCTGGGCAGTCACTGGCATCCACATGGAAAGGAAAGGTATATGGGAAAGTCAACAATCACATGCAGAGAAAGAGAGAGAGAGACTGAAACAGAAGTAACCAACAAGAGTCGGGGGGGGGGGAGTGATGGGGGTGGTGGTGATGGTGGTGGGGGTGGTGGTGATGGTGGTAGGGGTGGTGGAGGGTGGTGGTGGTGGTGATGGTGGTAGGGGTGGTGGGGGTGGTGTGGTGGGGGTGGGGGGTGGGGGGGGTGGTAGGGGTGGTGGTGATGGTGGTGGGGGTGGTGGTGGTGGTGGTGATGGTGGGGGTGGTGATGGTGGGGGTGATGGTGGGGGTGATGTGGTGGTGGTGGTGGTGGTGGTGGTGGTATGGTAGGGGTGGTGGGGGTGGTGTGGTGGTGGGGGTGGTCATGGTGGTGGTGGTGGTGGGGTTCAGCTGTCATTTCTGAAGAGGGCCAATAACCTCATGTGGGGATGGCTTGACTTCATAGGGCTGCACAAAATCATCAGCCTCACTCTCTCTTCTAGAGTCACTGGAGTACAGCGCAAGACAAAAGTCAAGGTGACAGGGGATGGCCCAAAATGACCGTAGCCTACATCAAAGAAGGTGCTGTGCTTGATGAGCAACACAAAATCAGTGGTGCAACGGAGATAGGAGATGTGCAGATCCAGAGACATTTCCATTCCCAATGGGCCCAACCTGTGATAGAGTCTTCTGAGCTCGTATCAATCTGATCGGTCACAGCCAGATATTGTCCCTTGACCCCAACATCATGGTGTCATTGGTCCTATCTGAGTATGAAGGAAAACAACAGTGGTATCTCCCAGAATAGTTCCATGCCCCTCCCCAGAAATCCATTCCACCCCACCCCCCAATAATCCCATGTGGCAAAGGTCAGAATACAGGAAAAGTCGAAGCTGGCTCTGCCTGAAGGGGTAGTCACTCAGTAAATATTTATCAGAAAGAAAAATCGGCCAAAGACAGTCCCTGCTCTCAGGAGTTCACAGAGTGATGAGGGAAGCAACATGCCAGTAAAAATGGACAGACAAACAACAGGCAGGGTAAGCTGGAAATGATCAACAGAGGGAAGGCACTTGAGAAAGGCTTCCTAAAGAAGATGAGGTTTTAGCTGGGCCTTGAAGGAGGCCAGAAAATTTAGAAGATAAAGAGGAAGAGGGAGAACATTCCAGGCATGGGGGGCAGCCAGTGAAAATGTCCAGAGCTGAAGTGTCAAGTGTGAAGAACAGCACAGAGGTGAGTGTCAGTGGACCCCCAAGTACACAGAGGATTATACGGTGCAGGAAGACTGGCAAGGGACTGGAGGAGGTTAGGAAAATCTTTGAACTCCAAAGTATTTTATATTTTATACTGGAGGTGATAGCAAATCACTGGAGTTTACTGGATAAAGGAGATGATACAGTCATATCTGTGCTTTAGAAAGTTCATTTTGACAGCTGAGCAGAAGATGGGATGAAGGGGAAAGCATTTGTGGAAGGGAGTCCAAATAGCAAGCTCCTGCAGCACTCCAAGCATGAGGTGATGAGGATCTAGAACAAGGGAGCACTAAAGCAGAGAAGGAGGTGTACATGAGAAACGTTAAGGTAAAGATCAGCACATGTTGGCAGCAGGCTCTGTGGCAAACGTTCAAATGGAGAACTCAGGAACGGAGAAAACTGGGACATGAAGCCAACATGTGTGCGGGGATTTGCCAGGTCTGAAGCGAAGGGTACTGACATCCAACAAGGCCAGCGCTGTGCCCCTAGTCATCTGGGGAGAGAGGCTAAGGCTGGGGAAAAATTAACTCCTCAACATGGGAGAAGGCTGAGCCTGCTTTGAAGGACTTTATCGGGTAAATCTACCATCAAAGAAGGAGTCAAAAAATGAACAGAGGAATATGAGAGGGAATAGGGTTTTTGATTTTTTTTTTTTTGCAAAAACAAATCCAATAAAACTAAGTTTAAAAGGAGAAAAAAAAGAAAAAAAATCATTAGGAAAAAAATCTGTACTACATGTTTCCCTGATAAACATCTCACTTCCAACATATATAAGAAAATTATTCAAATTGACAAGAATAAGAGTCATTCTTAAGAGCCAGGGACACCAGCCAGTAGGCTACTGCAATATGCCAGGTATGAGGTGTGGAGGGCATGTACTACAGTAGTGGCAGTGTTAGAGGAGAGAAGGGGACATATGAAAGGTGTGAGAAAACAGAAACAACAAAAATTTGACAATCAATTTGATATGTAGGCCAAGATTAAGGACTTAAGAATGACACTGAGGTTGCAAGCCTGACAGATTGAAAGGATGGCAGAGCCTCAACAGTAATAGGGAAGTTCAAAAGTGGGCACCGGGGGGGATTTAGAGGGAAACATAATCAGTTGAACTTAAAAAGCCAAGGGAATATTCCATTTGAAATGCTCCACAGGCAGGTAGAGCTCAGTGTCAGTTGCTCATCAAAGCCACAGGAAAGGCTATTCTCCAGATGGAGAAATTTGGAAATCACCTGTATAGAGGAAAACAGAACCCATGGGAGATAATGAGACCACTAAGTGAGGGGGTGGAGAGGGAGGAGAGAAGAGGGCCCAGGATGAAGTCTTGGGGGATACTCACTTAGTGGTTAGGACATATCTGAACATCCACCAAAAGAGACTGAGGAACAGTCAGGCAGAGAGAATAAGGAGAGAATAATGTCCCGAAAACCTGGAGAGAAGAGAGTATCCAAAAGAAAATGGCAAACAACAGTGTGAAGAGTGTAGCAAAGTCAACAATGAGAACTGAGAAAAGATTTGGCATAGAAAAGATCACTGGAAATGTTGGCAAGGGCAATTTCAGTTGACTGATGAGGTCAAAAGCCATACTGCAAAAGATTTAGAAGAGAGTGAGAAAAAGAAATGGAGGTACCAAGTGTAGACAGCCTTCTCAAGGAATTTCGCCAAGAAGGATATCCAACCCCATTGTGTTAAGGAGCTTTCCTCAAGAACCCAAAGAGCCATTATATGAGAGGAATGTGACCTGTTCAGCTTAACTCCAGAGGGCAGAACAAGGGGCAAGGTTTAAAGAGAGGCAAACTTATACTTGGGATAAAGGAAAATTTCCTGAATTCCAAGATACCTCCCCAAATAGTTCACACAGATATATAGAACTTTAAGGTCTACAAAGCACCTTTATACATTGAATCACTGCATCACTCACTGGGTCCTCAAAACGTCTGATGGAGGGAAAGTGAAGTTCACATAGATTAAGTGCTCTACTCAAGGTCACTCAGCTGGTAAATGGAAGAACCCATTCTAGAGGTCTTTAAATCAAGACTGGAAAAATCCTTTCAAGGATGCTGTAGAAAGGATCCCTGCACTGGATGGCTTACATAGCCCCTGACAGCTTTGGGATTCTGAGGAGAAGGTCCCTACAAGAGGCAGTGAAGGCTAAAAACATAAACAAGTTTGATAAGTGTTGAGATGAACTGCAGAGCAGGATGAGTTATGAAATATCACTAACTTTGAAAGATGAAACAGTAAAAAGTAATCGTGCAAATAAATCACCCCTTGCTGACACTGTTAGAGGTCAAAGAGTGAATGGGTTGGAAAAACCACTAGTTCAACTCACTCAGACATTTCTTATATACAATCGTTTAAAAAATTTTTTTTAAATCATTTGTGTTTGTATGTAAACATCCTTAGGTTTTTTTCAGCAGCTATTTTTCTCTTGTATATTTACAAAAGTCTGCAAAGGCTTTAAAACTTTTCTGTTCTCAAGCCACTGCTCTACACAAGCTTCCATCAATAAATTACATGTTTTTTATTGGTCTCTGTTAAGTCTCCTTCCCCATTCCCCTCTGAAACAACAGATGCTAAACAATTTGTAATAAATTAAAGAAACGAAAGCAAGAGCCGATAAATCCATCTCAAATTCAGTGACCCAGTCTACCAGGCTAATCCAACAAAAGATTTAATACTAAAAACTTCAATAAATTTTGGGGAGTTCTTTGATGTCTTTCACCTGCAATACTTAAGTAGAAAGCTTCAGTTACCAAAAATGAGGCCATCACAAGAGGATAAGAAGGAATGGCATTTCCACCCCCCAAACCCCCACCCTACAGCTAGAACCATATTTATGTAAAGGACTCTAGAGAAGATCCTTTCAATAACTTTCAGGATTTCTTCTCCTGAGAAATTCCAAATGAGCCTGAAATGGTCTTTACACATTTGTCTTATAATTACATAAAGGACTATATTTCCAGAATCCTAACAGCAATTCTGATGAGTTCAATGCTTTTAGTCATTTCTGTCAAGCAATTTATTGCCAAGACCCAGAGAGTGATTGCACCCCTCCCTCATCCAGAGGGGAGGCAAGGAAACATCAGTTTCTTGTTTCCCCTAATATTCTCCTTCCAGATCTCCAACTCATGAGAAACTCCCTAGTGTAAAACATCTGTAACAAGAATATTTTTCCAAATTCTTAAACATGTGCCAAGAACAGCTTTTGGCCACTCCATTTACCTCCAAATTCTTGCACACTTCTGAGAGTCCAAATGTCAGATATGCTTCTAAGGTCATGGACCTTCCACTGAATTGTAGTAGCATCAGAGGGCTCCCTAATCCTTCCCCACTGCTAGAAGACCCCCACAGGAGGCTTGTCAGAAATGTACCTCCAGGAATATCCTGACCTCCAGTTAACATTTGGTCAGCATTCATGCTAAGCAATGGTTTCCAATTGAGTTTACTGTGGTTTCTTACTGAACTATAATTTTTCTATGTCTTCAAAGAGACTAAACTTTTCCTATGCTCTGGCTGTCCTTTAAAGTCTTCACTAATCTACCCCTCTCCCTCGTCTTCATCCCCAAATTGACAGTAGCCTTTTACTAAACACCAGAAATGCTGCAGATCACAAATAATCCTAACTGCTACATGTTCCTGAATGTTACTGGAAAATATCATTCAATACTCAAAATGTATTTGAAAAATAGGTCTATTAGTAATGAGAAATATTAAAAAAAAAAACTTGCAACATTTAGGCCAATGGATGTCCTCAATTACTCCTTTTTTCTAGGAAAAGAAGGAAAAATCAAACCACAAATGGAAAGGAACAACTTTTTCTTCTCCAATCCTGTTGGATTTACTGGGAAAAAAACAACATGAGCTGAATGCACCCAATACCTGGAATTTAGGGTTCATTTGAAAACATACACAGGAATGGCTTTCTAGTTTACATATATATAAAATCCTTAAACCTCAACTTTAAGGAATTCAAAAATATGAACATTCTGATGATTCAGGACAAAATAAGTTCTAATCTTTATCCAAGTAAACAAAAATCTAAGTGCCAAGTCTCTTTTTCAGTTGACATTGTCTAACTTATGATGGCCTGAGGACAGCAATGCCTCTATTGGGGTAATGATTCAACAATTATTTATTTTCTACATTGTGTGTGTTAATAATGGTGGAAAAATAATTATATGACACTCTGCCTCCCATCAAGGGGATTACTGTTTGTACATTAAACAAGGAGAGAATAATGCAAGTCAGTGTATTGGTACTACAGAGAAGACATACTTTAGGAGTTAGGGGAAAGAGATGATTATGGGCTACAGAGCATGAGTTCTTAACCTGGAATAGGAACCTTTTAAAAAAATATTGTGACAAGTGTTATTTCAATATAATTGGTCCCCTTTGTAGTCTTACATATTTTATTGTATGCATTTCTTAAAAACCCTGCTCTCAGAAGGGGTCCATGGGCTTCATCAAGGAGCCAAAGTGGGCCATTATATGAAGAAGAGTAAAACTTCTTCACTGAAATGAAAAGAAAGGCTTCCTTTGGGAGCTGGAATATGAGCAAGGTGCTAGAAGGGGAGGCGTGGATTGGTGAAGAAGAGGAAGGAGGCCGTTACAAGCGATGACAACCATAATGTCATGGAGAGAGAAATGACTGGAACTATGGTGCAGGGGGATTCAAATGAGAATAAGACCATATTCATGTTCTGACACAGAAAAGGTAGCAAGAGGAAAAAAAAAAAAAAGATGTGCACAAAAGTCTGAGAATGATATAGCATGAACTGTGAATAATTTTTCAAAAGAAGTATGACATGATAAAAGCAGTAATTTAGGAACAAAATTCCATGTAACCAAAAGCAAAACCAAGGACATGACTGACAAGAGTGGCCTGCAGCCTATTACTAATGAAGAAAGACACAGGATGGCATCAAGACCGTCGGAGAAAAGTAGGGCTGGAGAAGAAAAAGGCCAAGGACGTAACGAGGCTGAAAGACAACCAAGGAATGGTTCATGTTCCCCTTCAATCAAATACAAAACATTTTTGTCTATACGAAGCACGTACGAAATATACAATTAACAGAGAACTAGAATGAGAGGCTGGAAGAGAACTTATGCTTCAGGGGAACTGAAAAAAGAGTAGCAGTCACAGACAAGAAAGCAATACAATAAACAGTTTTAAAAGGGAAGCAAGAAAATCAAATTATATTTAAAGGTATTATAGATAATGAAATTATGTCAATATTTATGTACCAAAGGGTTTGGTTTCAAGATATTTAAAAGTAAATCCAACTACAGAAAAAAAGAGGAAGCAAAACTATGATAATTGGAGTCCTTGATGTGCCTTTTTCATACCCAGAAAAATCTAATAAAAAGTTGTGTGTGTGTGTGTGTGTGTGTGTGTGTGTGTGTGTGTGTGTGTAACAGATTGAAGTAAAAGATAAAATAGAACTGTGGAAAAGTTAGATATTGCAGATGTTTGGTAATTACTAAAAGGGAACCAAAAAGAATATGCATATATTCAGGATGCACTGCACTAATACAAAAATTGATCAAATATAAAAGAGGTGTCATACTCAAAGAAAACTGTTTGGCTGCATATTAACTTAAAAAAAAACAAAAGTTTGAACTACTGAATAGGAAAGCAGAATGAAGCAGACAATTTTCTCTTTTGTTATGTTTTGTTTTTTCTCATGGTTTCTCCCATTCATTTCAGTTTTCCTATGCAACATGACTGATGTAAAAATGTGTTTAATAAGAATGTATGTGTAGAACTCATATAAGATTGCATTTTGTCTTAGGGAGAAAACTTAAAATTTATAGAAGGGATTGTTGAAAACTGAAAACAAATTAATTTACAAAAAAA
This sequence comes from Notamacropus eugenii, assembly GCF_028372415.1. Taxonomy (NCBI): domain Eukaryota; kingdom Metazoa; phylum Chordata; class Mammalia; order Diprotodontia; family Macropodidae; genus Notamacropus; species Notamacropus eugenii. The sequence goes on from NC_092872.1 coordinate 738,754,514, forward strand.
TTTTAAAAAACAAAAATTCTTATTACCTATACTGTATTATATTTGCATTTATTTTATTCAGCATTTCTCAATTAAATGTTAGTCTGCTTCAGGTCACACTTGGGAGTTAGCATTCAACACTTCTGATGTACAAAGACTTTTTATGTCATAAAAATAAAAAAGAGAAATAGTAAAAAAAAAAAATCTATACTAGCCACAATACAAAAATTCTGAATAACAGTCACTTTTAAAGTTTTATTGATGACATTTGTTTTCGTAACCATTCTTCAGAGATACTCCTCCCACCCCACCTTCCTCACTCATCATCTAGCTTTCCCTTGTAACTAAAAAATTCAGCAAAATAAAACAAATGTAATTAGAGTGACAACATATTACAATATGTATAACATCTAATCCCAGCATTCTCCATCTTTCCAAGGAAAGGTTTATCTCCTCATCTCTGGGATCAAGTTTGGAATTTTACAATTATAGAAGAGTACAGCTCCCTTTCAGAGTTGGCCTCGTTTTGTTCTTTCTATCTTTTACACAAAAGAAAAGCATTTCAAGAAAAGATTCCAACTTACATGAAGAATAATTAAATCCTAAAGAATCAGTGGTGCAAAGGACAAATCATAGAAGCAGGAGATAATTTGATCCAATAAGGCATGAATACCCAAACTACTGAGATACAAAGAAAACCTGGAGCAAAGCGGAAGACCTCTAAATACTTGTATCAAGTACAAAGTGGAAATTTAGTTGGGACTTAAAGGAAGACAGAGAAGTTAGGAGCTAAAGATGAGGAGGGAGACCATGCGAGGCAAGGGGGACAGCCAGAGAAAATGCCTGGAGCCAAAATATGGAGTATCTTATTCACAGAACAACAAGGAAGCCAGGAAATTCGATAAAGAGAAGAAATAAAACAAACACGAGGAACCCAACACACAAGTGGCAATGCAACCATAAGGAAAAAGAATCCAGGTGGTTACAGAGAGCTTAAAGAGGGAAAAAGTGGGGGAGGAGTATTCTGACATGTTAAAGAGGACCTTGTGACATCTCTACATTGCCCTTTGATTAATCCAATATTAATATGAGAAACATAGCAAAATAAATTAATAGGTTATTGTTGCTGTTGTGTCATGCATGATGCCTTTGACCATATTTTCCATTGGGTTTTCTTGGCAAAGATACTGGAGGGGTTTGTCATTTCCTTCTTCAGTGGATTAAGGCAAACATGTTAAGTGACTTGCCCAGGATCACAGAGTAAGAGTCTGAGGCCCTATTCGGAACTCAAATCTTCCTGACTCCAGATCCAGCACTCTATCCACTGAGCCAACCACAGCTACCTCAAAACTAACAGGTATAATTTAACAATTTCTGAGAAGACGAAACCACAAACTCAAAATAAGTCAATAAGAAATAGAATGTGATCTTGGGCGGCATTTAGGGAGGCACGAGTGCCTGGCACAGGGAAAATGAAAGCCTCATTGTCCCCTGTCCTGGTCAGATCATGGAAGAAGAACAAGGTGTCCAAAATAGGAGTGAAAGGGCCTTTGGGTTACTGCATGCTTATGAGGACTGGCTGAAGGACCCAGAGAAGAGAAGACTGAAGTAGAACACAAGAACTACCTTCAAGTATTTGAAGAGTTATCAGCTGGAAGAGGGATATGCCTTGTTATGTCCAGCAGGCCTGCCCAGCCCAATCCTATCACAGTCATTCCCACAATGACCAATTTAAGTTTCTCAAGCTTCCAAGCAAGGATGCTTCATTTGACCTAAATACTGATGCTCACACTATTTTTCTGTCAGTCTGTATGTAATAAGTGAATAACCTCAGAGAAAGAGTCAGAATAAAATGGAGACTGGAATTTCTGGTCCTGGAAAAATAAAAGCAAAGAATCCAGAAACAGGTCTTGCAGTGGCCGTCCTTAAGTAAATGCCTCAGAATGCCATTGAGGCAGACTATGTTTCTGGTCATTTCCAATTCCTTAAACCTTCTTCATCATGATTTCTACTCTTCTTGGCTTTCTCCAACTTTATTTAAAGGAAAATTTCTGGTTATAATCTTTCAATATTTAGAATTTTATTTTGCTTTTTTCTTTAAAATGATAAATTCTTAGGAGGGAATCCGTCAACATGTATATATTAAGCACTTAGTGTGTGCCCAGCATTCATGCTGCCTTATTTTAAGAAATTACCAAAGCCATCTCAACCTTCAGCAACCTTCATCCATCACCACCCTCATCAGTCAGCAGCTATCAAAATCAATGCAAGGCCCTCCACTAGCAAAAAGGTTACAACTCACTAAAGGTTTGGATGATGGTTAGTTTTTTTTTAACAATAAATATTTTTTATTTAAGATATGTACATTTTTTGACATGATACTATTACATACTGAAAAGACTACAGTACAGTGTAAACATGGGGCACAGTAGCAAGAGTACCAGGCCTGGAGTCCAGAAGATTCATCTTCATGAGTTCAAATCTGGTCTCCGACACTTACTAGTGTGACTCTAGGAAAGTCACCTAGCCTGTTTGCCTTAGTTTCCTCACCTGTAAAATGAGCTGGAGAAGGAAATGGCAAAGCACTCCAGTATCTCTGCCAAGAAAACCCCAAACTGAGTCATGAAGAGTCAGACACGACTGAAATGACTGAACATAACTTTTCTACGCAATGGGAAGCCAAAAAATGGTGTCCCTTTTTTTGCAATATTTGCTTTATTGCAATGGTCTGGCACTAACCTGTAATAGTTCTGTCAGGATCCTCATGCCAAGACCACCCCTCTTTTTACTATTAAAAGACACCCTGTTTTCCAGAACTAAGGCAAAGCAAACAAGCTGTGCCCTGAGCTTAACGTACCAACAGTCCTTTGTGCTCACCCTCTTGACGAACTCTGCTACAGCAGCATCACAGAGTCCCAGGCGGTCCCTGAGCTCGGACAAGCACCTGAAGGAACCACGATACAGTGATGAAGCTACGAATCAAACTTGCCTCCTCGCTGCTGTCACCCCTCTCAACGCCACCGCTCCCCCTGACCACTTGTTTCTTTGTCTGGGCACAGATACAGATATCAAGGCTTAGCCTTGCTGCTTTGGGCCTCCTCCTAGAGGAGACCCTGACACACGTGTCTAGTTTCCTTCTTCCACAAAACAAAGACTTTTTGCGTAACCACCGTTAGCTCTTTGGTTTGGTTTGGTTTGGTTTATTTATTCATTATTTTATTTGCCTTATTTAACAGTTGATGTATAACTTCTGTGAGCTCTTTGGTCACTATTTTCAAGGCTTGGCATCTCCAAGGCATGCTTATATATACATATATATATATATATATATATATATATATATATATATATATATATATATATATATATATATATATATATATATATATATATATATATATTCTCTCTCCTTCTCCCTCTTCTCTCCCTGCCTCCCTCCCTCTCCCCTTCTCATCTCGAGACAATCAATCAATATTTGTTAAGCACCTCCCATGTGCCAGAGACTATGATAAGCACCTGGGACAAAACGAGAAGCCTACTACATACCTGGTACAATGATAAGCTTTGAGGATACATTTAAGAAGAGGCAGCCCCAGCCCTCACAAGAGGCTTACAATCTAACTGAGGAAGACAGCACGTAAAAAGATGATAGAAAAGGAAGGAGGGGAAAACTCAGGGGACCCCAGACGCTTGCTGGAGCAGAAGCCAAACAAAGCAACTGACAGAAGATAGAATTACCAGTGAGGGTCTGAGCCCTCTATTAAGGAAGGTTTGGGGAGCAGTTTAGTGCCCAGACCTCTATCCAAAAGGAATGAGTCTCTCATCTCTCTGTCAGCACCACCTCCACATCTTTGCCCAGGCTGTGTCTGCCATGCCTGGAATGCACTGTCTCCTCTCCCTGGACTTTAGAATACCTCATTTGTTTCATTCACAGCTGAGCTCCAGGGCCATTTCCTAGACCAAGCCTTTCCTCATCTCCTTGGTAGCTAGCGCTTCTTCAAGTGGTATGCATAGAAATCTGCATCCTCTGCATCTGCATGGTATCCCAACAGAAGGCAAACTCCCTGTCCCTGAGGACTGAGCCTTTTTCATCTCCTCTTTATATTTCTAGTAACTGGCAGAGTTCTTTACTCACTACAGGCACTGGATAAATGCCTTTTGGATGAGACGGGCAAGCAAAGCCACCAGCCACAAAGACAAGTATATTTGGGTATATGAGTCCAGTTCTGGGAGCCTAGAAGAGATTATCCTAGAATAATAAACAGAGGCATTCTCCTTTCACCTTGTCTACTAAACCCATTCACCATTCCGGTGTGGCCTAATGTCAATTATGTTGTCCAAGAAAAGTCAGTCATGGCCCCCATAAGCCTCAGTGATGTGTCCCAGGAAAATAAGCTAGGAACCATACAGGAGTTAGCCAAAAACAAACGATGGCTTAGGTTAGGTTCCTAAAGGCATCTGGAAGACTCAACTGTAAAACAATCTAAATGAGCTTTTCTGATGAACAGTTGTTACCACAATACTTTAATGAACGTTCCATAACAACTTATAGCAACATTTTCTATTTAATTTGAGGATAGGACCTCTTCAGCCCACTGTGATTGGAGAACTCTTTCTAAGGTGCTGTCACCTCTAACAGGGTACAGAAGAGATGATCTAGCCAGGTCTTTCCCAGCACCAGGGATCCACGACCTTGGCTGCATGTGTCTGAGCCCTGAATGCTGACCCATGCTGACCCCTCAGAACCCACTGACGTGCCATTCTACGTGGTGTCCCTCTGACCTCTGCCAGCACCTCCCACAAGCTGCTGAGGAGAGAAAATTCTATTTTCCCTTTTCTTCATATCTCCAGCACTTGATAAACGCTTGTTGATCACTTAGTTCTGATTTTCAAAATAATAAAATTCAAATCAATCCCCCCAGGGAAAATAAACCAAAGGAAAAGATTATACTTAATACAGACAGTAGTGAGAAAGTCAGCCTCATAAAAAATAGACTTCATGACCATCTGGCAACCATACAGTATGTGAAAAACTGTTATTGCTCTAATCGAGTTTGATTTACTTGTCTAGTTAATTGCTTCAGCATTAATTAAATATGGAACCCCCCCCCCAGATGCCCAGAAAGTGAAACCTTACACTCAGCTGATTATATAGTTCACTCAAGTTAATGTTGATGAGCTCAGGTTACCACAAAATGACTCTTTCCATATTGATTATTAACATTTTAGATTGTGACATCATTGTTTTCTCAAGAAATCATTTATGATTTAAATAATTTTAATTAAATAACCTGAAAAATGTTGACCTGTTACTTAGAGACAGATCAAGAGACTTATCTATCATCACACCAAGTATATTTTACTTTAAACGGTTGTTTTTGAAGTGGAAAAGAGATGACTTTTCAGTGCTCAATTCCACACGGCAAGGATGGAGAGAATCAAGGTCAGGAGTCCATCTCTCCACTCCTTTATCCAACCTCTACCCAAGTTATTGTTTGCTTTTCCCCCGGTAATATTTGTCTTTAAAGGATTTAAAACATAAAGAATATTCACTCACAATCGTAAGGACACTCGGCAGAGTGACTAGAACGCCTGCCTTAGAACCAAGAAGATTTGGCTCAAGCCCCACCCTCTAACATATTCTGTGATGCTGGCCAAGTCGCTTGCCCCTTGGTGCTCTGAGACTCTGTAAGCTGGAGAGATAGTGCCAACCTACATCGCAGAAGGTGATTTCTCATCCAGGGAATTCCCTATACCAATGAAAGCACAGGTGTAGTCCTCAGCCAATTCCTATACCCCTATTCGTGGAGCTAAAATGACCTCAGGCATCATCTAATTCTCCCACTTCAACCAGCTCGGTGAAGCTGCTAAGGAGTCCCCAGAAGCTCCAACTCTCTTCCCATTTTTAATATCTACCTAAATGGGAATCCACCCACTAGAAGCCAGCCTAGTGAGGTCTGCCTTACAACCAACACCTGGAAGTTTTTTCTCTTGTCTCACTGTGATCCAGCCTCTTCTTCAAGGAGCAGCAGAAGCAGCTGCTCACCATACGCAGTATAACACTTGAAGATGACTTTTAGCTTACCCTTTAAGCCTTCACTTCTACAGTCACAATCCTTCCAATCCTTTCAACCTTCCTCATGGGTTCTACTTTCCAACCCTTTAATCATCACAGTGATTCTCTCCTCTGAACCTTCTCCAAGTTCCCCATGAATCTTATGGTAAAACAGAGAACTAGAGTATTCAACGGTTGCATATTGGGGGATCCTACAGACTGTTCACACATGACAACAACACATCAGACCTTCATTTGTTGTTGCTCTTTGGTTACAGTGACCCAGAGACCATTCAGTGTTTGATGTTTTATTATTCATCACTTATCCCTATCACACTGTATTTGTTTGCAGCTTTTCCCTCCAAAACACTCAAGCTTGCTTGTCTGGGATTCCTGGTGCATCATGAAGGTAAACCCAAGCGTAGGTTTTAACGTGAACATGCTTTCATCTCGCTCTATCCATCATTGCTCAAGTTAGCCCTCTTGAGAGGCATGAACACTTACATTCTCTAGGGCCTTGAAAGCAGTCAAGAGCTCCAAGAAAGCCAGATGGTCCCAGACCAATAAGCTCCAAAGAGGGATGCGGATCATGGCACCTCCCTTCAAATCAACAGAAAATAAGCAGATGTATGTTTTCCCCTACCCACAGTAGACTCACGTCTATTTCCTTCCCTTCCCAATGGCACACCTTTCCTTCTCACCACTGGCCTCCAAGAGGAGGCCTACACAGCAAGTGGACCCCTTGGGGCACTTATAACCTATCTAGGGTCCAGTCATACTACAAGATATTAAGAGATGCCTAGGTAAAATTTGCCAACACTTTCCACAATGTCCCTGCATGCTGAGCCCCAGAATCTCCTATAAGTGACTTATGCTATCCAGGGCAACAATCAAAGAGTAAGACCTCTCTGACACTTCCCTCCCCAACTCCCCCCCCCCCCAAAAAATCCCATACCCACCTTTACCTTTTAGGTGAGAGAATGAGAAGTCTAGAGTCGAAAATATGGATGGGCTGCAATTTGCATTTCAGACCTCATTACCTCCTCTTCTTCTGGCCCATCCCCTCATCAAACATTCTTCTGGATTTCTCTGTTTCTTTCCAGAGAACCCCCTTTCCTTCAGCTTCACAAGTTCTTAAACTCATTACCTTTAACTCAACTCAACTCCAACTGTCCCCTCTCCAGTAGCCTTTTCTCAGTAACTTTCCTGATTTCTCAGAGACCCTTAATACTGACCATCCTCTCCTGCCAGGTGCTTATTCCTCTTCTCTCTGGGTTGCTGAAAACTTTAGTGTCTATATACTTTTCAAAAGCAGAAATGGAATTTCTTAATTTGTTTTAAATTTTCTAAACAAAAAGTTTGAGTAGGATTTGAATCTATTTGTTAAAAAAATTTTAAAGATAAGGCTTGAGTAGTTTACAAGAACAACTGATAACAAGGCAGGCAGAGATGCACCAGCTGAATGTTGACAAAACTCTTATGTAACTAGTAGCTGGAATTGGAAAATGAACATCACAGATGAGTTGGCACAACCAACGAGGCACTGCTTCCATTTGGAGCAGGGTATCTTTGTGAGATAACTTTTTCAGCAACAACAGACACAAAAATAAAAATTCAAAAAATGAACTTCAAAAGAGAACTTTAAAATACAGCATCAGAAATCATGAAGAATATTCAATCACATTGCTTCTACTTTAAAAAACCAGGATTATATTGTAATGAAAGTGCAAAGGGTTTTAAAATATTAATAAAGTATTTTTCAAAATGTTTTTCATCTCTCATTCTTTCCACCTTTCTATTTTGTACAAGCTTTATAATGTATGTAAATATTAGCAGATAGTACATTAAATAACACAAATGAGTAAATTCTATATGAACATATTGGAATGTATAATCAAAAAGAGTTTATTGTTGGGGGTGTGCAATCAAAAAATTTGGAGATGATTACTACAAACAATTCAATAAAGGAAAAAGTCAGTATGTGAGCAAGGCCCTAATTTGCCAGGTATTCCACATAAAACACTTTATTATCCCCATACCATTTAGGATCATAGGTGTGAAGTAGCAAGGACCTCAGAGGTCATTTAGGCCGACTCTCATTTTACAACTGAGGAAACTGAGGCTCAGGGACCAGGTCAGACTGCCAGGATTTGCACCAAGGTCCTCAGTCATCCTTCCACTGCACCTAACTGCCTCTCTGCAATCAGTGTGGCTGGGCACCAAATGAACAATCAGCGTCTCTAGGACCCCAGCTGAGTGTCAACCAAAGCCACAAAATCAGGCTGTGGGAAAGAGCTTTGGAGCTGCTTCTCTCGCATAGACCATTTGGAAATTCCAAATCACTGACAACAACCTGATGATCAAGATTTTCTCCCTCTGCTAACAACGTAAATTGTGTCCTCCTGCCACCAAGGCAAGTTCTCTGGTTCCCATTTCTCTCCTGCCCACCTAAAAGCTGGAAATAATAATGCCTGTCACCTATGATGAAGGCTCATGGAGACGGGATCCGACTGGCAAGAAGGAACAGAGTGGCATGTGCCTCACTCTGGGGCAGTGCGAAGATGACACAATTGCACAAAGTTAGCAAGATAGTGTGGCTTTGATAATCGCTGGCCTCCTTACAAAGGTCCAGAGCTGCCACATGTCTGAACTTGGCATCCTGCAGCCTAACCAGATGTCTCTATACACATGCACCACTGACATCCACCAAGAAGGGGTGGGAGTGAAAAGCCAGGGCCAAACTCTGGCCCAGGGAAGCTCTTCAATGACAGACACCACCACCCCCCCCCCACACACACACACAAAAGCCCTCTCAGGTTTCCTCCCTTCCTCCCATTTATGTTACTCATTCTGTCTACTAGTCTTAAGCAGCTTTGCAAAGGGGAGAGACATATTCCCCAAAGTTCTAACACGTGTGTGTATCAACTCCTGAGGTTAGTTTCCTAATTTTTCTCTTCTTTATGATTAGCTAGGTTAACCAGCAGAAACCCAAAGGAAATTGCCTACAATCACTTTTTTTCTGGGCTGGGATGGGGAAGGGAAAAGGGGGAAAGGGTTGAGGGGGGCCTTCAGTACTGACATGTGAAGTCTATGTCTGGTTTTGCACTGTTATTTTTGGCCCTTCCAGAGAAAGAAATTAAACAAAAAAGCTCTTTTTTTATCCTTTTTTAATACAAGAAATGTTTAGATGCTAAGCACTTGGACTGGGGCTCCCCCCACTTTTGACCACACAACAGTTTGCCAAAGCTGTTTTTAAAAGCAAAGTACCTCAAACATAATCCCCAACAGCTGTTATCACCCACACCCCAGGCTTCCAATAAACACACCAGCCACAAACCTCCAATGGCAAGATGAGAAGACAGGGCTCGAGAGGGTCTTTCTAGGAAATGACTGGTCTGGTCATAAGGTGGCTAGGTAACATTTTCTTGGAGTATGAAGACAGGAAAGCAAATAGGAAACAAGCCCCATCATGTAATGCAAGAGGAAAAACAAACTCTACAGAAGAGGAGGAAAAGGTCCATGTAATTTCATTAACTACACGCTTCTCCCCTTACCATGGGTGGTCCTCTTCCAGACAATCTTTACAGAAGTCAGTTTACAGCACAAGTCCTTCACCAAAAGTGATTCCTTATGAGGACAGATATGATTTTATTATTAATCCAGGAAATATATTAACTGTCCTGGACATACCAAAGGTAATTTGCTAAACAACCCATGAAGATACAGCATGCAACTAGCATGTACAAAATACTGTTAGGCATTGTGGAAGACACAAAGAACAAGAAGTCTCAGGTGGCTAAAGAAATTAAGACAGAATTGGCAATGCCAAGAAAAATACAAGGCCAAATTTTAAAGGATCTGGAAGAAAGCAGAAAGTCAGATGATGAAATTAAACAAGCATTCAAAGATATGGAGAAAGACAAGAGATATGATGAAGGAAATTAACAATACAAAAACTAAGATAAAAAATCTGAAAACCGCATAAATGTAACTAACACCAGACTTAATTCCCAAGGAAAATGGAACTACATACAATGCAGAAGAGCATTTGGAAATAGAGGACTGAAGATCAGCAAATTAGCTAGATAACTGGAAAGTGTGCAAATCCAAGTGACAGACCCAAAAAATAGATCAAAAAACAGTCATCTTAGATAACTTAGAGAGACAAAAGAACTTGAACACTACATGTTAGAAAATTTGTCAAAAAAAAAAAAAAAGATAGAGATAACCTTCAGGATGTCCACAAGGAAAACCTAAGATCCAACATGTCTAGAAATACCTTAGTCAAACTCCAACACTACAACAACAAAGAAAAATCCTACAAGGGCTGATGTGGTGAAACAGAGCTGTTTGTGGCACCTCAAGCAATTGAGAAGTAGGCCCCAGTCTGCATATACCTTTTAACCCAATTATAACACTAGGTCTGTGTCCCAAAACAATCCAAAGGAAAAAAGGATCAATTTGTACAAAAAAATCATTAGCATCTCTTTTTGCTCTGGCAAAAGAACTGGAAACCAAGAAAGTACCCACCAGCTGTGCAATGTCTGAGCAAATTCTGGAATACCAATGTAACAGAATAGTCTGATACCCTAAGAAATATGAAAGGGTTGGTTTCAGAAAAACCAGAGAAGACTTGTACGAATTGATGCCAAGGGAGGTACCATCAAGAAGAAGAATTCCTATTCTAAAGGGTGTCAGGTCCATGTCCAGATCAGTCTTACAGTCTTACTCATGGAGGATAGTAGAGAGTTGCTTCGAGGAAAGTCATGAAATGCCTTGGAGAAGATGGAGCATGCACTGACATTATGTAACTGGTTCGTGTTGGTCAGTCCCAGGGCTGAGAGAAAACTTTTTTGCCTGGCTGTGTAGCCACAACTGCCAGGGTCTTCCAAAGGGTTTGAGATAGCTTCAGCAGCAGTGTCAATGAATGATGTGACCTCTACATTCTATCTAGTAAGAGACTAGGCTGGTAAGGAAAAGACCTCAGTTCCTTTTTCCTCCCAACTGAGGGTAGCTGGTCCCCCAAGAAATGATGGTTTCTTTGGCCTTTTCCTTAATTCTTTTCCATTCTAGGTGCAGGGAGTAGAGTTTCCAATCTAAGGCAGGAGTACCAATTACAGGAAACCAAGAGTTGGAATCCAGGTCAAATGTTGCAGTCAGTCTCCAACATCAACACCCCCAAGGAACAAGAAACAATCTTTGGAACTAACCTTTGGGACCCCAGTCCAATGGATGGTCTACTTTGGATGTGAACTCTATGAGACCAGAGTTATGCAGGAATGAACTAAGACTCTAATATATCCTAATCCCACAAAGGAGGTATAGAAAAAGGAGATATAGAAGGGATTATGTACCCAACGTTTTGGGGGAAATGTTGACATCTTTGTTTTTGTTATACCTTTGAAATAAATATCCCTGTGTCAAGTCCAGAGAAAACAATGGAGGCATCAATACAGAGACTGGACCCCTGTGCCAAGAAGGACAAGGATGGGCAGGGAGGGATGAGTTGTGATCCTAGCTGCTGGAGGTAACGCTCAGATGGGCAATCACAGAAATATCTGAGTATGTGTATGTATTTCAGCGTTGGACACAATGCCTGTCACCCAGTGTTAAACAACAGTAAGTGTGTAATAAATGAACTCTCTCCCTATTTCTTATGTCTTTCATGATATGTATTTATTTATTGCCCTCTCTTTGTATACTGCATTCCAGTGACGCCCACCATGAATAAACAAATAAATGAACCAAAAAAAAAAAAAAAAGCATTTATTAAGCACCCACAATTTGCCAGGGTCTATTAGGCACTGGTATAACAAATACAAAAGTAAAATAGCCCTTCCCTTACGGAGTTTGATTAGAATAGAGGAGTCAAAATAAAAAGGGGAGTTAAAGGAGGGTGAGGACCAAGGAAGGGAATTCTGGTTTGTAAAGTCACAGGAAATGGAGAGTAAAGTCTTAGGGCAAAGGACTGTCAGGACCTTTCCAGTAATAACAGTCACAGGGATTGGATTTCAGTCCCCCTGAAAAGAGGCAGAAAGGGAGGGAAGTGAAGACAGAGAGCAAGGGAAGGCACTAATTTTCCAAGGGAATTGGGAATAGTTGCATCATAGCATGTGAAGCAAGTCTGAGGCTGCTTGGATGAGTAAGTCCTCACTCAACAAAGTGGACGGTTCAGCCCAAGGGCACAGAGCTCCAAAGCCGAGTGGATTAACTCAGTCAGTCAGACAATAAACAATTATAAAGCACAGGGGTAAAGGTGGAAATTTGATAGAGGTAACAGTGAAGAGGGGGCAACTTCCTCCCTACAGGTGGATACTTCTTTTGTGGACTACATTATAACATAGAAAGGGAGCAGGGAAACAGACAGGAGGGAGTGATGTACTGGAAGCAAATGAAGGAATGGCAAACAGAAGGTGACCTCTGTGATCTCAGAAATGGAAGAGTCTACAGGGGAGTAGTGAAAACTTCCCCCGAGGAAGAAAGGGGATGACTGAGAAGGGGTGAGGAGGAGGAGGTCTTACTCTGGAAATGGGAGGGGGTTCCTCTAATAAATATTCCTAGGAATAAAGAGGCATGAGAACAGTACACTGGATTAGGCCTGGGGGATTTAGGGCTTGAAAAGTCTATCTGTCCTGGAATGATGGGGCAAGTTGAAACTGCTAGGGCTAAGTGGCATCTGGGTTAGTGGGAGAACATGGACAAACAGAGAAAACTTCCATACAAATGTAGGGGAAAAAAGGCCAACAAGAGAGGGTATAGATAGGCAAGGGGCTACATAATCAGGAACGTGGAGGGAGATGGGCTCTACTGTACTGTATCTCCAACAATTAGCATTGTTTTAGAAGTAAGACACAATGGAAAAGGAGAATCCAAGGGGCATGCCCTATAGGGCACTGGCAGAAAGCACACAGAATGGATACCTTGGAAGTTTTGACTACATGAAGAACATAGAGAAAAGAGAGAGACCAGATGATTATAGGGATCACCAGAGAATGAGTGTCTAGAGTAAACAGAAGAGGAGATGGATAATTGCTGGGGATGGAAGCTCAATTCCATGTGGACAGTCTCGGGCAGGTAAAGGTGGGAACTTCTAAATCTTGGAGTTCTCACGAGGCCCCCCATAATAACAACAGGGAATTGAGGAGGAGACTGAGCTATCTCGTGTATTTCCGCCTCTTCCCGTGAGATATGTGATGGGAGGAGCATCCCCGCTCTCGAGGCTGTCCTGGATCTGGGCACACCCGTTGTTACCTAACAGGCTCGGTATTGACGTGTAAACTACGTGATGGGAGAGCTTAAGTAGGGTCAGGAAAGCCTGAAAGTTCTCTTGGGCAGAGGGGCCACGTGTGAGGACAGAAGGCTCCGCTTTTCCTCTCTCCTCTCTCCCTTCCCCCTCTCTCCCCACTTACACTTCTACTTCCAATCTCTTATTGTAAGATCTTTGCCTCCTTGGGAGATTCTTCTTTCCCTCCTAAGGAAGAATTCCTCCTGCACTTGTAACCAGAACCCTGAATAAAGCTCAACCCTTGTTCGACTCTGGAACGTCCTTTCTCTCATACGAGCATCCGGCGTGGCCAGCCGAAGACCTCGGGAGGTGAGGTAAGACTCGGGTAGCCCTCAGGCCTCTAGGCCTGGCAGATAATGAAGAGAGAAAGAAAGAAATCCTTTCTGGAAATGGGGTCAAATTTTAAAACTAAAGAAAAGGACGAGCTAAAGGGGAGAAGAGGAAGGGGGAATGTAAAACAAGAAGAGGGGGTCAGAGGTGAGGGTTAGAGAGCCAGTGGGAACAGGAGCACCTTTAAAAAAAGACTCAAGTAAGTGGAGGAACATAATACTGTGTCTACAACAAAAGAGGTGACTTGAAACTTCTGAAAAGCTTCTTTGCAAACATCAATGTGTCTGGGATCACTTTTAAAGAAGTGGTAGAGTGGGGGGAAAACATCTTTGCATCAGATTTCTCTAATGAGGTTTTGGTATCCAAGACACAGAGAGACGGACGGATGGACAGATAGACTGATAGACAGATATATAGATATTGTATATATATTTATCTATTTATAATATATACACATACATGCACATTGTTACATGTTACATGTTAAATATATATACACACGTATCTATCTATATCTACAGGCATAGATATGTGCATATTATATATGCATATGTATATGAATGACTAACAGCTATTCCCCAATAGATCAATGATCAATGGATATGAACAAAGAATTCTCAAAAGAGAGGGGGACAGAAGGAAGGGATAGTTGAGAAAACCATGGTCACGTAAGAAACAGAAAATACCAATGAAAACTCATAAGAAAAACAAACAAGATTCCCACCAGTTCCCTCCCCTTCTCTCCTCTGCCCCCTCACCCAAATGTTCTGTAAAGGATCAGCAATGAAGAATGCTACCCACCCTCCTGACTAATAAGCAAAATGAGACATGTTTTTTTGGATGTGGCCAATATAGGAATTTGTCTTGCTTGTCTATGCTTTTTTGTTAAAAATGGTTCAGTTTTTCTTTTTTAAAAAATTGGAAAGGGAGGGATAAGATGGGAGAAAGAAAACACAAATGGCTGATAATTGAAAGAAAATTTAATTTAAAAAATGCTTGCTGACGAACTTCAAGACTTGAAGTCTAATTCTGTAACAACTTTCTGCAATGGCTCTTCGTGAAATTAACAGAGCCATATCATTCAGAAATATCTTCCAGGATCTCCAGGTTTTGCCAGTCACTTAAAAACCCTCCCACAAGTCCTTTGGAGAGTGCCACTGTGAACACATGTGGGCAGTGGTCATTATAGAAATCTCTGGTGGTCAACTCAAACAAAACTAAAGAAAGCATTTCCTGACACTTGGCTTGACTTTGTTCTGACCCCACTAAGAAGTATTAGGTGAGCAGCTGTCTCTCTTATGATTCTGTGACCAAGATCAAGAACTTTAGAACCTAAAGTCAGATATTCACTAACTAACCAAATGATTCTGCTTTAGAGGAAGTATCAAAAGGGTCATCATCACCCAAACTGAAAAGAGGAGGTTATTGTTCCATACAAACAAAGAGCTGAGACAGAATTACAAAGCTGGTCCAGAGAGTCATAGGGGGTCCAGTGACCTCCTACGGCTGCACTAGACTTCGAAGAATTAATTCCCTGCAAAGCACCACCTCCTGGGTCCAGTCAAAAGTACAAAACAAGACTGCAATGTTTTCTGAAAACAATGTTCAAAGACCCCAGTCCATGGCCATTGCACTAAGGGTACCCATTCCAATCTTCTGACCAACAAATCACTGAGAATCCAAAGTCTCCCACAATAACAAGACAACCAAACTTTAGAAACCATCAGCACATATTTCACTCAAGAGTGTCCTGCTATATTTTTATGTAACTGGCAAGCCATTGGAGTTTCATGAATATATTCAATGTCCTCATCTGGCTTCTGGAATATATATTTTAGGAAATTCCAAAATCATTTGCTACACAACAAACACACATGCACAGGCACACATACATGTGGTCCATGGCATCAGGAGCAGCAGTGACAACATGGAGCTTGGCCCTCGAATCAAACTAAGCCATGTGTCCCCTGAGCTCACTTCTGTGGGGCAAAGAAGTGCCAAAATATTTCTCAGAAAAAGAGTCAACCAAACAATCACGAGGAAAACACAGACCCCTTAGCAGCAGCAACATAGGTCTGCCACACCCACTTGGAGCTTTCAAATCAGGACAATTCACAAAAGGCCGTGGGAAAGGGAAAAGAAGATTCAGTCCCACATGTCAGGTTTATTGAGAGTAATGGTGCACGGCACTGAACTAGGCACTCTAGGGACCTACCTAACCAAGAAATGATGTACTACTTTGTGAGGGAAGAAATTTGGATGCCTAAACGTTAACAGAACAACCTAAAATGAAAACCTCCTTGCCCCAAGGTAAAGCAAGATGTAGATTAAACTATGACCCCATGGCAGCCTGTCTCTGTCTATCTGTCTCTCTCTCTCTCTCTTCCCGCAGAGTCACTTCCCTCTTATTCAAGTGGCTAACATTTTCTGTCC
This sequence comes from Notamacropus eugenii, assembly GCF_028372415.1. NCBI lineage: Eukaryota > Metazoa > Chordata > Mammalia > Diprotodontia > Macropodidae > Notamacropus > Notamacropus eugenii. The sequence goes on from NC_092872.1 coordinate 738,770,596, forward strand.
ACTATAAATGTCCTGGCACGTAGCAGGTTCTTCTCTTTTTCCCTTCCTCCAGATCTCCTCTGCATCAACACCAAGCACAATGCCCAGTCATGGGGATCCTACTGTGGCAAAGGCAAGGAACTATGTTCACAGCTTCATTTTATCGGATTCCCCCACCCCTCACTCCCACCCCCAAGCTTCCATGAGGTTCTTTATCTTGTTACTCTAATGCAAACAGACTTCTGGGAGATTTTTTCACATCCAAAATTTCACTATTGCAGTGACCGCAGTGCTGGCAGTGGCTCCTGAGCTGGAAGGGAAACAAGCTTTCAAATAATTTATAAATAACCATTTCAAGAACACATCTTTTATTCTTTCATCCCACAAAAGACAGAAATTTAGTTCAGGACCACAAGCTGTCAACTTCCCAGCACACCCGAGGTCCCACTTAACTCTCTATTGTAAACAGTGTAGTATTTCGCTACCACATCAATAAATAAAATTCTTGAAGGAATGAGTTTTGTGTTTGATTCACATTTGTTCTGCACATGCCACTGACCCTAAGGTATTCCTAATGTTAACCTCTTGAAAGCTTCAACTTTCAAAGAGTCAGGCGCTCAAAACTGAGCCATGGGTCTCCCCTCGTTGGCTCATCTAAAGTGACCATGTTTCACTGAGGTAGACTAAGCTGCTCCTTTGTCCTCCTCTGGCTCTCTTCCTTTTGGCCCTAAAATACTTTTATTTTCCTCTGAAGAAGCACCACTTTCTGAACCCCTCCCCCCAATCTGAATGCAATTAGAGATGGCAGGGGGCAACGCACCGTTACTGGGTTACTGGCGCTGCGAACTGCTCCAGCCACTCTGGGAAGCAAGTTCAAAGGAAGGCCAAAAAGTCACTAGAACTGTGCTTACCTTTGACCCGGAAATGCCACACGCTAGGCCGATACCCCAAAGAGAGCAAAGAAAAAGGCAAGAGATCCACAGGCACAAAAAATATTTACAGGAGATATTTTTGCAGCAGCATCAAACTGGAAACGAAGTGAGGTGGGAAGGCATCCATCTCTTGGGGAATGGCTAAACAAACTGTGGTATATGAAAGTAATGGCATATTATGATACCATAAGAAATTATAAAATGGAGAGTTTCAGAGGAAATGGGGAAGCCCTCTATGAACTGATACACAGTAAAGGGAACAGAACCGAGAGAATAATTTGTACAATGACACTGTTTAAAAAAAACTTGGAAAGACTTTAAGAATTTTGATCAGTTTTATGATAAACCATAAGTTCTAAGGCCTGAAGCTGACCTCCTAACAGACGGGTAATGGACCTAAAATGCAAAATAAGGGATATATTTTTGGACACAGCCCAAGAAAGACTACTTCACCTGATGGCAAATTTGTTATCAGGGTTTTCTTTTTCATTTTTGTTGTTTAACTGGGGAAGAGAGAAAATACATGCTTATTAATTTGGAACATTAATAAAATTAAACAACAAAACTTTTACATGCTAAGAAAAAATGTATTCATATATAAGGAGGCTCCTACGAAAGATATTCCTGAAGATATGGTCGCTTACAATTCTCTGAGATCAGGAAGGGCACGGATAAATGAGGGCACTGTTTTCTGTTAGCTTCCTTCCTAGGTTCCATGTAACAAGGTCAGAGTTTGATTTGTTGGAAAAATAGTAGCAGCTCCCTGAAAATGAGGGAGAAAACCAGTAACACATTTATCTAGTACCTTCCTTGTGTGGAGCTCAACTTGCTTCACGTATAGAGATGGCTTCCCCTGCTTCAAACAATCCCCAGTGGGTTCAGAGGAATGCCCACAATGAGGCTCCTCACTTGACGAAAAGATCAGATTCTCTCAGTGAGGCAATGATCCCAAAAGCAAGGAAGGTCAATGAGCAGCCCACTAACCACACCAAGGCTCAAGGAAACTACAGTTTTCCCTAGGCAGGAGCAATCCTCTAAGAAATTTTATTATTTTAAAAACCATTTTGTCAAATTTCAGGCAGCTGGATGTAATCAGTAACAGCCTCCACTCAGCCTCAAAAAGGTGATCTTACGGTAATCCCATGAAAGGGTGAAAAAGAAACAAAACCAGAGCTATGAAGCTCAGATGAATGGGACAAGGAAAGGATAACAGCTCTGACACTTCTGAAATTTCTTTATAAGAAAAGGATATGATGCAATCCTGATTGATTACCATCTAACAATAATTTAAAATATCTATCAATAGAACTATCAATGGTCACATGCGACTGTTCCTCCATTATAGTCACAGCCACACAACGCCCTATTCTTCTTTGATTTGTGGTTTCTTAAGGCCTTGTTTGGAAAAGAATGACTTTTCCCGCTCCTTGCTTATGCTCACCAGAACCTTTCCAGATGACTCCTAGGGCTTTCCTGGGAAGAACAGCAGGATACCCTACTGCAGGGGCCCTACAGTGGGCAAGAGACTCCATCAAGTTCTCAATAACTTCAATACAAGAATGTCTTTCATTTGCTGGGAAATGAGGCCTGTGGGATCATAACATCAAAACAGAATGTAAATATGTGGCAATTCTGGGGAAAATATAGGGCTACCTAAACTCAAAAAGGGTAAAAAGACTTATTAATAAATGGTCCAAAGCCCCAAATAATCACTGATCAGAAATGGCTCCAAACCTAGGTTTGTCACCAAAATTTCAGCAGCAGCACATCCTCCAGTCATCTGAGCTCCCTGTAATTTAGGGGATGGGTGGATGGCTTCAGTCACCACAGTAGCCAAGAAAGCAGATGGAAGGTTCCCAGCTGAACCACCCATACCCCAAAATCAAGTAGTCATGGAAATCCAAGCTAATCATGACTATCCATTACTTTAAAACGGCACCAAGTCAGAGGAATGTTTCTGATTTATGGAGAAAGAAAGGTGCACTAATTTCATTAGTTTGTTTTTTCCATGCTTCAGAAATCCAAAAATATGAGGAATTAACACCAAAAACAAAAACAAAACCGAGAAAACACCATTCCATTAGCACTAGGATCCCTGACCAATTTCAAACACAGATTCTTGAAACACAGCTAGAGGAGAAAAAGCAACAGCAACAGGTGTCCTTTATAGACACCAACAATACATTTTATACTCACCAGTTTCCTCTGAGTGTCCCTTTAAAAAAACAGCTAACTGACCCAATCATTCTTGAAAGCAATTTCAAACTATGCCCAAAGGGCCATGAAACTGTATATACCCTTTGAGCCAGCAATACCACCACCAGGTCTGTATCCCAAAGGCATCCAAAAAAGGGGAAAGGACCTACTTGTACAAAAATGTTTATAGCAGCTCTTTTTGTGATGGCTAAAAATTGTAACCCAAAGGGATGCCCATCAGCTGGGGAATAGCCAAACAAGGTATGGTATATGATTGTAATGGAATATTATTGTGCTATAAGAAATGACAGGCAGGATGATTTCAGAAAATCCTGGAAAGACTTCCATAAACTGATGCTGAGTGAAGTGAACAGAACCAGGAGAACGTTGCACACAGTAACAGCAATACTGTTCAACGAAGAACTGTGAATGACTTAGGTATTCTCAGCAATACAACGGTCCAAGACAATCCCAAAGGACTAATGATGAAACATGCTATCTGCCTCTAGAGAGAGACCTAACATTGCTTGAATACAGACTGAAGCACGCAGTTTTTCACTTTCTTCCATTTTGTTCTTTGATCATTTCTTCTTGCACAAGATGAGTAATGTGGACATGCTTTACGTAACTGCACATGTATAACCCATATCTGACTGCTTTACTGTCCCAAGGAGGGCGGATGAGAGGAGAGGAGAGAGAGAGAGGAAGGGAGAACTCCAAACTTTAAATAAAAACGTTTAAAAATGTTTTTAAGCAGCTCCAGCCAACAAACCCATCTCAAGAACGCCCAGGCGAGCACTGGCTTGGCTGGTTGGTTCTCAAAGCCCGAGTGTAACGAGGAGGCGAACGGGCAGGCACCAGTTCTGAATATCTCCCCTCCCTCTAGGCTGCATCTAGACTCTGAAGCAAGCAGATCCCTGCCTTAAAGATTTCCAGGGAATAAGATAGCCCAACTTTCCAACCATGAAGCCGCAGGCCAGTAAAAATACCCAGGAATTCAGTTCAATTAAGACTTCCAGCCTCAAACGGAGAGGACAAGAAAGCGTGATTAAGAAAAAGCCTGCGAAAACGAAGACAGAAATGTGGTTGGGCTTTTCCCTTCCCACCACCAACATCAGGAGGAGAAGAGAGGGGAAGCGGGAAGGGCAAGGGAGGGCAGGGAGGTATATTTTTAGGAAAAAAAATACTTCTCCCATCTCGAAACATAGAAACAGAGAAACAGAGAAAACAGAAAAAAACTTAGGGATTTTTCTTATCTTTTCCTACTTGTTTTCTTGGCATTTATACTTCTTAAGGAGTTATGCTCCTCAAGAACTGATTACTGCAATTGCTTCTAGAAGGTCTCTGGCAAATCATTTCACTTCCCTAAACCTCAGTTTCCTCGCCTGTAAAAAAGTCATAAATCTTGCACTAGTCTGCTTCACAATGTTGTTATGATGAAAGCACTCTGTATAGCCTAAAGCACTATGGAAACATCAGCCATTATTAGCAAATAACTCAAGTGTGATCTTTTTATGAGAAAAAAATGTTATAGAAACTTTTATGCTTTTAAAGCTAACTATAAAGGGTGTGAAAAATATTGTGTGTGTGTGTGTGTGTGTGTGTCTCCTCCTGAATCGCCATTTTCTTCTTGAAGTATGAGGATTTTTTCTTTCTCCATGACTTCAAAATTCTGGGAAATGTTCATCTTTAGAGAAGGATTAACTGAGCCTAGTGCCAAAGGTCAAGTGGTAGCACTTCCCTAGAATGGATTGGTAAAAAATTACAATTTGCCTTCCAGGTGCTTAAGGGAATTTTAAACTTGAACATGAAACATTATAAACCATAAAACCTGAGATTATAAATAATTGCTAAATGGAGAAATTTTTTTTATTATATACTCCTGCAGATGAATGACTAACACCTTGAATTTCCACAGATCTCACATTTGCTTAACTAAGTTCACCTTCATTAATAAAGAAGCAAAATGAGATACTTTGGATTTGGTAAATTACAAGAAACTTTTGAGATGCAACTGTTTCTATATAAGAGGGCAATATTAGAAAACTTTGCCAAGCTCTAAGGGGAAATTAAAAACTAAAAACTGAATCAGTTTTATCCACTTAAGAGATAAAAAAAAATAAAATCAGACCTAAACAGAGGGCAAGGACGCAGATCTCCAAAGAGTGATGAAGTCCTCAAGCTGATCTGCAGACAGGCAAAAAACAGGAGAGAGGAAAAGTCCACCAGGGGAGCATCCACCAACGTTGGGAGAATGACAAAAGATGGACGTTTTCAATGGCATAGATAATTAAAAATCTTAGAATGAAAGGGGACACTCAAGGAATCAGACAGGCATACACATCTTATTATAAAGATGAAGAAACTGTGGCCCAGAAAGTGGCTTGTCCAAAGTTGTCCAGCAAGGAAACCGAAGATGAGCCAATAGATGCCAGGATGCCCAGCCTGCAGGCTTCAGATGTAGTGCACCTTCACCACTCTACTTTACCCTTTTAAGGGAACAGGTATAAAATAAGGAGAGCAGATAAGAGGAAGAACAGATAGAATCAAGGAAAATTATCAAAGTGAAATGGATAAAGACTAAGTAACAAACTGAAAACTAAGAGAGAAGAGTGTTCATGTCACGTCTACCCCAAATGAGCTAAGGGCCCTTGAACTAACCACAGAAGCCATTTGTAGCACATTTCCAAAAACCCATTCCCCAACGTAGCCCCAGTGTGGCTCTGTGGAACAGCTCTCAGCAACAGCGGATTCTCTAAATAGAATTAACACTCCACAAATGCTACTCACCTGCCATAAGATGGCAAGAGCAAAGCAGATGAGAGGTGACAACAGCAGGCATGAAGCTGCCAGGAGGCTGACCTCAGTCCCAAGTGGACCCCAAGGCCAAACCTCTAGGCCAGGACCTAAGCCACACCCAACTCTGCTTCCTCCCAGGATCCATTTACAGAGAAAAGAACGGAGTTTTCAGAGCATTCTGTTCAGACTGCCCACTATAAGATGCTCATCAGGATCACAAGATTACATGGTGATGACCAACAACTGCATTTGCCTAGGCTTAGCTTAGCCCAAAGCACAACCTCATCTGAGGCTGATTCTTGCCAGTTTGTCCTCTGCACAATTTGACATGAATTATTACTAATACACAGAAACACTCAAATTTTATCTAATAACTGAACAGCACTTTAAGAGGTTAAAATGACCTAACTCTCAGAGCAGGTCTCAGAGGAGGGATTCAAAGCTAGGTCTTTCCTGACTCTCAAGACCAGCAGTCCTCTTTCCTACTTTACCCCCTGCTATTGCAGCAAAGATGAAACCCAAGGGGGCTAAGCCCCTCCTCCAGCAGAAACATCATTAACTCGCCTCCTACGGAGCTGTTGTTCTATGGAGAGTGTAGTTCTTCAACTTTTTTGTACCTTAGACACCTCGGACATTTTGATGAAGATTTTTTAAACATAATTTTTGTAATAGCTGAAAGAAATACTGCATTTCAATTACAGGTTAGGAAAAATGAAGATGAATTTTTCTCTCCAAGTCCACAGACCCCAGTTTAAGAACTCTTGATCCTCCATCCCCTCCTCTGGCCTGCAGGATCTGGAGATTTCCCCTGGCTACATCCCTAGTCTCACGGTCCATGTCCCCCACGCCCATGCACTGTTGGTGGAGCTGTGAACAGGGGCATTAGGTTACAAGCTCCTTTGGGGCAGACTTTGCCTCTTTCTTTATTTCCAGAACTTAGCACAGTGCCTGGCACATAAGAGGCACTTAATAAACGTTTGAGGATTGATTGACTGCTTGGTCCAGGCCAGGGGTGGGGAACCTGCAGCCTCGAGTCCTAAGATTTGTTCTGGGCTGAACTTGAGGACCTAGAGGGCCTCGTGTGGCCTCAAGGCAGCAAGTTCCCCATCCCTGTCCAGACATTCTGAAAAGCAATTTGGAACTATGTCCCAAAAGTTACATTTGACCCAACAATACCACTATTCCCCAAAAGAGACAAAGAACGGGATACAAGACAGTGTGGACAATAAGACTTTTGGAGCGAAGCTCTCCATCCTGCACCACATCTGTGCTTAGGCCTCATACTATTGTATTATCTTATTCTGACAGGACTATAAACTGTGTTACACACATACTTGTTTCTCGGGCAGCACCGAGCACAAGATATTGGATTAATTAAACATTTATTCAATGTTAGCATACTGTCTCTTACAAGACATCCCCAGACAGATCACATTCTACCCCACAAACAGCAGCTGAGCTGAAGCTTAGAAGAATCTAGCCAGGGCTTCCATAAGGCACAAGGAAGAAGAGCAGGATTATTCAGGCAAGGACTTTAGGAAGGTAGGGATGCAGAAGATGAAAAGTTAACTTCTTGGAAGAAGCAGCCACCCACTGGGCTACAACACAATGTGCGAAAGGAAATCAGAGGAAATAAAGCTGGAGAGGTGATTCGATGGCAGACTGTGGAGAGCTCGAAATGCTAGGGTGTACATTCAGCACCTATTTAACTCAGTCTACAATGCAAATAAAATGTTTTTTGAGAGTGATTAACGAACTCTAGCCTGATAAAAAATCTTTAGAGACTGGGAGTTCAGCTCGGTTTCCGATTTATTTCCCCAACTATATGAGGGATAGATACTCCATGACAGTCAGGAAGATCTGGGGCAAAATTCCAGGTCTTCCACTGCCTGCATGACCCTGGACAGTTGCCCCACCCATCTGGGTCTCAGTCTCCTCCTTAAATGGGGGGGGGGGGGGGAGAGAAAAGGAAAGGTAGTGTTTGGGTTATTTTTAATGCCCCTTGTAGCTCAATATCTGATCATCTTTGGTCTAGAATAAGTGTGCTGGAAAGATCCTGCTTCTCTAAAGAAATCTGCTTTGGAAATGCCCAGCACTGACCATTCAGACAAGGGTTCTTGAAAAATACTACAAGTCGTGAATACGTTGAATGAGCATTCAACTACTGTCCTGGACATCAATCTTGGAAGTCTGACAACAGAAAAGTACACTAAAAGGCATTAGAAATACCAGTTTGGGTAAATGATTGCTTCTAAAGAATCCAAAAGGCACCCTCTTAGGAAAGTCCATCAGTCTACACTATTAATGTAGCCAAGAGCTCCAGTTAAAAGCTATGCCTCTCCATAAGGTATTGATTGTTAAAAGTCAAGAAAATTGCTGGAATCCTTCCCTGAATAATCTTTATGGCTTGCAGGATCTGCTAAAAATGGTTTCAAGCAGCTTGATCCTTTGAACAGTCAGTCAGACCAGGGGGGAAAAAACCCAACCACTAGCTCTTCCACACAAAAGGGCACAAAGTATATCGAGTATTTTCTCTTGTGCTGTGCCAGCAGACCACTCGAAGTTGAAGCCCACTACAGCCTCTCTTGAGGCACAAAACAGATTCAAAAGGCTTTTGCTGGAGAAGTCACCACTGGCCTTTGAACACAGAGAAGGCTCCCACTTCCATCCAACCTGGGGCCCTGAAGGGAACCAGAGATACAGGGAAAGACTCGGTACTGGCAAAGGATCACCTTCTGAATGGACAAGCCCTAGCTTCACTAAGCATTCATCTCAATGGCTTCACAAAGAATGAATGAATAAGCCTGCTTATTATATAAACCTATTATTGCCATCCAACCTGGCTGCCTCTCTTTCCCAGATGACTTTAAAAGAAAGGCTCCAACACCAGCATACATTGGACACGGTGAAACTACTTTAAGTCCCTATCCAAACGCTCTCTACTGGCTCCAAATGTCATGGACATGCTGTAAACACTATCTTCTATGTACCCGAGAACAATTTAAACAAACACTGTTTTGCTCTTCTGTCTGGAAAAGTAATTTTTCGAGAAAACAGTTCAAAACGTTTAGCCTTCAACATTACCCAGTGAAGAACAAATACATCTTTGAAGCATCAGAAACAGCGCACACACTGGGCTTTGTCTTGTTAAACAAAAGAACACCGGTTTCCTTTCAATCATTTCCAGCTGTTTGATCTGGACTTCATGAAAACAGAAATTACCAGCGTATGGCATCTGGCTACCTATGCCGGCTAAATACAAAATCTGGAGACTTCAATAAGATTAACAGGTCTAATGGTTCAATAACAACAAATCCTAACCCCTCATAGCTTTTTCCAAATAGGGGCAATGACCTGAGCTAAAGCACACAACTAAATCTTCTTCTACCTTAATCAGATGCCAACCTCACGTTTGGGAAGTTCCCCAGACCACCATAAAACAATAAAAATCCTCTGCCCAGCAAACTGCAGCCCAAGACACAAACCCACAAGGCCCAGTGAGTGCCTCACTCCCCTCACAGAACTTTAGGGCTTGGAGTGTTCATACTAAACATCCCTAGGATAACAAAACTATTGAGCTCAGGCCTCAAGCAAGAACTCCAACTCATGTATCATCTTCATGGAATAAACTTCCCTTCCTCATTCCCCCAACCTCTCAATGCCATAGGGGCAATAATCTGAAAACTGAGGGACCAGCAGGGATCTCAAGGACCATCCAACCATTTCAAAGTCAGGGAAAGAGTTTCTAGCCTTTCTTTAAAGTCACCAGACAAAAGAGCCACTTACTCTCTTGGTACAATTTCTCCGAATGATGACAGTCCTTTTATCTAATGCAATTCTCACCTGCTCTAAGAGCAGCCCTGTTCTTTCTCATCCCATCTTTGGGGCAGGGGGAATCACTCTTCCATCAACTCTTCATGGAAGTGAAAGTTACAATTAACCAGTTGTCTAAACTTTGTCTTTCGTTATGGCAGCACCCAAAATTATACTAAGAACATGGCAAGTTTGCCTCTCAGCTCCTACATGTCGTATGGCTAGGGAGAACATTTGGAAATCCTTAGCCTAGAAATCTGTGTCTGGAACACAAATTATTAATGAATATCATCAGTAGTGAGGTTATAGAATGTCATCAGTAAGCTCTCTAGCATTCATGGCTTGTAAAAATAGCTTCTCTGCAGTGCCATGTGTAAAGAAATATAGGGAAATACAAATTCACTGGAGGCAAAATGAAGCCTCTTAAAGATACACAATTTAAAATACAAAAAAAAAAAAGGTCTGTCATCCCCGCAAGAGGAAAAGGCCACAAATGGTTCTTTTTAAAAGTGTGCACTGCTTTTAGTAATACTTCCATTGGGTTTCCTAAATCAAAGTTTCTCTTAATGGCAATACCGAAAACTCGTACTAAGTCCCAGAAAAACCAAAAAACAAAGCAGACGGACTTAAAAGAAATTGCTGGCCTGTTTTCATCCGTCCCCCTTTCACCACAGCTCTCCTCAAGATCTGACAGTCTGATGACATCAATGTATAAAGTACCCAGGGGCAATGGGTCAAATGAGAAAGCGATAGAGTCACAGCTGCTAATGCTTTATCTTCACTTGAAATGCTCAGAAAATGCAAATGTGATGCACCAACAGCTGTTCACACTTTCAGTTTTTCCTTGCAAAGCCAGTCATGAAATGTGTGTTCCTGAACATCTGCAACATGATTGCCAACTCCTGTTCCAAAGCTGATAACTACCGCTGCTGCTTGCACACAGTCTGATCCCACAGCCAACCAATGGGAGAGCAGAGTTGAGAGAGAATGGGCAGCTGGGCTGGCGCTGATTCTCGCAAGGAGGCACCAGGAAAGCAGACAGCTTGCCCCAGACTACCTACACAGGTGTTGACCATTGAAATGAGCCAGAAAGATGGCCACATGCACACATGCGCATGCACACACACATGCACACACACGCACGCATGTGCACACACACACAGAGCTGGGGATACTACATTAACTGGTGTGCTGGGCCTGCAGTCTGCAAGACCTGAGTTCAAATGTAGCCTCAAATATTTACTTACTAACTACACGACCCTGGCTAATTCACTTCAACTGTATCTGCTCCAATTTCCCCATCTGTAAAACAGGGAGAGCAATGGCACCTATCTCCTAGGGTTATTGTGAGAATTGAATGAGATAATATTTGCAAAGTGCTTAGCATGGTGTCTGGAAAATAGTAGGTGCTTAATAAATGTTTGTGTTCTTCTTTCCTTTTACTATTTGTACTAATATCTACTGGTATTCTATTAGTGCTCATATCTATTGGCTACATGGCAAGAGGGTAGAGGGAGAAGCACAAACGTACAAAAGAAGACATTCCTCCCCTCTAAAGGCCCACCTTCCATAAAGAAATGGGAGCTGGACAAGATGGTCTTTAATGCCCCCTCCTATGCCCCTTCTGTCTATCTCACTTGGTCTAGCCCATTACAGCTAACTTAGAGCACTGGGGACTTTATCATGTTGGGCAGTCACCCCAACTGAGCACTTTCACACCCCATCCCTGGGTTCAGGTGCTACCTAAGCTTGGCTGATGCTCTCTCATCAATCCTCCATGGAGGATCTAATGTGTCTGTGTGTGTGTGTGTGTGTGTGTGTGTGTGTGTGTGTGTGTGTGTGTGTCAGACACTTTGCCAGGTTGAGGAACACAAAGTTATCTTCAAATATCTTGAGTGGTTCTCCATGTTGAAAAGCATGAAGCATTACTCTGTGTGGCTCCTCCCAAGCACAGATGTTGGACTAAAGGGCAGAAGCTATAGGGAGGCAGCCTGAGGATAAACAGAAAGAAAGTGTTTCTAATAATTAAATGAAAATGTCCAGAAAAGGGGCTCACTGCCTAGCGTGTTTCATCACTGGAAGAGTCAGAAGATGGTGGCTCAAGTGTGCTATACACAGGAATCCCAGCATAGTCCAAGCTCTCTGAGGGCAGGCACAGTTTGAGTGTCCAGGATAGTGCCTTGCACATAGTAGGAGCTTAGCAGATACTGAAGGGAATGCCTTTGCTGGGTTATAAAGTTAGACTAGATGATTTCTCTTCCAAGATCCCTTGCTATTCTAAGTACTTACTCAATCATGACATGAAATATAAGTGGAAGCAAAATGGGCTAGGCCTGCACAACTTGTGGCCCCAGGCCACTTACCACCCTTGGCAGCTTGCAGTATGCCAAAGGATTTCAGCCCCAAAAATGTAGAGGAAAACATCCTTTGTATGTAGAGGAAATGCTTTGGCATGCCACAAATGGCCTGGCGGTAAGCTGCCAGTAGGCTACAAGTTGTATAGGCCTGATACACAGCAATGATCTCTAGATTAGGAAGCCAAGGCACTACAAGGGGTGATCAACCAATGAGAGGCTGGGATGATGTCCTCCACCATGTTGACTGCCCACCTTCAGAGGTTCTCAAGTCAACAGCACCCATCCTAAATATAGAATCAAGGAATACGAACACTGGAGTGATCTACCAGCGCAGGATACAGAGGGACAAGCAGCTCCCTAAGAGCACCCGAATTTTTTGGCTGCAATATCACACTGTGGAATTAGATTGAACCCATGACAATCTTAGCCTTTTCCTAAGGCCTGCCAGGTACCCACCATTGCAATTTGTGAAGCTGCTTTTCTGAACTCAATGATAACACTACATTTATCCTTATTAATGTTCATCTTTCAATCCAATTAAAATAAGTATGTATTATACATCTTACCATCAGCAACAAAAAGACAAAAAGAAGCTGACGGCTGACTCTGGGCTATGCACAGTGGTGTGCTGGGATAAATGATTAACAACCAACTCCGTACACAGCACATAACACACTTATAATATTAATTTGTATTACCAACATTTTCTCCATCACTTTCTTAAGTCCAGACAATGAACAAAACAATAACTCAAGCCCTGGTTTCCAGCATTTGCTCATCTTCAAGGTGTAACCACAAATTTAACAATCGGCTCCTGGTGAGCCTATTTGAGCTGGTTCCAGCCTACCTCCGAGTACACAATCTATAGGCAAATAAGGACAGAGGAGGCAGCCAGGGAAAGGGCATTTACAAGAGTTGGCCTCATACACTGGCTTATTAAGATCGTTTTTAATTCTGACTCCATCATACCAGTGCTAACATTCGACCAGTTTAGAATTCAATGAAATGTACTATTACCTCATCCATAACTCTCTCTATGGTGGCGCGGTAGATAGAGAGGCAGCCCTGGAGTCAAGAAGACATGACAACTTACTAACAATGTGACTTGGGGCAAGTCCCTTCACCCTGTTTGCCTCAGTTTTCTTAACTGTAAAGTGACCTGGAGAAGGAAATGGCCAACTACTCCAGGATCTCTGCCAAGAAAATGCCAGATGGGGCCACAGAGAGTTGGACATGACTGAACGACTCAACAACCTCTCTCTGTGCTTTCTTCAAAAAAAGCAGGAGAGAACTCATCAGATTCTTAACTCAAATGGAGGCAGATTATATCTATAATATGCTCTCAATCTGCCAGTTTAGTTAAGGTAAGTGCAACACAATTTATTCTTGTGTTCCCTTCCCAGGCCATCATCAATCGTCCTGAATTTTGTCCTGGACTTTGATGGTTCTGCCAGAGAGAGTGAGGCTGATGACCTTGTGCGACTCTGCCTCACTAACTCCAATTCACTTAAGAGTCCAAACATCACCCCGTGATGTCACTGGTCGTCTTTGCAAACACAGGACGAACAACAACCACTACTACAACTATCCCTTTAATAATACGTCCTGATACATGGCCAGGAATCAAAGCCTGGCTCACTGGCTTGTTGCACAGCTTGCAAAGTCTATTCTTTTCCCTTTTTTCAAAATTGGCACATTTGCCCTGTTCTAATCCCGTACCTTTCCCAGTCACCATAATCTTTCCATAATGACTAACAATGGCTCAGCAGTCAAAGTCGCCAATTTTTAATCAAATTAGCCAGTTCCTTCGGTACCTTAGGATATTAAGATTTGAATTCAAATTCTTCTGCAAGGAACTTACCAGCTCTGATTCTAGATAAGTCACTTTAGCTCAAGTCTCGGCCTCAGTCTCCTCATCTATAACACCTACCCCACAGGCCTGCTAAGAAGATTTTTATTATGATCAGCTGTTCATCTGGGACAAATGACTTAAACTCCCAAGGGAAGCTGAATGTTCTCTTCCAGTCCTTACCCAGTCCCTAACTTATTTTGGATAACAACTCCCAAAAAAAGGATTTTTGGTCTGAACATTCCAATCCAAATAGGGTTCTCAACACCATCCAAAAAAACCCAGAAGCAAGCTAAGAGCTAAGCTCTCCTCCCTTCTGGGGGGCCCTGAGGTTGAATGAATGACCCAAAGTGTATGAAGTATCCACAATGCACAATGAATGAAAAGCACTAAGCCCTAGGGAAGAGATAAAGAAAACGTGAGCCCCCATCCCAATCCTCTGGCTTCCCCTGTCCTTTCATTAATTCTGCCAGACACTGGACCAAAATGGGAAAATGAAACCACACCAACAACCCTGGGGAAGATTCAAGCACCTCAATAATCTTCCTGCAATTCTAAGAGGACTGTGACACCAGCCTCTTCATCTTCCAGAGCAATCGCCAGGATCCACATCTGCACTGTTGCCCTATTCCCCAAATTCCAGAGCATTCAAGACCATGTGGCAATCTGGGTAGCAGCAAGGAAATCATTTGCTGAACCCAGAGGGCTCACTTGAAAGCCAGGTCTGGACAATCAGTATACGATATATGCTCGTTGGGCAAGCTTCAACCATAAAATCTCCCCCTATGCCTCCAGAAAGTTTAGAGTGCATATTGGATTGCAGCTGCAGTTGGCAAGAAAGGCTGCCCCCTGAGCACATGTTTCATTGGTCTACGCTAATGCGTTTCCTGACAGACACTAGTCACAACAACAAAGGTTTGGTCTTGATTTGTTGAAAACGATATAGATGTGCGAAAACTGCAGCTGCTGGGGGCGTCCACAAAAGTAAACAGCCACCCTTACATTGGCCTGGGCCAGGAGAAGGCTGGACCAAGTCTGACCTGGTCCTGTTTAATAAAACTGTTTCTAACCTCATCACCAGAACAAAGTGGATCTGCCCATCCTATCTACAAAGGCTTTCCCTTTGGGGGCAAATCGCTCTGGTCACAGTGGCTGGGAAAGCCCTATAATCACTCTGACTTAAGAAAAAAGGGAAAGAAAAAACCCAACACCCCAAGTTCAAAGCCTAGAGTTCCACTTTGCACCATGAGCTGGCCAAAACACATGGCCAAATAAAAAGGTGCTGTAAAAAGGCTCCTGAGACACATTAAACACAATGGAAATAAAGTCTGAAAATAGTATCCTTCCCAGCTGGGTAAGAAATACGTAAGATTCAGCCTTCTGCTCTCTCCTCCTAAGGTTCCATTTCTACTAATGGGATCAACTAGGATTGATCCTATATAAGAAACACAATCCCAGGAGACAAGTATGATCAAAATCCGACAATGCAAAGAAGACACTAAAGTGAGTTCATGAAGTACCTAAACATCGTTCTTCCAATTTTTCTCTCCATATCTTCTCTTTAATACCTTCTTTCCTCTTATCATCCTTTCTACCTTTTCAATCACCCTCTCTTTTTGGAAGAAAGAAGTCTGGAGAGGGGGCAGCTGTCCTTAAAAGGCCTCTTTTCAGAAGGAAGTATTCAAGAAGGATTTGAAAGAGGAGAAGGTGCTAGTTTCACACTGAGGCAAGAGAATTTATACAAGAGTCACGGAAAATGCCAACAGACAAAGGGGCAAAGAAACTGGTCGTGTCACAATTGCCACGTGGATGGACACCTGAATAACTCCCCTTAGAAGACAATGCACCACATGTCAGAAAGAGTACAGGTAAACTAGAGTTCAAATTTTAACTGACTTATATGTTACTACTTATATGAACTTGGGGGAATCA
The DNA here is from genome assembly GCF_028372415.1 of Notamacropus eugenii. Lineage (NCBI taxonomy): Eukaryota > Metazoa > Chordata > Mammalia > Diprotodontia > Macropodidae > Notamacropus > Notamacropus eugenii. Next base: position 738,786,453 of record NC_092872.1, read on the forward strand.
CCTAACTTTGCTGGGTCTCGGTTTCCTGTTCTATACCATATGGATCCGAATATTTGTAAGACTTACCTCATAGGGCTGCTACAAATCTTATGGTGACATACAAGCTGTTGTTAGTAAGGACAAAAATATGAATAATCAAAATTCCAATCTCTGGTGATAACAAATATCTATTGAATTGCAATAAGGCCCCTATATAGAAATTATTCCATGAGGAATGGAATCCAACCTCATTGTTTTCAAACATTACATTCTGATACCTAAAAAAATGACCTCTAAGTCCCACAGGGGTGAGAACTCTATTTGCTGTTTTGCCTGCTCTCTGTACCCCTACCAGTACAGGGCTGAATGAATGGTCAGCATTTGAATGCCCACTGAATTGAAACCAGAGTCACCACAGTTAAGGGAATCTGCATAGAACAGGAAATTTAAGTTCAGTGATGACCTGGGAGTTTGGGGCACTGCTCTGTTCCACTTCTCTGAGCCCAGAGCCCCAGCTGCAAATCAGACCTCTCCACTGTGACTCCATGTTCTTTCTGGAAACCCTAGAGAACCCTTGTAAAACCCTAGGGTTCTGAAGAACACAATTTCAAAAGCAGTGTTATAAATTAAACCAGAAGGGAATCATTTTCCATGCCCATTCATTATTTCCACTAATTAGCTAAGCTTTTTAGGGCACCAACTACCATCAAAGTTTGTCATCTTTGCTGCAAGATGTGTTACCATTTAGGTATCCGAATGAATGAGTGTTCTAGGCCAACTCTCATTTTTCTTCCACGTCTCTTTTTTTGAAATCCCCAATATTCTAGGCAGCCATGGTCCTCTTGGTCACCATTTCACTCTGCCCTCATGATTGCTACTCACTTGGCTCAGAAAGTCCCTGTCTCTTGAACTCCATCAATCCTGAAACTACCAGCTGCCAAAACATTAACTTCACGGAAAATCAAGGACAATTTTTCTCAGTTCACATGACTGAGCTGGTGTGCCCTCCATGCCACTTGGCCATGATTTCTCAAGTACAAAAAGGTTTGGTTAGTGGGCCAGGAGGAAAGAGCAAATTCTAAGGATAGGCTGGACAAGGCCAAAGGTTCATAACAGGCCCAAGAGCCTGGAACCTCTGCTCCCTTTACAACACCTTTTGTGACTCCACCTGACAGAGCCAGAAACTCAAGAGCCCTTCCAAGCAGCGCTAGTTCCCTGCTGGGGGAGGCCACCATGACCACCACCCAAATATCTGCTCACATTCTAGGCAGCTTTTCTTAAGTACAACCAGAAGTACCTTCTAACAAAAACACACACAGCTTTGAATTGTAGCATGCGACAGATTTATGGAATATGGAAGACATTAAAGTATTCGCTTTCTCTCTGAAAATAAAGAGCGCAGACTCATAAACAATGCCTGAAAGGCATTTCAGCAGCTTCATCCACGCAGGACATGTTTTGCTTTCTGAGACAATCAGGAACTGTTGGGTACAGGAAGCCATAAACAACGAAAATTTGGCTTAAGAGGGAGAACAGAATAAATGGTTTTTATGGAAATCACTTAACATTTTGGAGCCTTCTTTGTGTGTGATGAGGACCACAGGCCACAGCTGTACACAGGCCAGTCTTCCAATATGCCCAATAGTGACCTCTCGTGACAGTGGCTCTGAGCAGATCACCAACAGGACCGAGCTGTCAGCATTTCCATCAACAACTACCATTTGCTGGGCTGGAATAATTCCCTCTTTCCAAATTTCTCCAGACAGAGAAAACCACTTAGCTGCTCCTCAGGACTCAGATGCAGCCAAGAGTTTCTCTTTTAAGTCCCATCACACATGAAGTCTGGGGCTAGGGAGGTGAACTGCTTTAGGCTGCCTGAATTTTTTCAGGCTGGGAGGCGCGACAGTCATGATGGAGGAAACCACACGCAGAATTATTTAACTTTATAGGACTGCCACAGAAAGAATTTACTGAGTTAATGCAATTTTTTAAACCCTCTACCACAAATAGCACCATTATTCGAGGAGAGGAGAGGGGCTGTTTAAAAAACACGACTGTTTTCAATAGCTGATTTAGAATGGGCTTTCTATTCATATTAAAACTTTAAAAAAATTTATAGATGGGCAAAAATTGTATCATAGGATATTATCCTAGCCGCACAGGCTAATAAACTAGGTTCTTTTCCAGTATCTGCCATACGACTTAACTTAGGAGGGCCAAGTTCATCCACTGCATCCCGGGCCATCACCAGTTGTCTTGACCTTCATCTTGCCACTGGATGTTGATGATTCTGGAGGAGACAGGGAGGCTGATGACTTCGGTACAGCTCTGCCTCCCTCATATCCAACTTACATACAAATCAAGACTTCCCTCGGGGTGTCACTGGTCCTCTTCAACAACAAAGGGTGAACAACGACAACATGTGACTAAGATGCCTCGGTTTCCCTGTTTGTATTATAATAACACAACAACAACATTTAAATAGCACTTACTATGTGCTAAGCACTTTACCGAAATTATCTTACTTGATCTGCACAACAACCTGGGAGGTTCCCATTTTACAGACGAGGAAACTGAGGCAGGCAGAGGCGAAGTGACTTACCCAGGGTCACACAGCTACTAAGTGTCAGAGGCCACGTTTGAACTCGGGGCTTCCTGACTCCAGGCCAAAGGCTCTATGCATCATGGCACACCCTGGCTGCCAATTCAGCGAATACAATTAGCGTCCGGATAGGCCCACATTGCCAGCAATCTACACACAAGGCCCTGCTGTAACATGAACCTCTTAAGCCGATGTGCTCTAGGCCAATCAGTGTGTCACAGGGAAAGAGTCCCTGCATCGGAAAACTGAGCTCAGTCTTCAGCTCAAGCACCAACAAGCGACAGGAGTCTTGGCAAGTCATGTTATCTTTGCAGCTGTACAACAGGGGAAATGTTCATACTACCCTCCAAAGACAAAAGGCCTGCTGCAAATTACAAGTTGCATATACCTTTAGGCATCATATAAATATGAACTCTTATTATGTATATATTCTTCAATCTCTCACACAAGGGAAAAAACCTCCTCTCCTACTCCCACCTTTCCATTTCCATTTTTCATATCTGGTAACTTGGGGCAATGCCAACTTTAAATATTTAGGAGACCGGACCTCTGACCCCTGGGGAGAACTGTGTATCACCGGTGTCTGATTCAATCACACCCACAGGGCAATCCTCTGTTTTCCTTTGAGGAAAACTAACTTTTGGCTGGAGATGAGTGAGCGAAATTTTGTGCTTGCACAAATCTGGTCACCGTGTATACAGGGGGGTCAGTGACATCAAAGAAAGCAAGAGGTTAGGGATTCTGAAGCACCCAGTGGCTGAAAGCACTATCAGAAAACACCACCCTCTGACAGTGGCGGGAATGATCAGTAACTCAGATGCCATTAGCAAAAACCTTCAAGAAAAGCAGACAAATTGGGAAGTGGCTGGGGACTCTGGAAAGAACATGAGATGTGGAATCTGAAGAGCTGCTGTATCCTGGATTGTGAACTTAAGCCAGCCTTCCCCAAGCTGGGATTCCATTTCCTGAGCAGTAAAATAAGGGGATGAGAGGTGATTTCTAAGGACCTTTCCAGTCCCGAACCCTCGGACTGTATTCCACCATTCTCTATGTGGCACAATTTCACATTTGGGTTCACCTTCCCACACCGAAGGGAGAATGTTCTATCGTCTTAATTAGATTCAAAGCTGTACAGAACGTTCTGCCTTCTCTCCCCGTGCCTCATTCCTCCTAAACCTACTCATTATCCTCACTAGGACCTTCAGTTCCTTATTCCTCAGCGTTCTCCCAAGCCATTATCCATGTCCTGGATTCACTCTCCTGTTGACTGCATCATAAATCACTTACACTGTCTTCATCTACTCCCAAATTCTGTTGCTTTGTCCTATTTCATGCTCACTCCTAGCCAAATCATAATCTTGTATTACCCCCACCAGCACCACCATCTCGTCCACCTTCTCCATTCTATTGACAAATCACAACAATGCTAACTGGGTCCACTACAAATTTACTGCATGTACTCTCAACCAGGCCTTTACTGCAGCAAAGCAAACTTTGCTCTTTCCTAACTGGCATTCTGAGCTCATATTCTCAACTTTTTCTTCTCTCCTCAAGACCCCTATAACAGGCCCACTCCATTTCAAGTCAGAAGAGGCCCTCCCTCAACCCTCTACTGAGAAAACAGAGACCATTCACCACAAACTCCATCTTTTCCCTATTCTACGTCTCAACATGATCCCTTTTTTCTCCTCTGTTACCACAGCCTCAGTTAAGGAGGTGACCTTCTCTTTGACAAGGCCAGTCCTTTAAAGTGGACCCTTGCTCTCATGTTCTCTGCAGAAAGAATCACAAAATGTGATTCAGAAGGGGCTTCAGCAGGAATCCCTACTTTGACACATCACCAAGTGGCCATCTGGTCTCAACTTGAAGATTTCTTATGAAAGGAGAATACACCCCCTCAAGAAGCATCCCATTTCCCATTTGGACAGCTCCAATTGTCAGGAAGGTTTTCCTGATAGACAAAATTCGCATAATTTCTGAACAGAACTCCTCAATGCCACAGAAGAACGCACCTGAATCCCTCTTTCACATGACAACCATTCAGATATATGAAAGCAGCTATCACATCATTCCCTGACCCCTTGACCCCTCATTCTTCTGCTCTCCACACTAGAAATCACTGCTTCTCTGACAAGGGTCTAACTGTTCTCCTCTGGCCTCTTTCCGGCTCATCACTGCTTCTCTTAAACTGGGAAGCCCAGATCCAAATACAAAACTCCACATGTGGCCTGACCAAAGCAGAGCACAATGGGAATATCACTTCATTTCTGGAAACAATCTCTCTCAATAATGCAGCCTTAAATCACATAGGCCTTTCTGGCCACTGCATCATACTGCTAAATCATACTGACCTTGAAGTCCACTAAAACCTCAAGATCCTTCTCAAAATGTTATCTATGTCTCCTCCAACTTGTACTTGTCCATTTCATTCTTGTTTTTTTTTTAAATAAATCAGACTTTTTATTTATCCCTAATGAATTTCACCTTATAAGACTGAACTCAACATTCTAATCCATCACTGTCATTGGGGCACCCAATGCATTCACTACCCTCTAAACTGCACTATTTGGTTTCATCTCCACATTTGGGAGCATCATTGCTAAGAATCCCAAGCATCCCAGTGCAAAGCAGAGATCGCTGGGACACTCCACTGAGCACTTCCAGCCAAGCTGACATTTGAGTCACTGACTACTCTGACTCTAGTCATTCAGCCAGCTCCAAATCCATCTAGTTCTATTATCTTCTAATCCATATCTCCTCATCTTTTCCACAAGAACAGTCAGGTATTTTATCAAAGGCTTTGTTAAAGTGAGGGTAAACTACATTTACAGAATCTCCCTGACATGCTCAATGAGTAATTGATGAAACAGCAAGTAAGTTCCGGCATGGCGGCTCTGTGCTGGAGCCATGAAGGCTTTCTGACAACTTCCATCATCCTCCCTTCTCTCTTATCTCTAATGACCCTTTTCTACAGGTTCCTTCCCTACTACCTATAAATAGGCCAGGTCTCCTCATCCTCAAAAGAAAACCAAACCCACTCTTGACCCCATCATCCCTTCAAGGTGTCACCTAATATTTACTGTCCCTTTCACAACCAAACTCCTAGAACAACTGTCAATATATATATACAACTGCCTCCACTTCCTCCCCTCTCAATCAAGTCTCAATCCCTAACACTCGGCCTCATCACTCAACTGACACTGTGCTCTCTCCAAAGTTACCGTTGGTTTTTTAGTTGTCAAACCTAACATCACTTTTTAGAGCTCACTGCGCCTCCCTCTCCCACTCAGATCCCCTTCTGTGTGCTCTGCTCTAGCTCCCTTTTCTTCTTTCCCTCTGCCTTCATGATGATCTCATCAGCCACATATGTTCAATTATCACCTCTACACAGATATTTCCAGTTCTAAACACCTAACCCTCATCTCACTCCCGAGCTCCAGACGCGAATCACCAGCTATCTATCAGATATCTCAAAATGGATGTCTAATGATTTCAAACTCAGCAGAATCCCCGCCCATAAAAACCCTCTTCTTCCTGACTTTCTGCTTTGTTGAGGGAACCACCATCTTTGTAGCCACCAAAGTTTACCATCTCAGTCATCCTCAACGTTCTCCCCATCCACAACCTCCCTAGCCAATCAATGTAAAGCTTTGCCAATTCTGCAGCCACAATGCTTCTAGCACCAGTAGTGTTTTTCCCCACTCACACCCTGGTTCAAACCCTCAATACTCAACTGGACTGTAGCAATAGCCTCCTAATTAGTGTCCTGGCCTCAAGCCAAACACTTCTCCACTTCATCCTGCAAGAAGTTACTAATGTGATGAAGCCAAAGCACAGATATGAGTGTGTCACTCCCAGGCTCAAGAAGCAACAGGGACTTGCTATTACCTTTAAAATAAAATTCAAACCCCTCTGATTGCCATTTATAGCCTCTCACAATCTAACTCTAAGATAATTCAACCTGACGCACCCTCACACACTCTAAGGTTGAGTCAAATCAGCCTTTCATTTACTCAGCACATCATTTGTATAGAAATAGTTATTTGCATGTTGTCAATCAGTCAAGTGGCTATCACATGCAAGTGTAATACATTAAGTGCCTACTTTGTGCCAGGCCCTGTGCTTAAGCACAGTGGGGATGCAAAGAAAGGCAGAAAAAGAGTTCTTGCTCTCAAGAAGCTCATGGACAAATGGGGGAAGACAACGTGCCAACAATTAGGGACAAAGAAGACACAGGAGATCATTCTGAGTGGCACTGGAAGCCTGAGGAAGATGTCAAGCAGAACATGGGACTGCAGCTGTGATTTTAGGAATGCCAAGAAGTGCAGCAGTGACAATACACAGAGCTGGAAGGCACTGGCTGGGGTGTGGAGTGAAAAGGGGCCAGGGTCACTTGATCACAGAGCATATGAGGGATACAAGGTGTAAGAAGACCAAAAGGATAGAAAGGGGCCAGGGTTTGACAGGTTTTAAAAGTCCATCAGAATTTTCTCTTCGATGCTGGGGGGTTTCTTGAAGAGAAGGGTGATGAGGCTGGTTAGTTTAACAGATGAATAGAGGTCATCCTAGAGTAGAGAGGGACTGAAGGCAGGGAGAGCAACAAGAATCAATTGAGAAATCCATCAATGGTTGGTTGGCTGGTTGGTTAGTTGGTTGTTGTCCTTCGTTCTCAAAGAGGACCAAAATGACATCACCATGACAAAGTGGAGTGTCAATGTGTACGACTGTGGCTGATCAGACTAATATGATCTTGGAATGCTTTACCACAAGAATGGACACAGATAGTCCATATGAACATTTGGGGTAGTTCAAATTTGCAAACCCCACGTTTCCTCTGTGTTGTTTCAATTCTGCTTTGCTTACAGAGCACAGCACCTTTTCTGGTGTGGGCACACCATGGTGAACAGTCTTGTGCCAGTGTCTCCCATGTCACACAGTCAAATCCAAAGTTCTTGAGAGAGACCTTGAGAGTGTCCTTGTATCACTTCTTCTGACCTCCATGTGATCGCCTGCCCCCATGTGAATTCTCCATAAAATAGTCTTTTTGGCAAGTGTACATTTTGCATTCAAACAACATGGCCAGGCCATCAGAGTAGCACTCTCTGAAGCATAATTTGAATTCTGGGCAGTTCAGCTTGAGCAAGGACTTCAGTGTCTGGTACCTTATCCTGCCAGGTGTTCCTCACAATCTTCCTAAGACAGTTCAAATGGAAGCGATTCAGTTTCCTGGCATGGTATGGTAGACTGTCCATGTTTCACAGGCATACAACAATGAGGTCAGCACAACAACTCTGTACACCTTCACTTTGGTAGTCAGTCTAATACCTCTTCTCTCCCAAACCTTTCTTTGGAGCCTCCCAAACACTGAGCTAGCTCTGGCACTATGTGCATCAACCTCATTGTCAATGTGTACATCCCTGGAAAGTACACTACCAAGGTAAGTGAACTTATTCATAGTATTCAAAACTTCTCCATTTGTTGTAAATGATGGTTCCACGTATGGATGGTGCGGTGGTGGCTGATGGAGCACCTGTGTTATCTTGGTGTTAATTATTAGGTCAAAATTAGCACAGGCAGCAGAAAATTGATCCATACTTTGTTGCATCTCAGCTTCAGAGACTGCATTGAGTGCACAATCATCTGCAAACAGAAAATCATGCACCAACACTCTCCCTCCACTTTGGTCTTAGCTTGCAGCCTTTTCAAATTGAAGAACTTACCATCAGTATGGTAGTTGATCTGTATGCCGTGTCCATCCTCTTTGAAAGAATTTGACAACATTTTCAGCATGAAAACATCAGACTCAAAAGCATGGGATTAAGCACACAGTCCTGTTTCACTCCATTGGTAATGGGGAAGGCATGAGGGCATTGTTCACTATTCAGAACCTGGGCAAACATGACATCATGAAATTGATGTACAATGCTGATGAACTTCTTCTGTGGGCAACCACATTCTGACAGAATTTTCCATAAGCCCTCATGATTAACAATGTCAAAGGCTTTGGTCAGATCTACAAATGTTATATACAGACCTCTGTTCTGCTCCTGGCATTTCTTCTGGAGTTGTCAGGCACCAAACACCTTATCGACTGTTCCTCAGCCCGTTTTGAAGCCACACTGGCTCTCAGGTATATGACCATCTTCCAGGTGAAGGATCAGCCTATTAAGGAAGACTCCAGCAAGAATCTTGCCAGCAGTGACTAGCAGAGAGACCCCCCCATGACCATCACAGGACAATCTATTCCCTTTACCTTTACAGAAATGGACAATGGAAGTATCCTTGAATTCCTGGGGGATAACCTCCTCTTTGCCATATAACCCAGAAAATTTCAGTCAGCTTTTATATGAGCAATGGTCCCCCTACCTTGTAAATCTCAGCTGGAACAGAATCAGCACCAGGTGCTTTGCCACATGAAAGGATCCTAATGGCCTCAAAACCTCTTCTTCAGTTGGAAATTCAGCTAAGGAGAAATTGACTGAAGTTTTATTGCATTTAGGTAAACGGAAGACAGTGTTGGTGATGAGAAGATCATGCGATGCACAAGTCTTCAGCAGTAAATGACCATTGCTGTTGCTGTTTCCAACTCCATTCCTCCCCAGGACTCCTTGCCAAGTCTGGTCGTCTGAGCCTACTCTAGTATTAAAGTCACCCAGAATTATAAGCTTGTCCTCTTTTGGCACATTGATGATAAGGGTCGCCAGGTCTTCATAAAATTTTTCTTTGACTTCATCAGGGTTTGTCATGGTGGGAACACAGGCACTGATGACGGTGGCGTGGTGTTTTCCTGCGAGTGGCAATCGCATTATCATGAGCCTGTCATTCACTCCTTTTGGCAGGCATGCCAGCTTGCTGATTAGATTAGTTTTGATTGCAAAACCTACACCAGCTTCACGGTGCTCCCCTTTACTGCACCCACTCTAGACAAAGGTGTATCCAGCTCCAACTTCAGTAAGCTGGTCTTCATTTGCCAGCCTTGTTTCACTCAGGGCTGCTACTGAAGCACCTGTTGTGAGCCAGGCACTGGGCTAAGTTCTGGGGGTACAAAAAGAGGCAAAAGACAGTCTTTGCCTTAAAGAAGATTACAATCTAATGGGGAGAGAGCATGCTAACAAGTCTATACAAAGTGAGCTCTATACAGGATCAATAAGAGATCACTGAGACAGGAAAGGCACTAAAAGCATGAGGGGTTAAGTAATGAGGTGCTTGGGTGCAAGTACTTGGGTCCCAATTCTAAAATCACATTTCTCTTTAAAAAATTACATTTCTCCCTAGCCCCAAAACACTGTCCCAGCAGTTTCTCCCCAGCCCAAGGACACAGCCTGCCCCAGCAACAACCGTTATCTCCTTTCCTGCTACGGCAGTCAGCTGTACCTATAGTACTCATTAGTTTGACCCAGCTGTGTCCTGGCTGAAGGGGCTGTGTAATGGGTCACAACAACATTTACTACTCACTGACCAATCATACGTATGCTAGACTTAGACATACCTACAGCCCCTTACATTAATCTGGTCCAACAAGGCACTGATGAGAGAAGCCTGGCTTTTCCTGATCAGCCCTGACTGTTGGCTGACTTACTGACGTTTCAGGCCTAAAATCACACCTCCAGGTAGCCCCCGAATTGGGCAATTTCCTGATGAATTATGGATAAAATACCTGCATTTTCCTTTAAGAGCTGACCACTAACCACTTCCTAATCCCATTCCAAAATGCCTAGTTAGCATATTTGACACAAGTAATACTACAGAATATCCTATATAAACTTTCCCTGTACTCCTTTAAGGTTGCAGGCTCCCTAAGAACTCTTGCCGGCTGAAAAGCATAATAAATCTTTACCTTGACTTCATGAATTTTTCTCCAGACGACCTGCCCCTGGTACCCTGGTCTTTGTGAGGGTCTCACACCCCCTTTCCAGCCCTCATCATTCCCAATCAAAGAAAGGATTTCAGCTGGAGCTTGAAGGAAGCCAGGGAAGTCAGCAGCTGGAGATGAGGGAGAGAATTCCAGGTATGGGAGACAGGTAGAGAAAGAAATGTTTTGTTTTGTTCATGGAAAAGCTAGGAGGCCCGAACGGAAGAGCACCTCGAAGGGCGTGAAGTCTAAGAAGACTGTAAAGGTGAGAGGATATTGCTTATGAAGGGCTTTGAATACTAAACAGAAGATTTTCTCTTAGATCCTGGAAACAACGAGGAGGCCCTGGGGTTTCCTGGGGGTGGGGGTAGGGGTGGGGGAAGATGCAGCATGACCAGAAAATCCCTTTGGTGCTGAATGGAGAATAGATCAGAGCAGGGAGAGCCACCAGAATGTCACTACAACAGCCCAGGTGTGAGGCGAGGAAGGGAGGCAATGGTGGTGACCTTGACAGTAAAAGGAATGGTCAGAAGAGGGGAAGGTTTGGGGAGGAAAAGAATGAATTTTTGGATATGCGGAGTTTCATCTTTCTATGAGTGTATGGCTAATGAAAATTTCTGATAAACAGAGTTTCTGGATAAATTATAATCAATGTTATTAATTATGGTTAGCAAATAATTGATAAAATGAGCTCAGCTGTTCCTCTTGGTGACCAAAGAGAGGTATCATGTGGTGCACCTTGAATACTTATAAAAAGCCTTTGAAAAAGAGGGTGCACCTGAGGGTGAAAATCAACTCTGATTGGTTAACAAGTAATGAGAGAATGAATATTATAATAAGGGGTGAGCTTATTCTAACAAGGGGCTGTGGGACACACAGACTCTAAAGAGAACAACACCCTCCCCCCAGGGCAATCTAGACAAAATGGGCAATCCGCTGCTACTCACACCTGTCTGAATAAAATGCAAAGGACCAGAACTCACCAATTCACCCAGACTAGAAGTTCTTTACCTTCTGATCGGATCTAAATTTTACTAATAAGATAAGTTTTGCTAAAGATTTCATCTCATTATCAGCCCTGCACTTCCAAGTCTGGCTACATTACCTACAGAGACTGATTTCTGAATTAGGAAATAGAAAGGGGAAAAAAACTTAGGCCTAATTCAATAATTAGTTATTAATATGACAGAATCATTTCTTTCAGGGGCATCCAGCTGTTGACCTGAAAACTTGGTTAGAGAAAAGGCAACAGAACTAAATGCATACATTTTATGATTTAATTAATTAATCAATTCCCCATAAAGATAATGGTTCCATAGCCCTATGGAGCCAGGATCAGAACTGGCTCACTCAGTACAGAAGTTGACTGTCTTAAGTACCTTTTACCATGGGAAAGGAACTCTCTTAGATAAAAACATTGAAATTTGATAAGACAAGTAACAAAGTAGTGTCACTTAGGTTTTATGATCCCAAGTGTGGGAATCTCCTTTCTGTAGCATGTCTCTATGATGTAACATAAGGAGAACATCCCACCATTCTGATGACAGATATCCAGGCCTTTGAAGTTGTGGTACCTTAACAGAGTTGACAAAGCTGAAGTTACAGCCCAAGACATTTGTATTTTTCCTTATCACTAAGATGCCAGAAGAAGGATCTGGTAAGGAGGTCCCATTTGTTTGCCTGACATCAAAAGGTGTCCTCTAAGTTAAACAAAGGGGACTATTAGGTCCAGGCTCTTCTTAATTTAAACTTTGGCCCTTATTAAAGTCTAAAATTTATATTAAATATTATCATTTCCTCCTTTTGGTCAAAGGCAAGCCAAAGGCTTCACCTGTAGACCAACAAAGATATGAAAAACTAAATCTTCATGTAGGTCTTGGGAAAGCTGTCTCTGTCCGATGTCATCTTCTTCAAGCCCTTGGAGGGCATGGTCCACTCAGGAGCAGAGGTAATGGAGGTGACAGATGGATCCAAGAGTCTACACAGAAAACATGACAGGGTCTCCCAGAAAACATATGATTTAATAGTTGAGATGAAACAATACAACATAGTTAACATGGCTAAAGGCACTTAGCAATAGTTCAGTTTCCCAGCCACACAGGGCTAGGTTCAAACAACACAATGAAGCTTTTTTTTCAGTTCACAAAATTGCATTTTTACATTAAGTCAGGTACAGATGGCTCACAATAGACTAGTTCTGATAAAGGAGATTTACATGTCACCAATATAAAACAAGAAAACTTAAACATGAACCATACAAATAAACGCAATCGTTAATTAACATTAAGTTCCTGATATCTCAGTAACCCATGCTTGATTTTCATTCAAACATCACTTTTTTGAATCCCAGATTTCTCATGTAGTTATCTGATACCTAGATATCTTTTCTTTGACAATAGGTTTTATTCTTGGGATAGTTTAAAAAGAGAATTCTGCTTTTCTGGTTCAGATCTAGAGGTTCCCAGATAATTGAACAATCACTTAAAATTTGTTCTCTATTTTTGAAATTTCAGTTTATCTAATTTGCTGTTTCTGTCCTTACCTAAATCTTGTACCTGGAATAAGAATCTTTTAAAATGTGAGGGTTCAACCATAAAATGAACTCATCTGCCTTTTAAATTATTGGACAGATAACTTCACTTACTTTTACTACTATCCTGTACAAATTTTATGCAAAAATCCAAATTTGAGATCTTATTATCAAATGCATGACAAATTTTAGAAGTTAATCATATACATCAGTATATAATTCTTAGAGGAATCAGGCTGATCCTGTTGTTCTTCCTCAAAATTTGCTACTCTATTTAATTAGGCATCTATCACATTACAACTTTGTCTTATTATCTGATCTAATCATTTCCTCGATATTATCTCTATATTATATTTATTTATTTGTTCAGGAATATAGGTTAAAGTTGTAAGCTATTCATTCCTGCACCCCATTGTATTAACTCAGAGATGCTCCAATTTCCATTTATTATTTGATAGACTTAGTATTGTACTTACAGAACTTCTTAAATATAAAGATTTGCTATAAAAGAAAAAGAGGGACAGTGTTAAATATTTTAATAGAAGGAAAAGATTTCCTTAGTTCTGGTTGATTCCAGGAAAAAGCCATTATCTGACATGTAATCGTGAAGTCACCAGGTGCTGAAAGCAGGGCTTAGGAGTAATCAGGTGGGGAATTTCCTTTTTCAGAAAGGAAATAATACATTTGGGAAATAAAGTTAGGAAGATCCTACCTAGGCCGTGTCCAAGGTCATCTTCAAAACCTTTCCAAGCGTCCACCGTTAGCCTGCAGCACATGTCACTTGGCTTTATAACTTAGACAACTATTCCGTAATTAGAGCTTCAAACAATAGGAAATTGCAGTCCCAGTCTTATATAGCAAATAAATATTGGCTGGTATCCCTCAGATAAAACACTTCCTCACACCTTAAACCATCTAAAACTGACACAAAAGTATCCAGAACAACTATCTAGGAGCAAGAGGGGTTTAGATAACCCAAATTTATTCCCAAATCTTATCTACCTTCCACAGTTTCAATCAGAACTTAATTTGTCTTTCCAAATCTCTCAATCCTATTATCCAGATTATTCCGTTTGCTTTTACATTTTAACCCTAAGACAAGATAGCTCATAAGTTATTACTTTTTACTAGCATAACTGTACTGGAATCTCATTGCAGCTTAAAAAAGCAAAGAGGTTAATGAGTAACCTTATAGTTTGATGGAATTATGTCTTTGTTTCACAAGTTGTTATTCTTCCCTAATTATACTCACTCTGGAAGAATGAGATACTTCAGGAATTAAATCTTTTACACATAATAAATTCAAACACAAATTTTAACTCTGACTTAGACCATAGAATGACTACAAATTCAGATCAAAACAGCTTAATTTAACAGTATATTATTTTTGAAATTTTAGTAGGCTTTCAAAGAATCACACATGATTTTTCAAAACATTTTTCTAAAAGTATTTCCCTTAAAAACAGTTTAAAATTTATTTTGATGTTCACTATACTTTTATGAAGAAAACTAGTTGGAAACTTTTAAAATGCTTGACCTCTTTTTTTTTAAGCAAAAATAAACCTTTAAAACTGGAATTCATTAAAGCTGAGTTGTTACAAAAATGTTCTTAAGTAACATGAATTTCCAAAGTATTAAAACAAATTGAATTCTTAATTATTGCAGTATTCCTAGATGTAAGAGACTGACTCACAGAAAAACACAATTGCTTTTTAAATCATTTTTTTTTAAACAATGGGAACATCTTAAGGTGAGTCTTAAGTAGTTTACAAAAATTTCTGCACATGTTCTAATTTCAGATAAAAATAATGTTAGATTTCCCAGTGAGATTACACAAAAGGCTCACATGTTTTGCTGGTCACTTGTTATTGACCACAGAAATTTGCTATAGAAGGAAAAAGCGGGGACATGTGACATACCAAATATGACAGGATAAAACACCCTTTACTGTGTTTGAATTCAGATAGGAGTGAAATTCTCCAATGATGCAGTATCTGTTTCATAGCCAGACTCAGGAATAGTCAGGTGAGAAACATTCCCTTTTAAAGAAACACAATAGGGAAACTGAGCCAGGGGGATCCCATCCTAGATTGAGTCTAGAATTGCCCCCTCGGTGTTTCCTTTCCAGATACAAACTTCACCTGTTAACAGTACAGGATCACATTCCCTCTGAGTAGCTTGTGGCATTTGTCTCAGACACTGATTTAACGCAGACAACTACACCCAAATTCAAACTCAAACAAAAATAGTTATGGTCCCAAATGCCTTTACCTTAGCAAGTCTCACTAATCACAGCTCAGAGCCAGATACCCGTTACTTCTACTCTCATGGAGTTACAATAAGCAATAAAGGTTTACCAGGACACACACATAAGGGATTCCATTGAACATCTTTCCTTCTCAAATTTAAAACTTGTCCTGATGTAAAAGCCAAATGTGAAAAATCCTCTCTATCTATTACAACTTCTGAGCAAGTCACGTTCGTTGTTAGGAGCTACCTAAAACAAGCCCTTTCCTAGGGCTGATGATCTTACCCACAGGAACGGGAGGACTGTTCTGAATGGGCAGAGGGAGTCTAAATAAAGTTTTCACTCCATCCCCTCCTTTCTATACACAGGAATCACTTAACAGTTTTAGGTTTCAGCATTAAAACAGTGGTCCCAAACAAATTAGTTAACAATCCTACAGCTTCATAGAAGATAGCCAAATTATTTAGCTTTAACTTTTTAAAAGACAAGGGTGAAAATACCTGGTTTTCTAAATGACATACAAAACATTATAAGACAAGGTTAGCAGAACTGAGAAAGTAACGTAACTGGTTTTACACAATTTTCCCAACATCTTTTAGATTCAACAAAATTCAGATTAAAAATTGCTTTGTCTTTACAACCTAAGAGAAATTCAGAAATACAACCCTAGAAATACAGTTTTAACACAACAATAACTGCAGATGGTATAATCTGCATTCCCAGAAATTATTGATCTTATTACTTTTAGCAATTAAAACCACTTCAGAGTTAACAGTTCCATTAGAGAGAGATAATAGCATTGTGTGCAACATATACCAGTCATTATGTTACGTATTTTACAGTTATTTTATCATGTTGGTCCCATAACAACTGTCATAATTATTCTTACTTTTACAAGTCAGAAAACGAGTCAAAAAATACTTTTTGCAAGTGAAACAGAGAAGTGAAGCTTACCAAGAGCAGAGAAACTGAGGTCCCAGCGGCGGTGATTTTTGTAGGCAGAACTTAGAGAATGCTTGAAACAGGCCTGATTCATCCACCTCCCCCAACCTGCCACAGCAGCAGAATTTCCTGAGCCCCTACGGCGGTATGCAGCTGCTGGGACAGGGTGGGCGGAATGTCTAGGACCTAGGTGGCATTTCCAAGCTTTGCCTAGAAAGGTGGGCTACCCACAGTCTTAGGAGTTATTCCAAATGATCAGTTCCCGAAATGTTTTATGATTAATCTCATAACATATGAATCTGCTAACATGATTTTCCCTAAGATGACCTAACTTTCCATGGTAATTCCAGGTTGGCCAGACCTGAACAAGGAAAAGTGTTAAAATTTTGTTTGTTTGTTTCCCTAGCTGCAGCCCCTGAAGTCTGGCTGCTTGCATTTAAATCTTACAAGATAACAGACTTATTTACAGCGCACACGATAGGACATGGACATATACCGACAGACAGACTGACAACAGGACAAACACAAACGGAGCTCACAAAAAAACAACGCAGAGAGAGAAGGCAATTAGAAGCTTGTTAGAAATCCCCACCATGAATTGGCTATTATTATTCTGAGACAACGGGGTTGCAAGAATTCAAGACCTGATATTAAAGGGGAATCCTGCAGCCTTTGCTCAGAGCACCCCTGCAGTCGTTGGAGGGATGGGGAGCCTTGGTGCCCCAAACTTTCTGAGTATCTTAAAGAAACAGGCCCCATGGGAATAGGTTCAGGCCTCTAGTTCTCAGGTGGATGGTAACTGTCCTCTTCAAGACGAGAGTCCTTAAGGGGAAGCGGGGAGAAGGAATGGGGAGGAGGGAGGCAATGAAGCCTTGATCAGAGGCTGCCTTCCTCAGGGCTAAGGCAGGTAAAGGGAAGGCAAGGGGGAAAGATTGCATCTAGGTGCCATCAGTTTCCCCAGATCAGAGGCCTTCAAGGGGAGAGGGAGGAAATGGGTGAGGAATAGGGTAGAGGAAGGGAAGGGAAGGGAAGGACAGACTGGAGCCCTTGAAGAAGAAAGGATTTTTGGCAGGACAAGGCTAGTGCTGAAGCAGCTCCCAGCCTTACAGGGCTACATGTCTTTTGTTCTTGCTCAGTCACGTCAGCAAGCCCAAGATGAAACATTCTCGCTGCTGGCTAGTTATTTTGTTGGCCTCTAAACTTAATTTGGTTTTAAGATAAAGTAACTTTGACCAGTCCAAAAGAGCCCTGTGGTGGCCAACGTAATTTAGGGCTATTTTTAGTTGACTGACACTAGTGCTACGAATACCTGTACTAATTTTCCTGAGATGGATCGCCAGAGGAGACCTAATTAATACAGAGCAATTTAACTCACTTGGTCTCGGGTCCCCAGAGTTTCCTTTAAAGGGAATTTAAAGTGAGAGTTCTTTGGAAGCTGGGAAATAGAAGGACTTACCCCGACCCCGTCAAGGCCCAGGACTCTAGGAAAAACTGTTCCTATTGGCACTGGAGTCCTGGTGTTGGCGAGATGAGGAAATGTCCATCCCTTTCCTCAGTTCCAATCCACGTTTGGGTGCCATAACTGTTGACCTGAAAACTTGGTTAGAGAAAAGGCAACAGAACTAAATGCATACATTTTATGATTTAATTAATTAATCAATTCCCCATAAAGATAATGGTTCCATAGCCCTATGGAGCCAGGATCAGAACTGGCTCACTCAGTACAGAAGTTGACTGTCTTAAGTACCTTTTACCATGGGAAAGGAACTCTCTTAGATAAAAACATTGAAATTTGATAAGACAAGTAACAAAGTAGTGTCACTTAGGTTTTATGATCCCAAGTGTGGGAATCTCCTTTCTGTAGCATGTCTCTATGATGTAACATAAGGAGAACATCCCACCATTCTGATGACAGATATCCAGGCCTTTGAAGTTGTGGTACCTTAACAGAGTTGACAAAGCTGAAGTACAACCCAAGATATCTGTATTTTTCCTTATCACTAAGATGCCAGAAGAAGGATCTGGTAAGGAGGTCCCATTTGTTTGCCTGACATCAAAAGGTGTCCTCTAAGTTAAACAAAGGGGACTATTAGGTCCAGGCTCTTCTTAATTCAAACTTTGGCCCTT
Organism: Notamacropus eugenii; assembly: GCF_028372415.1. NCBI lineage: Eukaryota > Metazoa > Chordata > Mammalia > Diprotodontia > Macropodidae > Notamacropus > Notamacropus eugenii. The sequence goes on from NC_092872.1 coordinate 738,804,733, forward strand.
GTTAAAGTCTAAAATTTATATTAAATATTATCACAGTCAAAGATGTCCAGTACGTAAATGGAAATGTGAGACTAGAGGTCAGAGAGAGATCAGGGCTACATAAACAGAGATCAAAAATCACTGGCATAGAAATTATCAATGAATCCACAGAACTGATGAGATCACCAAACAAAATAGTATAGAGGGAGAAGAGAAGTAGACCAGAACATGGCCACAATTAGTGCTTGGTTGTAACTCAGACCAAGATCTGGCAAAGGAAACTAAGGTCAGATTAGGAGGGTACGGAGTATCTAGAAAAAGAGGATGGGTAATGGGGCGAAAGGCTGCAGACAGATCCAGAAAGACGAGGATTGGAACAAGGCTGTTTGGCTTAAGAGTTAAGAGACTTGGAGTAACTTTGGAGAAAACTGTTTCAGTTCAGGTCCACTTAGAAGCCAGACTGCAGATGGTTAAGAGGAAAAGAAGGAAAGAAAAAGAAGAAGCTTTTAAAAGGACAGAGGGAAAGAGAAACAATATTGTCCCGGCGCATTCTGCAGACTGACACCTACTCCTGAGAGTTAGGAACGGGATCATGACACTGATAGGAGGGTTTAACATTAGTGACCTTCCAGACAGGTGCTAGTAGAGCTTCTCAACACCGGCCTTTGGCTGTACATGTTCCACCCAGTTTGGTCAGTGACTCAGGTATAACCACAGTGGCTACGTCGTCCAGCCAGAGGACAGTGTGAGTTCTGAAGGATCACTAACACACTGGATGACAGAACTAGGATCCCAAAAGACCTTGACAGCTACAACAGCAGTCAAATCACAGAAAACTTTAATATTTATTCATAATTGTAAAGTGTTACACTGGTGTTCAGGAAATCAGCTCTAAGGATACAGGACGGGGGAAGCCCAACTTGATGTCAGCTCCCACAAAAGACATCTGAGAATTATTAATGACTTGAGATATTACTATGAATCCAAGAGATGAGGAAAACCAAAGACTCGCTTGCCTGATCCCAGACTGCACAGGAGGGGTACAATGCCCGCAATAACAAATGTGACAACCCAGCCTCGCTCTGCTCCCTGGACAGTCCCCACCTGACCTGGGTGCCACAGCAACCTGACCTTGGTCCTGGCTGTGCATGTGTCTTTGGAGCACATCCCTAAGAGGGAAACCAAAGGAGTCAGAAAACCAGAAGCCATGCCACAGTCACACCAACTGAGGGCAGGAGGGAGGGAAAAGATGGTTAGAAGGGACATCATGGTGGCTTTCAAGTGTCGGAGTGGATATCATCTGTAAATGGGATCAGAGTTCTGTTTGGTCCCAAAGGGCAAATCTAGGCTCATACATTCACCTTTAGAAGGGAACTCAGAGGCTACTCAGCTACTCAGAGGCTACCTCACTTAATGAGAAAACAGAGTTTTAGAGCAGAAAAGTGACCAGCACAAGCAGCAGATCAGAGGTCTGAGCCAAAGTCAATCACCAAAGGTCCAAAAAGGCAGAGAAGTTGGACTGGAGTGCCCCAGAGATGGGAGAATCCCATTCCTGGGGGCATTTTCCAAGGTGCTGTCCTAGGTCCCTTCCATTTCTTTACACACTTTCTAGCTGCTATGGCCCTGCTTACTATCTGGATGCAATGGCTCCCAAATCTAGAAGTCCAGTTCCACATTATCCCAGGAGATTCAGTACCATATCACCAAATGCCTGCTGTACATTTCTAGCTACCTCTCTCAGAGACAGCTCAAATTCAACATATCCAAAAAAAGTTTATTGTCTTTGCCCCCAAACCCACCATTCTTCCAAACTTTACCTTAGTAAAGTTTTGAGGTTGCCTCTTTAGCTTACAAACTCAAGAGAACCCTTATACCTCCATTAGAAAACAGACACTCAAATGTTTTTAATTTTCTACAGTTCTGGTTCCACTAAAAAATACTAAAAATCCATGACAAAGTAAGCAGTGGACTGATGGGCAACCTGTTCTAGGTCACTCATCTTCTCCCACAAAGGGCAGACCGGGCCAGGTTTCTAAGCAGTCCTTTTCTGGAAAGCAGCCACACTTCCCCAGTGTTAGTTACCCAGAAGGAAGGTCATTCTTAAGCAGGAGGCTTGGGTACCAGTCAGGGCTTATTTCTACATTTGCCCCAGAGCAGAGTGCTACAGGAAAGCTGCCCATAAGCATCTGCCAGGCCTCACGTTCAACTTTCAGTCTATATTAAAAAGTCGAACCAAGATCTAAGGGAGCCAAACTTTTTTTTTAAACATAGAAAAGTTAACTGTGCAGTAGCTAAATAAACAAAGATGAAAGTTACAGCTGCATCAACATCAGAGGACTAGAAAGGAACTTTTCAATAACATCGAATATATTAAATGGAAAAAAACTCATTTATCAACCATTATCCCCACTTAAAATGTTTTAAATGCACAGGTGACTATTAAAAAAACTATTTTAAATCCATATTCAAAAAAGAAGGGAAATTACCATGATGAATGAGGTTACGAGCTCTTAACATGGCAAAAACTGAACTTTTCAGGTTAAGCCCAGAGTTGTGGAATTTCTGCCAAGTACTTCTAGATATGATTCTAAGCAATCTGCTACAACCTGTGAGTTAATAAAGCCAGAGTGCCAAAAGACTGACAAAGGTCCCGCTGAAGTCCATGGAGCATCTCCAACCCGAAATAAAACTGCAGAACACAAATGTGTCAGTCAACGGAGCCAAAAATGATCTACTTATTAAAAATGGATCCACATCAAATGCAAAGAGAAACAGTAAAGAAAGAAAACCAAAAAGCCCTTTTTCAATTGGACATCTGCCATAGACCTCTTTGATCATGCAGTTCCAAATCTCTCTCCTTGAAAAGGGATTAGATAATGTGGCTGTGAGGGTTACCTTGGGCATTACAGGGAAGAAGAAAATGGGGGAAGGACCTCATTATAAGACCATTACAATTTGTTTAAAGACATATTGCCATAAAATAGGCCACTACTACCTTCATTTTACAAAGGATTAAGGTAAGGGGACCAAAAGGTTGGATAAAACTTAGTGTCTTCTTCCTAAATAAACAGAGAGGCAGCAGGGCAGAAGGGAGACCTGGCTTCCCAAGGTGGGCTTGAGACCCACCCCCATCCCCCACTAGCCATGGGACCCTGGACAACTCACTCAGCAGCCTGGCACCCAGGACATCGCTAATAAGGTCAAGAGAAGAAGAATCTCACCAGCAGTGAGGTTCCTCATTGAACATTCACTGTAGCAATAGATAAATGAATAAATGAGAATCCAAGTCTCAACACAAACACAAATAAACAGCCAAACCTAACAAAGAGCCTCACTAAATTCCAGCTTCCTCACTGCCAAAAATTAATCCCCAACATTTTTACGACCAAGTTTAATTTGTACAAGATACTCAAGGATGATTGAAATTGAGGAAAATAATTAGCATGCCGAATTACATTAATAACAAATCCAACAAAAACTACATGATCACATCAGCACTAAATGTGCTATAAAACAAAGCCCTCGTTTCTGCTAAATACAAAAAAGCACCTAATATCTGCCAGGCATCATGCTAAGCGCTCCTTAAAGTAGTTTCTCATTTGTTCCTCACAACAACCCTTTAAGGAGCTACTGTAATCCCCATTTTACAGATGAGAAAACTGAGGCAAACAGAGGATAAGTGACTTGCCCAGGGGCACACTATTAATATCTGAGGCTACATTTGAATCCAGGTCTTCCTGACTCCAGGCCCTCTATCCACTGTTGTCTTGTGTTTGTCCTTCGTTCCTGAAGAGGACCATGACGTCAAGATGATGACACAACTTTCAGTTGACTTTGATTTGAGTGAGGAAGGGCTGTGCAAGGTCACCAACGTCACTTTCTTCTCCTGAGCCATTTGGGTCCAGTGGCCTGATATTCATCAGGATTGACTGGAGATGGCCACTGTACCACCAACGGCTGGCGTTCTCTCTCTCTCTCTCTCTCTCTCTCGATATATATATATACACATACACATATACACACATGTATATACACATATACATGTAGGTCAACATAAACATATATGTATACCTATACCTATCCACACACATACATACCCACAGACAGAAAGAAAAAGACTGATAAAAAGAGCAGGAGAGAGAACAAGGAAGAAATACACACACATATTTGGAATAAAATGGTTTTTTATTTTTACATGATATTTATTAATGATATTTCAAGAGTCAGCATTATCTCAGATGTAGAAACAAATGGAATATCTTTCAAAAAAGTCAGAGTAAAATAAGAATGCCTCATGTCTCCATTATCTTATGACAAAGTTCCTGAAGTCAGGAAAACATGAGTCAAATCTGGCCTCAAACACATCCTAGCTGTGTGACCTTACACAAGTCACTTCCCTCATCTACCTTAGTTTCCTAATCTGTAAAACGGGGATAATGATAGCAATCCCAGGGATTTTGTGAGGATCAAATGAGATAAAATTTGTAAAGTGCCTAGAGCACAGTAGACACTATATAAACATTAGCTATTATATTATTACATACTACTGGAATGACTAGTTATAGCAATGCACAAGAAAAAGAAAGGAATGGCATGAGTTTGACAAAGATTTGACAAGTTATCCATATTTGCAAACAACAGGATGATTTAAAGGATCTTAACAAATCTACCCTAAAAAATCTAGTAAGATACTATTACCTTGAACACAATGAGTGTTTTTCAAAAATAAGTCCAAAAATCATCAGTATCTCTGAATATTATTAACAAAAGCCAAGAGAAAATTAAAGAAATGAGAAATATCATTTTGAAAAACTACAAAGTGGATAGGAAGATTAAAGATGGTAGAGGAGCAGGAAGAAGTACAGTGAGCTTCCTCCCCAAACTCCTGCAAAAAGATCTAGAAAATGTTCCAGACTCAATCACAATCAGATAATTCAAGAAAAAAAGTTACAGTCATTTGTCCAGCTGAGACCTAGGGAGATTAATAGAGAAGTCTGTGGACAATGGGGATAGGGTCTAACCAGGAGTGCGGTCAGAAGAAGTATTCTACTGCCTAAGGATTGTGCCCAAGGGGCAGCAAGGTGACACAGCAGATAGAGCACCAGCCCTGAAGGCAAGAGGACTTGAGTTCAAATCTGGCCTCAGCCACTTGACACTTACTAGCTATGTGACCTTGGGCAAATCACTTAACCCAGATTGCCTTGCCAAAGCAAAACAACAAAAAAAGGACTGTGCCCAAAGGCCTCAGAAACATCCTGGGCACAAGGTCACAGGAACAGGTGTCAACTGGCAACTCTGATTCCCACTAGCCAGCTGTAGGTCAGAGACCTGGGGCAGAATGAAGAAGGAAGCTATGGACAGGGAAAAGGGGCGGATGCAGAAGGAAGGAAGGTCCAAAGCCAGAAGCAAATAAGGGAGAGGACTCTGAGAAGAGAGGGGTCTCGGTTCCAACTTCTCTCTGGGGCTGAAGGATGCAGAGAAACATGGCAGGAATCCTTGACCAAAGAGAAATGGAGAGTTCTGTCACTCTACACCAGCAGAGCTTCCTCTCTAGCTGGCAGGGGGTGAGTCCAGCAGCAGCAGCTGAAGCTCCTGTTACTCAGACACCAACCCAGATCAAGAACTTGTGGCACACAGACCAAGAGAGCAATGACCAAACTTCTCCCTGAAAACACAACACAGTGGAAGCAGCAAAGACTTACAGACCCCACTGAGGGGTGAAAGCAGCAGAAGAAGTACAAGATATTGGATTAAGTCAGACATCCCCCTGCCCTATGGTGAGCAGAGCCCAACGCTAATTCAAAATGAAGCAGACTGGGAAAGTGAGCAAAGGGAACCTAATCCTAAAAAACTACTACACAGAAGCTCAAAACACAAACTCGGAAGAAAACTATTTGAAAAACTATGAGCAAAGTCTCAAAGCAAGATGCAGCCTGGGCACCAACCCAACAAGAAATCCTAAAAGAGCCCCAGAAAGTCTTTTTATAAAAGGAACAAAAAAAATTTTTTAAATCAAATAAGAGTGGCAAGGGAAACATTTGGAAAAAGAAATGGGAACACTGTCAGAAAATTAAAAAAGGAGAATTAACAACTTGGTAAAAGAGGCACAAAACATACTGAAGAAAATAACTCCTTACAAATGACAACCAGTTAAGCAGACGCTAACCACTCCATAAAATATCAAGAAACAATCAAGTAACATCCAAACACTGAAAAAATAGCAGAAAATGTGAAGTATCTCATATTGTGCATATGTAGCATGTGTGTATACGGAATATAAGTGGGGGGGGGGGGCCGTGGGAAAGATGGTGAAAAATCAATGAATAAAAAAGCATTTGTTAAGTACTTAGCAAGTTCCAAACACTGTGCTAAGGTAGGAATGCTGGCCCTGAAGTCAAGAACTCAAGAAGACCTGAGCTCAAATCTACTATGTGACAAGCGACTTAATTTCCATTTGCCCATTTCCTCCTCTGTAAAATGGGTATAAAAAAAATAACAGCCCCTGCCTCTCAAGGATGTTATGAGGATCAAATGAGATAATATTCATGCAGCACTTAGCACAGAGCCTGGCTTACAGTAGGTGCTAAATAAATGCTTTCCTTCCTTTCCCCTAAATATAAGACATGCAAAAAAAAAAAACTCCCTGATGTCAAGGAACACACTCTAATTAAGGGGAATACAATCAAAACACGATATTCATAAAAGAAAGGTAACTGCAGGGCAGAGATAAAGGCTCTTATATCCTAAGGTACAACATTTGGGGTAGATGGTGAGACTCTGAGGTCCTTCCCTTATACAGATAGCAACCATGGAGGTGCAGGAGGATAGCAGGGTATGGAGGCAAGGCATATGGCAAAGCCTGGAGAATCTTAGGCATCAGTCATAGGGCAGCTAAGGCCTCCATATCTCACTGCAGATTCCCATCTCATCAGAGCCCTAGGAGCCCTGAGAGAAGGGAGGAAAGGAAAGGGAAAGTTGGGGGGTTAAGGGGTGGCCAGCAACAAAGGAACCAACCTCAGGGGCAGCAAGTCTTGCTGCCCTCTACCTTTCCCAGACGGAATCTAGAGTAACTCATTGTGAGGATGGAGAACATTACAAGGGAACATCAGCAACTAGTTCATTTTGTTCTCCCCATCATGCATTATAGAAACAATAGAAACTTATCCTAAAGAAAATTACAGACAACATATCAAAATCACGGGATGCTGCTAAAGCAGTTCTAGGGGAAATTTTATATCTCTGACTACTTTCATCATCAAAAAGGAGAATGAACAAATCAATTGATTGAGAATGCAATTCTAAAACGAAAACAAAAAAGCAAATCAGACATCTCCAACTAAATAACACACCTGAAATTCTGAAAATTAAACAACAGATTAGTAAAATCCAAAGCAACAAGCCCACTGAATTGATAAATAAAACTAAGTTTAAAAACTATTAAAAATTAAGTTAACCTGATTAAAAGAGAGGGAAATAAACTATGCATATGTAAAATGAAAAAGGAGAACTTATCATTAAACAAGAAATCAAGTAAATGATAAGAAATCATTTTGCCCAATTATAAACTAACAGTGTTAGAGACCTTCCCTGAAAGTGAGGATGCACATTTAAAACAGGAGAAGAAACGTTCCCTACAGCAGCAACGGAAGAAAAAGGAATTGAGGAAACAAGAGTGATGCAGACGATACAACAGTGGCCTCAGTGCCCTGGAGCTTCAACTAAGTCATTACAACGTTAGCAGAAGTGCAGAATAGAAGGTAAATACAGACAAATCATCGGGATTCCTCTCTGTAGCTGACAAATCCCAAGAAGAAGAGCTAACAAAAGAAATTCCATTTAACATAATTACAGAAAATTTAAAATGCTTGGAAATGAATCTTCCTAGATTCATCCAGGGCTACATGAATCAAACTAGAAAAGACGCTTTACTGAAATAAAGACCTAAGTACTTGGAGAAATATTAATTATCCATGATTTAACCAATATAATAAAAATGATAATATTACCTAAATTAATCTCTTTATTCAGCATTGTAATATTTTGTAGCATTAAGAAAAACAATAACAAAATTCATATGATGAACAAACATTCAGAATCTCAAGAATAATGAAAAAAATAGGAAGAAAAGGGTCCATGGGCACGAGATCTCAAAAGCTGCTGCAAAGCGGTCATCATTCAAACAATTGGTTTAAAAAAAAAGGCTCATCGGTGGAACAAACAAGGGATACAACATTCCATAGCTACAAGCACCGTAATTAGATTCCAGTTACCAGAAGCAACAGTAAGCCCAGACAAGAGTCCAGTACCAATTGGATTTAGACCAACATATCACACCACATACCAAGATAAACTCCAAAGAGATTAAGGACTTAGACAGGAAAGGTGACATCATAGACAAATTAGAGGAGCAGGTAAGAAATTATCTTTTGGATGTAGGGACAGGGGAAGAATTCACTACCAAACAAGTGATAAAAAGCATCTATCGCACAAGATAAAATGGGAAATTTCCAGCATATAATCAAAGTCTGTGGACAGACAGATCTATTACAGAAAATTTTTAAAGGGAAATGAGGGAAAACATCTTTCCAACCATTTTCTCTAATAATAGTCTCATTTCCAAGATACATAAAGAACTAATTCAAACTTATAAGACTAAGGACCATTACCCAATAGATCAATGGTCAAATAACATGAACAAGTAGTTTTCAAAGGAAGGAATCCAAGCTATCAGTAATTATATGAAAAATGTTCTAAATCACTGATAATTCAAGAAATGTCAATGAAAATAACCTTGAGGTTCCATTTGAAACCTGTCAGACCAGCAAAGATGACAGAGAAGAAAATGACAAAGTTGGAGGACCTTAAGAAAAGCAGGTGCACTATGACACTGTCGCTTGAACTGTAAACTGGTTCAGCCAATCTGGAAACTAGGGAAGTGATTTGGAACTCTGCCCAGAAATTCACCTAACTGCACAGCATCTGACCCAAGGACATCTCTACTAGGCCCATGTCCTACAGAAATCAAAGAAAGAGGAGAAGGATCTACAAGTACAAAATATTTAAAGCAGCTCTTTTTACGCCAGCCCCAAACTGCAAACTAATGGAACGATCTATTGGGGACAAACTTTCCCATCTAAATGTAATGGGATAGTACTGTTCCATAAGAAATGATAAAATGGATAATTTCAGAGAAAACTGAGAAGACCTTTATATACTTACTGATGCAGGGCAAAGTAAGCAGAACTAGAACGTTTATAAAATAATAACATTTTTAAAAAGGAATTTTGAAAGACTTCAGAACTCTGATCAATGAAATAAACCAGAAGTATGAAAGATATAAGGGCAAGTGGGTGGCTGCCATGGGTACGGGGAGCTTACTGGTCTGCCTTCCTGCATGCAGCCAACATTCTGGAACCACCGAGACCCAAACAGAAGGCTCAGCTCCATCTGTACATGGACTTTTTGATTCACATTTATGAAGCCACCAGGAATAAGGAACTGGAATTTCCTTTGTTAAGGGGAAGGTCACATCTCTCCTCTAGGTAGATAGAGGATTCGTTCACAAGAACAGAGAGAAGATAACCGAGGGTCTAATACTCAAGCCAATAATGAGAAAATGAACTCAGGAGAAAGTTGTGATAAATGTTGGTGACCCAAGAAAACACAACCAGAGGCCAGGGGAAGGTTACCCTGTAGCCAAGCAGCACAGAAGTTCAGTAGCTGATCAGTCTAAAAACAGACCCAGAGCCTAGCCCCAAGAGTCCTATCCAGTCAATGAATCATGACCACTTGTTGATGGACTTGTGCGTCCATAAGGCAGCTAATGAGACTTCCTGCTGAACCACAAGACAAGAACACAGAAAAGTGGAAGAAATGGGTGCCATGGAAGCCCAATCCAACAAATGAGGCTGGACGGCTGATACAAAAGAATAGCCTATAGGAAGAATACAAAGTCAAAATCTAGAGGAGGCGAAGTTTAGTTTCCTATGGGAAAATGGGAAACACCACCAGGGCTGCCTCAGTACAACAAAGTGCCGTCTTCTGTGCTTCTCACCCCCTTCCTGTCTGCTACTCCAGCCTGGAGGCTCCAAGGAAAAAAAGACATATTACCTATAGAGCCTGAGCCCTTAGTGCCACAGTGGCCTAGTCACAGGAGGCATTCCACCATCCCATAACTGAGGCTACAGTAGATAACTTACTCTTCCATGGAGGGTGGAGAGACTGAATGCTCAGGCCTAGACTAGGCCGCTAACCATGCAGGCTGGCCCACTGTGCCCATGGAACAAGAATCAAAGAGGTAAACCATGTAGCCCGCCAACTTTTACTGGCTCAGGGCAGTCTGTTAGGTGGGAAAAGGCTACAGCACACTACCGCAATTTGCAATGAATGCAAATTTTTAACCAGGGGAGGAAAGTAGTGGGTCCCCAAGTTATGAAGTCTCTCATTTATCTGGGTAAGCCACTCTTCCTTTGATATCTCTGCCCCTTCCTCTCCTGGTAAAGACAGGCTCCTGGGTAAGAGGCAGGAAGATAATCTCCTGGGCATGCACCCTGGGTGTTCAGTGTGCATGAGGGAGGAAAGGCTAATCTGCAAACCCATTATGTTAAGAAATCTGACCATTTATTTACTTCTCAGTCTAATAAAAACGGAAAAGGGAAAAAGGAAGAAAGGTAGTGATAAGGCCGCCACACAGAGGACAGTTGATCAAAAAAAATATAAAAAGACAAAAGAACTCAAAAAGTTAATGATTAAGGTCTGGGAGCATTCAGTGTGGAGGTCAAAAAGACCCTCTATATCTCTCTCAATGGTAGCTCTCCCCCCATCTCAATTACCACTGAATAATTACCTCAAAGTATAATAATCAATGTTCATAAACTGCAATCAAGATAACAACAGCAAAAGAATTTGTAATGTATTTTAGAAAGATTTCCATCAAAATGGTTTCGAAAAGTCTTAAATGCTTTTCTGGAAAATTAACATGATATAAAGTTGGCTAAAAGAGTGGAGAAAGTGCATGTCTGTAAAAGAGTGCAAGAATGGCCTTTGGTATCACAGGCTGGGCTTTCCACACAGTCAACAGAAGGTAGCCAGGTGAGCCAGGGAAGAGGGAAGCCTCCCTGAGGCCTCTTCCAAAGCAATTCTCCTGAACTGTATTTGTTTCCTTGTGATCTCACCCACTGGACTGTGAGTTCCTAGGGAGCAGGGACTGTCTTTTGTCTTTCTTTGTATCTGCAGGAGTTAGCACAGTGCTGGGCACAAGAAATGTATACTGTCTGAGTCATTCCACCAGACTACACTGCCTCCCACATCCCGCACTTCACACAGAAAGGAAGCAAGTGGTGTTTCCTCCCTAAGATCTCACTCACCTACCTTCTCTTCAGAAATATTTCTGAGGCATATAGCTGCTAAGATAGTGTGCACCTCATGACTGTAGTTTCTGTGTGGGTGGCTACCCCTTGGACCAGAGGGTCCATGGGAATCCCTAGGCCTGGGGGCCCTGGCTAGAAGCTGATCACTTAATCAAAGATCAAGAGTAGAAAGAAACCACCTGGACCTTCTGCAGCAAACTCCTTGAACATTAATTCAATACCCACAGACCAACAGCCCCAAAGTTTACCAGCCTCACAGGGAGAAGGCTCAATCACCACAATCTCTCCCCCAAAACCAGGGTGCAGGAGGAGGAGAGTCACGGGGGTTGGGGGATGGGAGGGAAGGATAAGCCAAAACGACTCTTCAGAATCAAGTTATCTTTATGGCCGAAATACTGAAGCCTAACACCAAAGGAAAACAAAGAACTGCAGGTCCCAAGTACTATGAAATTCAATAAGAGCCCCAAAATGGTGGGCAAGGAGCCAGAGGCTTCTCTTTTTGCCTTTTTTTATTTCAAATGAGTAAGAGAAAAAGGAGAAATTCAGTTTAACAACGAAACATGACACATCATGGAAAAAACTTAAAAGCGAAACAGACATTGATGGTCTCGCCTGGACAGCGGCCAGCGTCCGCGTGTGAGGGCGGGGAGGGCGGGGTCTTGAGCCAACCTTTTACAGGTTCTGTTGGGACACCAGTTTTAAGCAATGACTGCATTTACATTCCCCCATCAGGTCAAACTCTGCCACAGTTCCAAGCTCTCCCCAGGGCCTGCCCTCAGCGCACAGCCTGAGAGCTGGCAAACAGGCAGTTCCAAAAGCCAAGAGGCCACTTTCCTTTCAGTCATTCTCTAAATGAACAACAAGACAGGCTGCTCAGATGATCCCAGAAGAACGAGTGGCATCACCAGCTCCGTCCAGGCCTGGTCACCTGCCTTATGTCTGTCATCGGATCAGGCTGACATTCCGGGCTCTCTGCTTCCCCTGGTCCGTTCATGTCACAGGAGTGAGTCTTACATTTGCAGGTTTCCCTCATTTCAGCTCAATTTTAATACTTACCCAGCACCTGCTAAGTACAAGGAAGAGATGCCTAGAAAATCCATTTTCTGTAAATTTCTTTCTCTCCCTCATCTTCCTCATTTTCCAATCTCATTAAACTCCCTTAGGCTTTCTAAAGTCCCCCCCACCCTTCATCCATTCACCTCTTCGTTCCCAGGACAATGGCTAGCACAGATATAGCTTTTCTATCTGCAAAGCATGTTTTTTCCACATGGCATCCCAGGAAGATAGGTGTTTTGTAGAAAAGTGATGAATTCTGGTGATGTGCCTTTCTCCAGTCATGAGCGACTAAGTAAATATCCTGGGCAGAATTTGAACTCAGGCTTCCTGACCCACTGTACCAGCTGGCTACAGAATACCTAAGCCTCCCTCTCAGAGATGAAGGACACACAACCAAGGAGACGTCCTGAAAATGGGACCATTTCCTCAGGATCAGTGTCTTTAATGGACAAAATGTTTCATTTTGAAACTAGTCCCGGCTGCTTGGAAGGCCAAGGTTAGAGAGAGTCTGGGGAAGCCACAAAGAAGGACATTCTCTGAGAACGTGGCAGCTCGAGGATCCAGGCTGACCTGCAGCCATCTCAGCTGGAACATCCTCGGTGGACAGACTCTGGCCTTGCTGGCCAGGCCCACTCGGCCAACAGGGCGTGCTTTATACTTTTTTACATGTACTCAGAGGGAATGGGCAGCTGAAGGACATGATAAAACAGTCAATTATTTCCATCTGTCTTTTTAAATGAAAGTCCTTTCTTTTCCACTAAAACATCGTGGGAACAAAGGGGCTACTGGAAAGGCCTGGATGGTCACTCCCCAGTCCCTGTGCCCACATGCCCAGGGTCACCTTTGACGGCTGCAGCCCTGGGCATGGCTAAGACAGACAAACCTCAGCCCCTCCACTGTAACAAGACATTTCTCTGCATGTCATTTGGCAGATGCAGCTGTGGGGCCCTGCCAATTCGCCCTGGAGCCCTCCGTTTTAATCAGTATCACATAAAGTTTAACACATGCTTTGAAATATGCACCAGATCCAAAGCTTTGCCTCAAGGGGGGCCTGCTGAAAAAACACATACCATCCCAGCCGCTGCTCACAAGCAATTATCTCTCACCTTTGGCTGAACCAGGAGAACTGTCAACGCCAGCACACTGCCAACCGGAGGAAAGGTGGAGGGGTCAAAACAGAAAGTGAGCCTGGAATGCTGGGGGCAGGGGGGGGAGGAAGATGGCTGGGGCTGCCCCACTGGCCGCACTGGCCCAGCTCCCCTGGCCCAGGCGCAGCCCAGGATCAGCTCCACGAGGCTCCTCAGCCACCATGGGAATACACGCTGTCTGGTGACATCTGTGCCCAGGTAATGAGATGGGGAATAGCACACAAACTAGCCCTCTGCAGGGCAGAATCACATCCGTGAACTTGGTTTTTAGGGAAAGAAAGTTAAATAAGTCTCAAACTGGAAAAAGATGAAGGTGACTTTCTTTTCAACCCCCATGTACATGAAACCAAAGAATTCATTCTGAAGTTCTTCCAGTTTTCCTTTGTTGTAGGTTTCCAAATACAAATCGCTACTGATAACAAAAGGTATAGAAATTGCCAAAGAGGAAGAAAAAAGCCTACCAGAGCCAGAACTGACACAAAATTCAGTGTGTGTGTGTGTGTGTGTGTGTGTGTGTGTGTGTGTGTGTGTGTGTTGAAGGGAGCGTGGAAGCAAGATGGAGGAATTTTTTTCCTAAGATAATGATTAATATGGTGAAATTGAATACGTTTCCTAAGGAAAGCCCATAAGAACCCAACCCATGGAGAGGCTGCCCAGATACTAGCCTTCATGACAAGGGATGTCCCATCACCCACTGAATAAGAGAACCAACCCTCCTGCTGGCAACAAGACTGGTATCCCTGAAGGGTGCCCAATGATGGTCATCCTTTTCTACAATCTACCCCTGACAACAAAGACACCAGCATCAGGATTTGTGATCCCACAGGGATGGTCCTGAGGGCCAGGAGAACAGCTCAGCAACGTGGGGGAGGCTCCCCAAGAAGCTCGGGGCACCTCGGCCAGGTCTGGGCCTCAGTGCACCCGAGGGACCCAAGGAGAAAGGGGAGGAGGATTACTCAACTCTAACGGGGCACTAGGATCAGGCTGCCCAGAACCGCAGGACATGGCAGCGCACGTCCATAAGCAAATCCCTGAGTCATCATTCACAGAACTCAGAATTCCCTTCCCTGATCAATCTTGCCTCACGGAGGCAGCTAGGTGCCGCAGGGCATCAGAGCACCAGCCTTGGGGGTCAGGAAGCCTTGAGTGCAAACTCTACCTCAGATATCTCATTAGCTATGTGATTCTGGGCAAATAATGTCACCTCTATTTCCTCATGTGCAAAATGGGAATATGAACAGGACTGATGGCACAGACCCCCCATGGCATCATCTGAAAAGCCCACCTGTGGGAGCTCGGGGGCTGCCCAGTGAGAGAACAAAACCTGTGGGCTCCAACAGAACTGACAGCTCATGGTGGGGATGAGTGCTCACTGCCTTCCTATGAGGACCACATCCCATCTCCTCCCCTTGATTACTGTGTGTGTGCTCTTGTGTGTGTATGCATGTGCATGTGTGCATGCGTGTGCATATGCATGCATGTGTGTGTGTGTGTGTGTGTGCGTCTTGCTGTTCAGCAAGACTAGACTACCCAGTCATTCCCTCCCCTGTAACTTCCCCTGCAAGACTCATACATCGCTATGGGGATCAGCATTTCAAGGTGCTGCTCCATCCCTGCAGAATCTGAAGCCAGCCCACCTACATGTGCACAATACTCCCCCAATCTTACAGCACTACACAGAAATGCAAGCCCCATGACTTTATTACTGTTATCACCACTACCCACCTTCCCACCACCTATCACCCCTTCAGTGCTGCTCCTTATTCGGTTGGTTGCTTCTTCTGGCCTTATCACAGCAGGGCTGCTGGGAGGGTCCAACGAGTTAACACATGTACAATGCTTCATAAACCTCCAGTCAATATATCAATGCTAGCTATCACTGTCATCATCAACTAGGCCTCTAGACCAAGAACCAACCCCCCCCCAAGGACATCCCACTGAACTGTACATAACAGAAGCCTGACGCCTTATGAAAGTCCAAAGGACAGTCAGGAAGAAAGGGCCCTCATGCTCAGACCAAGCCAGATGGGTCAACCTGTCCGCCATAACAAAATCAGTAAGAATATAACACAGAGAAAGTTACATTATGGTTTTCTAAGTCAATAATCTCCCACTGATCACCCAGTGACCCATTTCTCTTAGAGTTTGAGACCTCTGCTCTACACAATGTAATCAGCAGATGGAAAGAGAACATGTCAAAGTGATAAAACTATGGAAGCACGTAAAAAATGCTTCTAATCAAATCAGAACACTACCAGTAAAACAAATATAAATTCAAGTGCTTCTGACATTCTACTCCAAACCTGTCACAGACAAGCAACAAAAATGGGAAATGTTGAAGGGGCTACAAGAAGGGGATCATTTTAATATACTGTCATTGGCAGAACTGTGAAGTGGTCCAATCGTTCTGGTCAAAAAACCTTGAATGTCTTCCCTTGAGAACTACCTGTCCATATCCTTTAGCCATTCGTCAACCGGTGAATGACACTGACTCTTTTTAAACTTGTTCCCTACATATCTTGGAAATAAGACTCCTATCAGAGAATTTTGCTGCAAAGATTTTTTTTCCCACAGTTAATTGTTTCCCTTCTGCATTGGATTTGTTTGTGAATTTTTTTTTTAATTTTATGTAATCAAAAATGTCCACTTTATCTTCTGTGGTCCTCCCTGTTCCTTGTCTGTTCATGGATTCTCCCCCATACTTAGATCTGAAATACAATGGCTTCCTTTTTTCTCTAATTAGCTTGTGATGTTACCTTTTATATTTAGTTCATTTATCCATCTGGAGTTTACGTTGGTATGTGGTGTGAGGTGTTGGTCTAAACCCAGATGATGTGAGACTGCTATCCACTTTTCCCAATGATGTTTTTTTCCCCAAAGAGTAAGGCCTTACTCCAATATCTGAGTATCTGGGTTTACTGAACGCTAGTCTACTACATTTGGTTACTTTGGTATGATAGGCACCTAATCTGTTTCACTGGTTACCTCACTATTTTTTTAATCAGCACCAAATCATTTGGATGACTACTGCTATGTGGTATAGCTTGACATCTGGTAGTTCTACAATTTTCTTTCATTATTTCCCCTCAAGATTCCTAACCTTTGGTTCCTCCAGGTGAATTTCATTCTTATCTTTTCTAGTTACAAAAGTAATCTTTTTATAGTTTGTTTGGTATGGTAATGAATTAAATAAATTATTCATTATTGTCATTTTTATTATGTTAGCCCAGTCTGGGTGTAAGCAAAACTTCTCTGATACTCCACTAATATGAAAGTTTTAAAAGGAAGAAATCCAAGCTATCAACAACCATGTGAAAAATTCTCCAAATAATTAACAATTAGAGAAATGAAAATTAAATCAACTCTGAAGTTCTACCTCATAGTCATCAGATTAACAAAATTGACCAAAAAAAGGAAAATGACAAGAGTTGGAGGGACTTGGGGGGCAAAGGTGCACTGATGCACCATTATTAGAGCTGCGAGTAGGTACAGCTATTCTGAAAAGCAATTTGGAACCATCCCCCAAAAGTTACTGAACTGGGCATCCACCCCCTTTGACCCAGCAATGCCTCTACTAGTCCTAGATACATCCCAGAAAGATCAAAGAAAAACAAACAGTTCCTATATGTAGAAAGAGGCATAGCAGCTCTTTTAGTAGTGGCAAAGAACCAAAAACTGAAGACGTCTTTCAGTTAGGGAAAAGCCGCACCAACGACAGTCTGTGAGGATAATGGAACCAGTGTTCCATTACAAGAAGACGTGCCAATTGGGGCAAAAAGAAGTGAGCAGTATGAGAAGAATAATTTACAACATAACAACATTATTGTGAAAATGAACAATTCTGAACATTAAGAACAACAGTCAATACAAGATCCAACCCCAATTCCAGAGGATCGGGGATCCAGAACGTCACCTGCACCTGGCAGGCGGCGATGGATTCAGGAGGCAGGATGAGACACAAGTTATCAGACATGGCCAACATGGGAATCTGTCTGCTTCGCTAGGGATTTCTGTCATTGGGTTTTGTTTTTCTTTTTACCCCCAGTGGGACAGGAAAAAATGCTTGATGATTTTAAAAAGGAAATTTAATTTTAAAAAAGAAAAATAAAGGGATATTATTGCACCACAAGAAATGACAAATAGGAAGAATTCAAGAAACTTGGTTAAAGACCTGTACGTTCCACAAGTGGAGATAAATAAACAAAATCAAGAGAACAATTTCCATACATTGAAACATCTGAAGAACGCAGTGACCAGTCATGCCTGACATGAAGTGTGATGCCATCCACTCAACAGAAGCTGTAAATTACAGGAACAGAATAAGGCAAACAGCATCCAGTGTGGTCAAGGGGGTGGCTTGTTGTCTTTAGCTGCATTTCCTTCTTACAAAGGAGGCTTCTAGTGTAGAAGAGGTAATGGGAAGTAATGGGAAGCTACCAAAATGTTAAAAAAAAAAAACCCACACATTTAAAAAAACAAGAGTGCCGAGCATGAAGCCTAAGAGGCGCACACAGAACGAGGAGGGGAAATGGCTGCCACAGCGCCAACCACGGGCTTGGCCAAACTGCCTCGGTCTATAACAAGAGTATCTTCCACATCTGGTGAGGATATCCTCCTCCTGCTCTTGGCCAAGGTCCAGGCCAGCATGCCAACATGCCAGCAGGCCCTACCACGCCATACTCTCAGAACTTTCGGGCCTCTATTGTTCCCTTGCTAAATGTGCTTGCATGTCGTCTTGCTCCCCTTTCTCTTCTAAGTTAAAATTTTCAATAATATTAGATCACAGGATACATGAAGAAGTAGGAGGCGATGCAGCTCTGACCTAGAAAAGTCAAAAGGGCACCGGGATAGCCGAAGAACAGGAGAAATACCCCCGCTGCACAATGCCACAAGTATCACTAAATCCCATAGTCAGTGAATTAATGAAGCACCAGCCACATGCCAGGCACCATGCTAAGTGCTAAAGATAGCGTAACAAAAGTGAAAAAGACAGGTAGCCCTTGCCTTCAAGGCACACACAATCTCACAGTGAAAGATGGAACACACAAAGCTCAAAGGAGTGAGAAAGACGGGAGGGTGGGAAGAGAGTGGTGCCCAGCACAGAGGTAGGATGGTGAAATCCAGGGGTGCTGCCAAGTAGCCTGGATGCCCTCTTTAAATAGAGATTCTCAAAACAACTCTGAGGTACCACATCATACCTATAATATTGGCAAACATGACAGAACAAGAAAATGATAAATGCTGGAGAGGATGTGGGAGAGTTGGAACATTAATTCATTGTTGGTGGAGCTGCGAGCGCATCCAACCATTCTGGAGAGCAATTTGGAACTATGCCCAAAGGGCTACAAAAATGTGCATACCCTTTGACCCAGCAATATCGCTACTAGGACTATATCCCCAAGAGATCATAAAAATGGGAAAGGGTCCCACATGTACAAAAATATTTATAGCAGCACTCTATGTAGTTGCCAAAAACTGGAAGTCAAGGGGATGTCCATCAATTGGGGAATGGCTGAATAAATTATGGTATATGAATGTCATGGAGTACTATTGTGCCATAAGAAATGATGAACAAGAAGACTTCAGAGAGGCCTGGAAGGACTTATATGACCTGATGCTGAGTGAAAGGAGCAGAACCAGGAGAACTTTGTGCACAGCAACGACCACAGTGTGTGAGAGTTTTTTCTGGTAGACTTGGAATTTTGTAATAACGCAAAAACTTCTTATAAAAAAAATAAATAAACAAATAGAGATTCTGGGAAAAGGCCAAAGAATGTGCCAACTGTGATGAGGAATCAGGACCCACAAAACAACCCACTGCAGTCTAAAAGGCAAGAGCATTCTTCTAAATGACACAATGAGGACTGACTGCTATGCACTTAGCAGATTTTTCATTCACAAAGAATCACAAAGTAGAAAATGAGAGAGTTGTTTCAGATCAGAAGTTCTTAACCTGGGGTCCATTAACTTCTTTGTTTGTAACAGTGATAATTGTTTCAATATAATTGGCTTCCTTTGTAATTCTATGTATTTTATGCATTTAAACATGTTCTTCTGAGAAGGTGGTCCATCCTGCCTGCCCTGAGGGTTCAGGATATGAAAAAGTTTAAGAATCCTGTATTTGATCCCTTGCACAGTCCATTCCAGCTTGGAAGTTCTAGGATATCATCTATGACAATAACTTAGAGTAAGGAAGAACAGGAAAGATGCTTAAAAAAACCCCTAAAAACAAAAGTAATAAATTCGAAACACTCCCAAGATATAAGGGGCCTAAGGAAACAACTAAGAGTCGCTACACTTAAAGTCTACACAACTCAACATAAACCAAGACCTGGCAAATGGACTGTGAGAACGGATCCTGGGCTAATGCTTGTAGTTCAAAAATCAGCCAGAAAACTTACCAAAAACCAGTTAGTCAGAAGCCAGAGCTGAATGGGCCCCAGGCACCACAAGGCAGCCTGGAAGCAGCCAGGGTGGGCTAGATGGCTCAGGGACTGCTTGCTTTCTCAGGAATATTTCTATTAAAGTCAGAGACGGTACAAGTTAGCCACACCCTCCAGCCCAAGCCAACAACCATTTATTTTCTCTCCCTCTCACATGTCTATACCTACTCCATGGGAGATGGGTGGGGTGGGGTGGGGAGTTAGAAAAAAGTTAAGAAAAAGAGAAAACAACCTTGTAACAAATATGCATAACCAAGCAAAAGAAATTCCCACCTGGACATGTTCAAAACTACAAAACTCATTTTTGCATCAAGTCCACTGGCTGGCTCTCCATCAGGAGGTAGGCTGGTCCTTGTCCTGATGAGAGTTCTAAAACTTTCAAGCTGTTTGTCTTTGCAATAGTGTTGTTCTACAAATCATTCACCTGGTTCTCCTCACTTCACTTTGCATCAGTTTGTACAAGTCTTCCCAGGATTCTCTCAACAACAAATAAGCATTTACTATGTGCTTAGCAACAGGGATACAAGTAGATACAAGGAGGCAACACCTGCCCCAAGGAACTCACGTAGTGCGGCAAGAAGACCACACATAAAAGGAAGCAGAAGTGGAGACAGGTAAGCCCCAGGGAGGCGTGTGGTGAAGAAAAAAGTTCAGTGTCAGAAAGGGATCCTGGAGGGGAATGAAAATAATGTGGAACTGGGCATTTTGCTTAAAGTGAGTGTTCTAGCAGGAATCAGCCAATCAGAGGATAGGGTTTCAGGACAGAGAACATTTCCCTGTGAGAAGACTCTGGGGAGCCTCTCAAACTCTCCTTAAACAGCCCCACAGCACACTACAACACTGCAGTCATAGGGCATGACTTGTTCAGCCCTTCCCCAATCTATGGACACCACTTTATTTTCTAGTTCTTTACCATTACAAAAAGAGCTGCCATCAGTATTTGTGTACTTATATGTCTATGCCATCTTCTTTCATCTCTCTGGGGTGTAGGTCTGTGTTCCTGGGGCCAAGAACATGCACACGTACTAATGTGTAAGTGTAACGTGTATAACTTCACAATACAAAGTTCAAACTGCTTTCCACGATGGCTTTACCAGTGAACAGCTTGGCCAAATGTGCATTAATTTGCCTAGTTTTCCTACAGCCCCTTCAATTTTTTTCATTTTGCTTAAATGTTCACTTTGCCAATCCAGTGGGTAGGAGGTAGGAAGTCAGAATTGCTTTCATTTCCACAGTTTGTTTTCATTTATTTGGAGCACTTTTTCATAAGATTGTCGATAGCTTGAATTTCTTCCTTTGAAAAGTGCCAGCCAATATCTTTTGACCATTGATGTACTGGGAAAAAGTCCTCTCAACAAAAGGTTTTCCCTACCCTGAACTCTGCAAATTACCAAGGCTCAAAAAACCCCAGGATTCCTCCTTGTAGGCCACTAGAAGCAACAGCAGCACAAGCACGCACAAACCAAGCTGTGAAGAAGAGGCTCTCTATCTACGCCACTGGGGCCACGTGGCTGAGCAGGGCCTGCCAAGCAGTGGCCTTGAGTTGGGAATTAGGGTCTTACAGCCTCAGCTACAAAAAAGGTCCCCAGGAAAATAAAAGGATGGCATCTATTCGGTCAGTTAGTCAAGAAATATTTTTAAAACCCTTATAATGTGGCAGACCTTGTGCTCCCAAACAAGTTATAAAGATCTTATTATTATAAATATAATTATAATATATCTCATTGTAATAATATAATTTTATTACAAAGATCTTATATATAATATCCAATATTATAATCTCATTTTTGTTCCTTATTTTCTCACAGATAATTCCTATAAGACATCAGTAAACATAAATATGAGATCCAAAAAGAAGTTAGTAATTAGGAAGTATTAAAATCTGTATTTCTCAATCTGATCAAATTCAAAATAGATAATAATTTAATAACAATAGGTTTACAAAATGCTTTACAAGGTGGGGGCTAATATTTTTCCCATTTTACAGATAAGGAGACTGAGGTGGAGGTGAGGTGACTTGCAAGGGTCACATGACCAGTGTCTGAGGTCAGCTTCCTGACTCCAGGTCCAACACTATCTGCGATGCCACTGTTCAGACAGGTTTAGGGAGGACGAATGGGAGTAGGTGCAAAATTCAGGCAAAATCACCTTTGAGTGGCTTCCAGGAACCAACCACCCCTTCAGATTTTAGTCTGCCACAAGCACCACACAACACGTTCAGGAATCTTTGGTTACTGAAGGTGCTGCCATCTGAGAACAGGATGGCCTCAAGTCTCAGAGGCCATGGAGACTGACACTGGGAAGCAAGTGCCCAACATCTATTTGGTTTGTTGAATGGTGAATGGTTCCAGGCTTGTGCTTGAAGTCTTGGGTTCTGGGCACCAACAGATGCCGGGCCCTCTCACATCCCTTTATGTTGCTCTTCCATCTGGACACCAAGAATCTCCAATTTGAACTCTCCCTGTCCCCCAAGTCTCTTTATTCAGGGGCCATGTGAGGTGGACCTCCTCCTCCATCTCCAGGGACCTGGCTGAACCACAGTCCTACCATGCCTGGATCCCAAGGAGTTCTCACCCTCACTGCTGTGTGTGTGGAAATTCACTCCCTTGATTGACCAGACTGATTTCTCAAAAACAGGAACCTCCAAATACTTAAAAATTAATAAAGAACCATGATCATACCACATCTTTTTCCACTGCTAACCCTCAGAGGGTTTGATGGTTGCTGACTTCTGAATTCAAACAAACACTCACATGTGGGAGAGGGCACCAGGCAGCCTGACAGATGACTGACTACAGTAACCGGCAGAGAATTTTCTCCTTCTGCTTGCACACACAAATAATAATTGAAAGCTGTTCCAAATGGACTGTAGATGTGCAATTAGAAAAGTATGTCAGGAAGGTAAAGTAGCCTCAATTTGTCAGCAGAACAAAAATTTTTCCAAGCTTTCCAAACAAAGCAGCTGGAGCCAGCTGCAGCAGGCAAGCCAGCCAGGGCTCAGCCTGCCACCACTGCAGGAGGTTGCTCCGGGCACTGGCTTCTCAGGAGGGATATTGTGGTTTGTCCTTCATTCTCCAAAAGGACCATGACATCAGGAAGGTGAGGCCATGACATGCAAGTGAACTAGATTTAAGTGAGGAAGTTCTGTGCAAAGGCACCAGCCTTACCCTCTCCTCCAGAGTCATCTGGGTCCAGTGACCAGATATAGCTCAGGAGGGAAGGGGAGAATCACATTTGACTCAAGGCTTTCTACCACCAGGTAACCCAGTGAGCTCACTCCAGCTGTCCTCTCAGTGAGGAAAGCCCAAGAATTCTAGGAATTGCACAGTCAAGGTCAAAAGGCCCTTGGACAAAGAGTACGAGAGCTAGATACAAAAGCTAACCCATTCATTCCCAGTTCTCTCTTGCCTTCTCAGAGCCTTGGCCTAACAGAAAAAAATGAGACCTTTTATGCCCTTTTTTGTTTAAGGATCTCATCAGTTGAACTCCTAAAAGAAGAGCTAGGCTCCCAATTTCCAAATACTACAATAGACCAGAGACAATTAGTAGTATAGCAAAGGTTTCTGAGATCATTCACAATTCCTTGGAAGGATGCCCCACCTTTTTTCTGCCTTACCTTTCTGGTGGAAGACATTTAGACAACAGTTAAAGAAAAGAATAACAAGGAAAAGATCCCTCAGGATGAAGGGTAACAATTATGCATATGAAGATGGCTCCCTGGGTAGAGAAGGGGTGTAATACCTGAAAATGAAGGTGATGCAAAAATTGAAGATACAGATAGAAATTTTAAATTTAAAAAATGCACTTGAAAATTACCTGGAGAAATCCTAAGTCTATACTGTGTTCATAAACAAATACGCTTACCTCAGGGCTCTTCCTACCATCACATGCTACCTGAGCTTTAACGCTTCTCATTTGTTCAAACCTCACAAGATACTCATCTCCTAAGAGAGAAGGAGGCAAGTCCTTTCTCAACGCATACCCAGAGTTTTCCCAGACATTTAAAATCCATGCTTCATTTAATTTGGTCCCAAAGTGTCAGAGGTCTCCTCCTGGTTAATATAAGTCATTAACAGAATGGAGTGGGAAAGTACTCAGTAGGCACTTACTGGGTACCAAGCACCGAGGACACAGACAGAAAAGCGAGACAGTCTCTGCTCTCAAGGCGTTCCTGTTCTAATAAGGACAGAGGAGGGCTTAGCTTCAAGATGGATAGAAGGATGAGGTGCTATACATGGATACAGGGGCATGACAAAGCACAAGGTGCCAAGGTCCCACAGACCTGGGTACAAAGGCAAGTCAGATAGCAATGCCAAGAGGTAAGAGTAGAACACATGGTACAGCCTGCTGGCCTCTGAGGGGTAATGGCGAGGCACATGGTCCCCAACCAATGACTCTGAGGAAGGAAAGCAGTGGGGGTGTCAAGGGTGGATGCACATAGTAGGGCAGTCAATTCATAGGTGATAAATGAATGGATGCAGCTTGGTAGTTGAGACAAGAAGGCAGTATTAAAGGAAATAAACTCTAAGGAAAAATCTGCAGAATCATCAGATGGTTTGGTATATGGGACAAGACATGATTTAAATGATTTTTTAAAGTCCCTTAATTAGGTTTTGGTTTTTTGGTTTGAGGTTTTTTTTAAGGCATCTCCAGCCAAGTAAACAAGAATGTATTAAGTACTTATTTGCCAGGCACTGTGCTAAACAGTAGGAATACAAAAACCAGCAAAAATGGGAGAAGAAAACACAGAAACGGGAGCGGAGAGGCTGGCTCAGAGCACCCTTGCAGGGCATAGTGTAGGAGCTCAGAGAGTCAAAAGTAATGTAAGGAGAAAAGGAAAGGAGAGTGCATGGTTGGCCTGGGCCCTTCCTCAAAATGGAGCCTCTAGGAGGAAGTCATCAATCAGAGGAGGAGGCCACATGGATGGAAGATCCTGACTTATCCCTCCACTTGGAGAGCTGATTGTTTTTCCCCAGCAATAGAGGTTACAATCCTCTGGTCTTCTCCACCATGCCCCCAAAATCTCCTCATCCTGGAAAATCACTGCATCCCAAACTCCCCAAGTGACATCTCGAAGGTAGCCTCTGGCCCTGATTCCCCTCCCTCTGGCTGAAGAAAGGTGGGCTCCCCAGAACCTCCAGGGAAGAAGGCAGGCCAAGGTAGCTGTCTCTTCCATTTCCCAGCAGGCTGCATTCCCTGCTCCTCAGGTACTTTCTTTCCACCCACCATTCTTTCATGTCTTCCCCGTTCACATGTAAGCCCCTTGCCAGCAGGGCCTGTCTGTCTTTCTGCCTGTATCTGTCACTCCAGCACTCAGTAAGTGCTCAATAAATGCTTGTCGACTGACTGGAGAGCGTTTAATACATATGTTTGCCCTGTTTCAACAACAAATGATAAATGGAGGGAAAAGACAAACCTACAAGAGAAGCAGACTTGATGAGCCCTACTAAAAACAAACAAAAAAAATGTGAAGAACATAAAGGAAACATTGGGGTCAAAATAAAAGAATGAACCTAAACCGCGAACTCCTCAGTCACTCGATAAACATTCAGGAAGCACCTGCTCTGGGCCAGGCACTGCACTGAACTCTGGGAAATACAGAGAAAGGTAAAGGACAGTGCCTGGATTGAAGACGCTCACAGCACAGTCTGAGGGAGGGGACAACATGCGAACAAGCATGTCCAAATAAGCTGTATGCAGGATAAATCAGAAAATCAGCAGAGGGGAGGCCCCAGAATTGAGGTACTGGGAAAGGTGAGACTGTAGCTGGGAATTACAGAAGATCAGGATGCAGAAAAGAGGGAGGAGGGCATTCTGGGAATGGGAGACAGGCAGAGAAAGTGCCCAGTCAGACAGGGGCCAGTGTCACTAGATTTCAGAGGACCTAGGACAAGGCATAGGACTGGAAAAGTGGGAGGGTTGGTGGAGGGGCCAAGTTGTGATGGAATTTAAATGTCAAACGGAGTATTTTATATTTGATTCTAGAGGTGAGAGGGAGCCCATGGAGCTTACTGAGTAAAGTGACATGGCAGACTTGCAAAGTCTGGCTTCAGAAAGATCACTCTGACAGCTGAATGGAGAATGGATGGAGTGGGGAGAGACTTGAGGCAGGCAGACCCACCAGTGGCTACTGCAACAGTCCAGGATTGAAGTTAGAAGGGTTTATACCATGGTGGTAGCAGAGACAGGGAAGTGAAGGTGAGGTATATGAGAGATGCTATGAAGGCAAAGTCAACAGAACTTGGCAACAGATTGATTACGGAAGGTGAGAGTGTGGAATTGAGGATGACACCTAGATTGTGAGCCTGGGCAACTGGAAGAATGATGACAGAGAAGTTAGGAAAAGGTAAGGGTTTGGGTGGAAAGACAATCAGTTCAGTTCAGGACAGGCTGAGCTGCAGATGTCCATGGTACATCCAGGGCATGATGGCCAAAAGGCAGCTGGAGATGCTGGAGACTGAGAGAGAGGTTGGGGCTGGATAGGAGGAATAAAAGCACAAAGACAAAAACTGAATCCATGAGAACTGATGAGATCACCAAGTGAAATTATCTAGATAAAGAAGAGAAGAGAGGCCTAGACCCAGGAATGACCTGGACAAAGAGCCAGCGATAGAGACTGAGAAGCAGTCAGATAGGGAGAAGGAAAACCAGCAGAGAGGAACGTCACATGCACACACACACACACACGTCTACATATACACATGCATATAAATGTGAGGATATACATACATGTACATACATGGGCATGCATGTAGATGTATATATTTTGTACACAATCCTCTCCTCATGCTTCTCATTAGGCAATTAAGAATTCCTTTATTCTTTTAAGGAACTAACAAAATAACAGACTAGCTTTAGTCCTACCCATTCGGGGAAAGAAGTGTTTAAACCTTAAAAGACTAGTACTTTCAGGACAAAGTAATGTGAAATGCTATTTGTTTTTCAGTATAAATGTCTTCTGGGTCTAATCTCATCTAGGAAGGCAAGCCATGGTTACGGTTCCATTTAAATGGATAATGCGGTCCACAGGGGTTAGTGAGGTCCTGACAGGCCAAGAGAAGTGATGGGGGCTCCCAGCCTTTCAGCAGCCTCGGGTGAACAATTCTGAATGCAGGCGGGTGGCTTTCTTACCTCCCGTCAGCCTCTTTTCTACAGCCGGTAATCGCTTGTACCTCATATGGAAGTTGTTTTTCTCCTGTATGTATATTTTACAGTAAATTAGATGGAGCTGCAGCTCTGGGAAGGCAATGAAGAGAGTGTGTTAAGTGTGTGTGTGTGTGTGTGTGTGTGTGTGTGTGTGTGTGTGTGTGTGTGTGTGTGTGTGTGTGTGTGTGTGTGTGTGTGTGTGTGTGCTCGGCCTCCCAGGGCCAGGTGGTGCACCCTGCTGTACTGTCCTCTCCTCTCCATAACCCCAGACCCCAGCCATGTGTGCAGGTGGCATCCAAGGGGGAGCTGAGGAGCCAGAGCCCAGAGCGGGGCCCCTCGACCTGGGGCCTGGCTCTTGCTGGCCCCGAAGAGCCCCAGTTGGGAATTCCTAGGATTGTTGGGCTCTCAGCAAGCACTTTAATCTTGTCCCCTACCAGATGTTTTCTTTACTAAGCACAAAAACTCCATCAGAGTAACATTAAGAAGACTGAAATGAGTGAGGAAATGAAAAAAACAAATGATCAAAAAGGAAGCTCAAAAATCATGTGGGGGGGGGGGGGGACCAAAGCAGCCACCCTAGGGAGGTCCCAGAGGGGGTGGGGGAAGGGGACTCTGGTGGCGACCTTGGACTCTCTGTAGGAGAAGGCCTGCAAAGTCAAAAAGGAGCTGTGGTGTATTTCAGTTTCAAGTACAACCACCTGTAATCTATGCCTATATAGTTCTCTCTTTTTTTCTTTCTAATCAATTTTGGGTAAGAAAATAATGTTTCCTCTCAAAGTGGGGGGATAGGGGGAAGGATCACAGAGAAAAGGCTTGGATAAAAATAACTAGTAGGTGATTTTTACAAAAGTTAAACCCTTAAGTCAAAGGAAGCTGGGTTTTGCCCAGTGTAATACGCTTACTTTTGCTTTTATTTCTTTTAAAAATGTACATTTGAACTGAGAATTTTGTTATGCTGCCATCACAATGTGCCCAGCCTGAGTCTCTTCTGCCTGTGCTAACTATGGAGCTAATTCATCCATGTTGTCAGAAAACAGAAGCTGTCCTAAGAATCCCAGGGTTGCAAGCTATCCTGGGGGCCTCTGGGAGCACAGGCACCCTCATTCAGGGCCCTCAGAATCCATTGGAGGTGATCTTTGTGCCGTGTGCTCTGAAGGGCCAGCATCTTTCCTGGAGAAGGGGAAGGATTGCAGAATTGGAAGGGAATTACAGAAGGCAGCAGAGACAAAGCAGCACCAGAGGAAGAAGAAGAAATCTGGAGTCCAAGGAACAGGGTTCCATGTCATGGGAAGGAGGCAGATCACATGGGTCCACAAGAAGGAAGCAGCAAACTGAGGGGCTTCCTGGCTGGAATCAGCTGCCTGGAGCCCACCTCAAGGCCAGAAGATATCGAACCTCAGGGCTCTCTTACACTGGGACGCTCATTCTGATAAACTCCATTTGCCCTGTGCTCTTCATCTTTCTGATGCATGACCTCTCTCAGGATTTCCTCCCAGACCTCACATCTTGAGGAGGAGCTCAGATTTCTGCAAGACCGACCCTTTCAAAAGCCTGGATCCACAGAAAGATTTGACCTGGCACATTCTCTAGGTCATCTGCCTCATTCTCCAAATGGAAAAACTCAGCGGAGGTGGTACTAATGGAACACAAGTCTTTGGACTTCCTGCCCAATGTCCTTTCCACTAAAGGCACCTGCAAGTTCTTTTGGTTCATAATTCCCAATCTTCAGCAAAAAACAAAACAAAACAAAACAAAACAAAAACCAAAAGAGTGGATCCAAATGCTAGTTCATCCACACTTATTTTTTACTGTCTCTCTCTCCCCAGCTCTAACGCTATTTCCACAGTGGCCTGAGGAAAGGCCCACATGATCAAGTTTACTGCTGCAAAGAAGCAGTCTGGGTAAGGACAGCTTCCCAGGGCTCACGGGAAGACCCTTCTCTACGAAGTTCCTCTCTCCTGCTTATTCCTACAAAGACGTAGACACTGACATCTATCATGGCTGACTCAGCGGCAGCTTCATGCATCATCAAGAAGAAAAGGGGTTTTTTTTTGCTTCACTTATGCTTGCCCTCTACTACTTAAAAAGTTTTGCCAAATCCATTCACCATCCCTAGTCAAAGGAGCCTACTAACCAATTCAACCCCACCCTAGGTATGGGGAGATCGTTCATCGTTTCCTTCCCAAGAAGTGCAACAGCGTAGGACTCATCAGGTTTCCATTTAAAGTTACAGAAAGAAGAAATTAAAGACGATCCTCTCAGCAAAGCTATGAAAGGACAGGAAAAGACACATGGAGACCAAAGTAAGCAACATTGATATCCTGAATTAGCAAAGTACAGAAGCATTCTAAAACATGCCGGTATACTTTATTTTGTCTTGGTGGCAAAATGAAAACTGTTTGTGAAGACAAAAACATATTAATAACAAAAGTCTAGGAACCAGAAGGGACCTGAACTGGTCATCGAGGCCTCAGACTTGCAGCTAAACTGGGCAAAAGCAATCCCAACACTGGCAAAGGGCTTGCTCTGGCCCAAAACCAGTCTGCCCAAGATGCAACACACCAATTCTAGCCACCGTGGCCCTCAAATCTGATTTAAATTTGATAGTGTTTTTAGATCTCATATTGTAACTGAATTGGAGGAAAGGGCCCCCAGTTGATGTGGGTACCATGTAAGCTGGCTCTGGAGGAAGATTAACCCTGAGGTTTTGGAAGCAACACCTTCAGAATACGACATCAAGCCTAACTACTAAAGCGGGGATAGAAGCAGGGGAAGTAAGTCCCTATTATAAAACATTTAATCTCTATTTTCAATCACACAATTGTTATATCTGGCTTGAGAAAACACCAGCCTGAGCCAAGAAAAGTAAGACGGCAACTTTAAAAATATATCTATAACACAAGAACACCGGCCCATTCAGGCTTGTAATGGGAGCTCACTACCTATTAAACACAAGCTTTGACAGTTCATCCCACTGATGCTATGAAAAATATACTTGCTTCCATCTGTCTGTTTGAAAGGCAGGGGGAGAACTGTGGCTGTCCAGATCCCAACTTTATCCAATAATGACTTTGGGATTGGTTGTTCTTGGCCCCCTGCGTAGAAATGTTAACAGTGCTTAAAGTATATACTTAACACACCACACCATTGTGAGTGGCCTTTTTCATATGTCTCACATATTTCAGATGTTAAACTATATAACGAAAACACATACCGGATATCATCAAGTGTTAATAAGATTAATTCATTCCTAACAACTCTCCCACTGAGATCTGAAGGAAAGGTCACAGGGTCAAAGTCAAAAGCAAGCTGGGTGCACTAAAAGCCTTTCATGTCACTACTGGATGGTGGTGCTCTTACCTACAATATTTGGGGGCGGGCCGGAACAGAATGAGGCTCTGCCATTCTTACACCCTACCCAAGACAAACTTAACCGGGCAGGTTGCTTTCTTGTTTTCAAACTAAATGAAAGTGAAGTTTCTCAATGAAATGACACCGAAGCCTGTTCTCTCCTGCTGAGGGCCATAGCCCAGGCAGCTGCAGAACGGCTGGTCCTTCAGTGCGCCCCACCCAGCCCCCTGCCCTACTCCCACCCCCAACCATTGTTTCCTGTCCAAGAGACAGAGCCAAAGGATGTACCGCCTCCCCCTGAACTGGGGCCAAGCCCCAACCATGGACTCAAGACAAGGGAGACAGATCATTCTGATTATCACAAAATCAAATTTTCAACTCTGTCATCATCAACCTCGAGGTTTTTACATGACAAAAAACAGCATTTGCTTTGTTTGCCATCATGTCAAACCGTGTCTGTTTTCCTGCTTGAGAGGCACACAGCTGAAGAGCATTTGCACAAGCATAATTTAAACCCAACGCTCCGAGCAGACCCCAGCTCGCTCCTCAGCCCCTTGCCTGGCAGATGCTTCGTTTGAGCTCAGTGCCCCGCTGAGGTGTCAAGTCCCTCTGTACTAGGAGCCCCACCTTCCAAGGAACAGCTCCTGGACTGGCATCTGCCAAGAAAGTTGGGTTTAACAGAAATGGTTTCCTGCTCTTTAAATCCACCCTAGGGACTGGATAATTGTATGACCCACAAAACTGTTGCCACTTCACTACTAAAATGTGGCAATCTGATTTCCCTGGGCACACTGATCAGCCCAAGGGTCAGGGGACAAGCCTGGCCACTAACAAAGAGATGGATGAATTAGGGAAGGCTGCCTTTTGCCCACTCCATCCAGGATTATTCTCTGCCCCTGATTTCAAAAGGACACACCTTGTGTTCAAATAAAAGAAGGCAACTCTGGCTGTAAATAGCCCCCTGAAGTAAGATGCTTGAGATTTGTTTTCAATGACCATTGCCAGTCTTCTAGGATTACCTGCTTGATTCAGTTCAATTCAACAAACTGCTCCTTAAGAGTCTCCTACAATTGAGACACCCTGCTAGGTGCTGGGAGTATTAAAGCTGAGTCCCTGCCCTCAGGGAGCTAACATTACAATGTGGACAGGCATGAGTAAATACAAGCAAAGCTCTCTCCTGGTCCACACTGTAGACTTCCCAACACATTACAGCAGAAGCCTGGAAGGGACTTACCATGATGAAACCCAATCCCTCACCGTCTCTGCTGAGATCCCTTCTAAAATTCCATTTCCTAAAAATGCAAATTAAAACAACTCTGAGGTACCACATCACACCTATCAGATTGACTAACATGACAAAACAGGAAAATGATCAATAAATGAGAAGATGTGGGAAAATAGAACACTAATGCACTGTTGGTGGAGTTGTGAGTTGATCCAACCATTCTGGAGAGCAATTATATGCTTTGACCCAGCAATGCCATTTCTAGGGCTGCATTCCAAAGAGATCAAAAAAACAGGAAAAGGTCCCACACATACAAAAATATTTATAGCTGCTCTTTTTGTGGCAGCAAAGAATTGGAAATTGAGCAGATGCGAATCAACTGGGGAAATGGCTGAACGTTGTGGTATATGAAGGTAATGGAATACCACTGTGCTATAAGAAATGATGAGCAGGTAGATTTCAGAAGAACCTGGAAAGACTTCTATGCATGTATGCTGAGTGAACTGAGCAGAACCAGGAAAACACTGTTCACAGTAACAGCCACACTGTGGGATGACTGA
Organism: Notamacropus eugenii; assembly: GCF_028372415.1. NCBI lineage: Eukaryota > Metazoa > Chordata > Mammalia > Diprotodontia > Macropodidae > Notamacropus > Notamacropus eugenii. Next base: position 738,837,010 of record NC_092872.1, read on the forward strand.
CCTCGATAGAGTAACTCTTCTCAGTAATGCAAGGATCTAAGACAACTCCACAAGACTCATGATGGAAAATGCTGTCCACATCCAGAGAAAGACAGATGGAATCTGAATGCAGATTGAGGCAGACTAGTTTTTTTCTCTCATGGTTTTCCCCTTTTCTTCTGATTCTTCTTTACAACAAGACTAATATGGACATATGTTTACTAGGACTGAACATGCATGACCTATATCAGATGACATGCCATCTTGGGAAAGAGGAAAGGGAAGGAGGGGGAGAAATTTAGAACTCAAAATCTTAGAAAAGTGAATGTTGAAAACTAAATATACATAAATAACTTTTTTTAAAAAAGATAATCTATCAGGGAGTTGAACAGTCCCCTAAAATGTACGTTTCATTTCACTTGATAAAAATCATGTTCCTGAGAGACTCCTTTTTGAAGACTCAGAAGCATTCTTTTCAAGATTCCTGGCTTCCTGTCACTGATGCTGGCGATATCTCTCACTGCCTGTCCCCCATGCCCAACACTCTCTCTTAACCTGTCTGCAGGCTGCCTTCAAGCATCAGCTGAAGTCCCACCTTCCCAGAAAGCCTTTTTCCGCCTAGCTCCCCTCTGGTCTCATCTCCAGCATACCCTGTCGAGAGTATGTATTCTTTGTCCACAACTATTTGCTTCTTGTCTTCTCCATTAGACTGTGAGCTCCTTGAGGTCAGGGATAGCATTCTACCTTTCTCTTTATTCCATGTCCTCACTAAAGTGGCTGGCATGTAGTAGGCATTTAATAAATGCTTGTTAACTGACTCTCTCTCCAAAAAAAAAAATTCCATCTCCTAAGGAAGTCTCCACATCACTGCTCAGAACACCCAAGGACTGAGGGAATGGCTAGAAGGGAGCCCAGAGGCTGTCGAGCCCATGACCCTCCTTATACAGAACCCAAAACCCAGGGAGGCTAAAATTTGCTCAAAGTCACACAGGCCATCGTAGGATTTGAACCCAGGTCCTTGGACTCCAGGGCCAATGTTCTCCCTCCCCAACACACTGCCTACTATGTATATGTACAGCTGGTGGTACAGAGGATAGAGTCAGAAGGACCTGAGCCCAAATCCAGCCTCAGACCCTTACTGGCTGTATGACCCTGGGTAAGTCACTTCACCCTGTTTGTCTCAGTTTCCTCAAATGAGCTGGAGAAGAAAATGGCAAACGACTCCAGTATCTGTCAAGAACACAGCAAAGGGGATCGTGAAGATTCAGATGTGACTGAAACGAGTGAACAGCATTTCTGTTACACATGGAGACATGGTACATGTAAATTACAATTAGGAAATTGGGCTACATGAATGTAATGGTATAATACCGCACTGTGTGTGCAGAAAGGATGTGTGTGAAGAAACCAGAGAAGCAGGATGCAGAGAGAAGTCTGCAGGCTCAAGAAAACAACATACAGAGTCACTACAAAAATGCAAATGGAAAGAAACACCAAGAAAATAAGTGACTGCTGCAAAGTCCCAAAGAACAGGACCCGCCCCCGCCACCCCATCCCTCTGCATGGGCAACAGGACTGTACGCTGACGCATGGAGCAGCTACACTGACTCTTCTTCCTCTTCTTTTCCTTTTTGTTTTTTGGTCTTTAAAAAATGTTGTTATATGGGACAGCTCTCTAAGAGAGAACCACAGAAGGATACTGGGAAAAGTACAGTGATTAAAAAAAAAAAAAAAGAATTTAAATATTTTTTTAAAAAGTGAGAGATGTGAGCTCTGTGAGGGCAGGGACCATCTACTTTCTTTGTATCCTAAGCAATTGTCACAATCCTGGGATGAGGTAAAGGATCGAGGCTCAAAACAAAACAAAACAAATGGTACTTTGATCATTTTGATGCAGTCAGCAGGAGGCCATCAACCTTTTCTCCTAAAAATGTTAACAGTCCCTCTGCCACATAAGCCAAGGCTTTTCTTTTTTAAAACCTGGCTCCTTTAGCCACAATTTGTTCCATTTCCTTCTCCTCGCTCATCTTGTTCCACTTTCTGTCAGTCAGTCAACAAGCATTTGCTGAGTGCTAACCATGTGCCAGGGAATGTGCTGGGGATACAAAGAAAGGCAAAAACATGGTTCCTGCCCCAAGGCCAGCCTATGAAGAAGGCAGTGGGAGTACTAGCATCACCATGTTGCCTCCTAGAAGCTCCCAGAGATAAGTGTGAGCCAGGATTCAAGCCCTGCCCCTGGAGGGTACACACAGTCTCATTTGTGTCTTGGGATCTCGAGCACCAAACCAGCCCCACACCTTGTATACAGTAGGTACTCAATAACTGACTCGAAGGAATTCTAACTCTGTGACCGGGGCTCTCAGTCTCTGCCATTCATTTCATGTGGAAAAGAGTAAGAACTAAGGGTCGAATGGCAGAGGACACCCACAAGCTAGAACCAAGAAGACAGCTCAAGTTTCTGAGGAAAGGAGGAATGAAGGCAAACAATGGGAGTACTAGATAAAGTTACAGGATGTGGAAGGACAAAGACTTCACAAATGATAAAGCATCACACACTGAGAGGTGGAGAGGAGCAGGGAGGCCAACAGAATTCAACCCCTTCGTGGACAAAGGAGGCAATCACTTCTGTGATTTGCCCTGGGTCACCAGAAGCAGGATCTGAACCCAGGTCTTCCTGACTCCCAGACGTCATCTACATGGGGAATCTAAAGTGTGAAAATTCCTTCCTCCAAGGCAAACTAGCAAGTCATTTATACTTTAGAGCTGTAGACAGTTACCTGGAATGATGCTAGGATGTTAAGTAATCTGACCACGATCACACACAGTGTTGGAACAGGATCTGAACCAGGGTCTTCCTATCTCCAAGGCCATCTACTCCCCCTACCAACACTTAACGTTTCTCCAACAAACATTGACTAAGTGAATAGTCTGTGCAAGGGGCAACTAGGTGGCCCTGTTGGGGCAACTAGGCAGTGCAGTGGATAGAATGCCAGGCCTGGAGTCAGGCTCACCTTCCTGGCTTCAAATTCGGCCTCAGATTTTTACTAGCTGTGTGACCCTGGGCAAATCACCGAACCCTGTTTGCCTCAGTTTCCTCATCTGTAAAATGAAGTGGAGAAGAAAATGGCAAAACACGCTAGTATCTTTTCAAAAAAAAAACAAAACCAAATGGGATCACAAAGAGTCAGATGCAACCGCAAATGATTCAACAACAACAACAAAATTATGTGAAAGGCACCATCAAGGATGGGAGGGGCACTTAGAAGAAAACCATTGCAAAGAACAAGGCATGGTGACTTATTTTTTTTTTTTATTTTTTTATTTTTTAATGTTTAACAATCACTGCCATACAATTGAGATTTTATCCCCCCCCACCTACCCCCCACTACCCCCCTCCCTCCCCACGACTGCATACAATTCTGTATAGATTCTACATATACTTTCCTATTGAGTATATTTTCACTATAGTCATGCTATGTAGTCAGACTAAAATAAATGAAAGAAACAGTATAACAAATCAGAACATGATACACAAACACATACACATACATAAACATGATCTGCTACATTTTGTGAGTGACTTCCATATTTCTTTCTCTGAGTGTGGAAGGCATTTTGCCTTGAGAACCACCTTTGGGATTTTTTTTTTTATAAGAAGTTTTTGCGTTATTACAAAATTCCAAGTCTACCAGAAAAAACTCTCACACACTGTGGTCGTTGCTGTGCACAAAGTTCTCCTGGTTCTGCTCCTTTCACTCAGCATCAGGTCATATAAGTCCTTCCAGGCCTCTCTGAAGTCTTCTTGTTCATCATTTCTTATGGCACAATAGTACTCCATGACATTCATATACCATAATTTATTCAGCCATTCCCCAATTGATGGACATCCCCTTGACTTCCAGTTTTTGGCAACTACATAGAGTGCTGCTATAAATATTTTTGTACATGTGGGACCCTTTCCCATTTTTATGATCTCTTGGGGATATAGTCCTAGTAGCGATATTGCTGGGTCAAAGGGTATGCACATTTTTGTAGCCCTTTGGGCATAGTTCCAAATTGCTCTACAGAATGGTTGGATGCGCTCGCAGCTCCACCAACAATGAATTATTGTTCCAACTCTCCCACATCCTCTCCAGCATTTATCATTTTCTTGTTCTGTCATGTTTGCCAATCTTATAGGTGTGATGTGGTACCTCAGAGTTGTTTTGATTTGCATCTCTCTAATCAATTGTGATTTAGAGCATTTTTTCATATGATTATAGATAGCTTTAATTTCTTCCTCTGAAAATTGCCTGTTCATATCCTTTGACCATTTATCAATTGGGGAATGACTTGTATGATTATACATTTGGGTCAGTTCTCTATATATTCTAGAAATGAGGCCTTTATCCCCGAGCTTAGCTGTAAAAATTCTTTCCCAATTTACTACATCCCTCCGGATTTTGGTTGCATTGGGTTTGGTTGTGCAAAAACTTCTCAGTTTAATGTAATCAAAGTTATCCATTTTGCATTTCATAATGCTTTCTATCTCTCCTTTAGTAAAGAATTCTTCCCTTCTCCATAGATCTGATAAATACACTATTCCTTGCTTCTCCAGTTTATTCATGGTATCAATCTTTATACCTAAATCATGTACCCATTTGGACTTTATTCTTGTGTACGGTGTCAGGTATGGGTCTATGCCTAATTTCCGCCACACTGTTATCCAGTTTTCCCAGCAATTTTTGTCAAACAATAAGTTCTTATCCCAGAAGCTGGGGTCCTTGGGTTTATCAAACAGAAGGTTGCTATATTCCTTGCCTACTGCATCTTGAGTGCCAAGTCTATTCCACTTGTCTACCTCTGTTTCTTAGCCAATACCAAGCAGTTTTGATAATTGCTGCTTTATAGTACAGTTTGAGGTCTGGTAGCGCTAGACCACCTTCCCAAGCATTTCTTTTCATTGGCCCCTTTGATATTCTGGACCTTTTGTTTTTCCAAATGAATTTTGATATTATTTTATCCAGCTCTAGAAAGTAATTGTCTGATAGTTTAATTGGTATGGCACTAAATAAGTATATTAATTTAGGTAGAATTGTCATTTTTATTATATTAGCACGGCCTACCCATGAACAACTAATGTTTTTCCACTTACTTAAATCTGACTTTATTTGTGCAAAAAGTGTCTTGTAATTGTGTTCATATAATCCCTGAGTTTGTTTTGGCAGGTAGACTCCTAAGTATTTTATACTGTCTACCCTAGCTTTAAAGGGGATTTCTCTTTCTATCTCTTGCTGTTGGACTTTGTTGCTAATATATAGGAATGCAGAAGATTTGTGTGGGTTTATTTTGTAACCTGCAACTTTGCCAAAGTTGTTTATTAATTCAAGTAATTTTTTACTTGAATCTCTGGGATTCTCTAGGTAAATCATCATATCATCTGCAAAGAGTGATAACTTAGTTTCTTCTTTGGCTATTCTTATTCCTTGAATATCTTTATCTTGTCTAATTGCTACAGCTAACATTTCTAGTACCATATTGAATAATAGTGGTGATAATGGACAACCTTGTTTCACCCCTGATCTTATTGGGAATGCATCTAGCTTATCCCCATTGCATATAATGCTTGCTGAAGGTTTTAGATAGATACTGCTTATTATTTTATGGAAAGTTCCCTTTATTCCTACGTTCTGCAGTGTTTTTAGTAGGAATGGGTGTTATTTTGTCAAAAGCTTTTTCTGCATCTATTGAGATAATCATGTGGTTTTTGTTAGCTTTGTTGTTGATGTGATCGATAATGCTAATAGTTTTCCTAATATTGAACCAGCCCTGTAGTCCTGGTATGAATCCTACCTGATCATAATGTATTAATCTCGTGATAAGATGCTGTATTCATTTTGCTAAAATCTTATTTAAAATTTTTGCATCTATATTCATTAGGGAAATTGGTCTATAATTTTCTTTCTCTGTTTTGTCTCTTCCTGGTTTGGGTATCAAAACCACATTTGTATCATAGAAAGAATTTGGGAGGACTCCTTCTTCCCCAATTTTCAAAAATAGTGTATGTAGTATTGGAATTAACTGTTCTTTAAATGTTTGATAGAATTCACTTGTGAATCCATCTGGCCCTGGAGATTTTTTCCTAGGGAGTTCATTGATGGCTTGTTCAATTTCTTTTTCTGAGATGGGGTTGTTTAAGTATTCAACTTCCTCTTCTGTTAATCTGGGCAATTTGTATTTTTTAAAATATTCATCCATCTCGTTTAGATTATCGAATTTGTGGGCATAAAGTTGGGCAAAGTAGTTTCTAATTATTGTTTTAATTTCCTCCTCATTGGAGGTGAGTTCACCCCTTTCATTTTTAATATTAGTAATTTGGTTTTCTTCTTTCTTTTTTTTAACCAGATTGACCAAAGGTTTATCAATTTTATTAGTTTTTTCATAAAACCAACTATTGGTTTTATTTATTAATTCAATAGTTTTCTTAATTTCAATTTTATTAATCTCTCCTTTGGTTTTCAGTATTTCTAATTTGGTATTTACTTGGGGATTTTCAATTTGTTCTTTTTCTAGCTTTTTCAACTGCAAGCCTAAGTCATTGATCTCCTCTTTCTCTATTTTATTTATGTAAGCATTCAAACATATAAAACTTCCCCTAATAACTGCTTTTGCAGTATCCCATAAGTTTTGGTATGTTGTCTCACTATTGTCATTCTCTTGAATGAAATTGTTGATTGTTTCTATGATTTCTTCTTTAACCCAACCCTTCTTTAGAATTAGATTATTTAGTTTCCAATTGATTTTTGGTTTCTCTTTCCATGGCCTTTTATTACATGTAATTTTTAATGCATTATGATCTGAAAAGGATGCATTGATTATCTCTACCTTTCTGCACTGGATTGTGAGATTTTTATGTCCTAGTACATGGTCTATTTTTGTAAATGTTCCATGTACCGCTGAGAAAAAGGTATATTCCTTTCTATTCCCATTTAATTTTCTCCAAAGATCTATCATATCTACCTTATCCAGAGTTTTATTTACCTCCTTAACCTCTTTCTTGTTTATTTTGAGGTTGGATTTATCGAGTTCAGAGAGGGGGAGGTTGAGGTCCCCCACTAGTATAGTTTTGCTATCAATTTCTTCCTTCAACTCCCCCAACCTCTCCTCTAAGAATCTGGATGCTATACCACTTGGAGCATACATGTTTAGTAATGATATTGCTTCATTGTCTATGGTGCCTTTTAGCAGGATATAGTTTCCATCCTTATCCCTTTTGATTAGATCTATTTCTGCTTTCACTTTGTCTGAGATTAGGATTGCTACTCCTGCCTTTCTTACATGAGCTGAAGCACAATATATTCTGCTCCATCCTTTGACCTTTATCCTATGTGTATCCCCCCCGTTTCAAATATGTTTCTTGTAATCAGCATATTGTTGGATTATGGCTTTTAATCCATTCTGCTATCCCTCTCCGTTTTGTGGGAGAGTTCATTCCATTCACATTCACAGTTATGATTACAATCTGTGTATTTCCCTCCAACCTCTTTCCCACCATTTGTGCTTTTAGCTCTCCCGTCTCCCTTCCCCTCCTCAATAGTATTCACTTTTCTCCCCTTCCTCCTGCAGCCTTCCCCTCCTTCTTTTAGCCCCCCTCCCTTTTACTCCCCTTTACTCTTATTGCTTCTTTCCTCCCTTTTAGCCACCCTCCCCTTTCTTCCCCCTTCCCCTCCTACTACCTATAGAGCTAGTTAGGATTATCTACTTAAGATTATTGTTCCCTCCTTTGAACAAATCAGATGAGAGTACCTCTCAAACAATGCTCATCTCCCTCCCCTCCTTCCCTCTACTATAGTTTTGTACTTCTTCCTGTGATATAATTTGCCATTTTCTGCTTCCCCCTTTTCACACCTCCTATTACAATCCCTTCTCATACTTAAATCATATTTTTGACATGACATCATTTACTTTATGCCCGTTCCCTCTACATATATCCCTTTTATCATAATAGCTGCACAGTTCTCAAGATTAACAGGTATCATCTTCCCTTATAGGAAGGTAAACAGTTTGCCCTAATTAAGTAGCAAGTTTTTGTTTTTGTTTTTTCCCCTCTGTTTACCTTTTTATGATTCTCTGGAGACCTGCATTTGAAGATCAAATTGTCTATTGAGTTCTGGTGTTTTGGTCAGGAAGCTCTGGAAATCCCTTATTTCATTGAATGACTTTCTCCTTGCCTGAAATGTTATGCTGAACCTTGCTGGGTAGTTGATCCTTGGTTGAAGTCCCAACTCCTTTGCCTTACGGAATATTGGGTTCCAATTCTTTCGATCTTTTAATGTAGAAGCTGCAAGGTCCTGTGTGATCCTGACTGTGTGTCCTTGATATTTGAATTGTTTCTTTCTGGCTGCTTGTAGTATTTTCTCCTTCACTTGATAGCTCTGGAATTTGGCAACGATATTTCTTGGGGTTTTGAGTTTGGGATCCTTTTCGGGAGGGGAATGGTGGATTCTTTCGATGACTATTTTGCCCTCTGAGTCTAGTACTTCTGGGCAGTTTTCCTTGATGATTTCCTGGAAGATATTGTCCAGACTCTTTTCTTCATCATGGGTTTCTGGCAGGCCAATAATTCTTAAATTTTCTCTCCTGGATCTATTTTCCAGGTCAGTTGTTTTTCCAATTAAATATTTTACATTTTCTTCTATCTTTTCATTCTTTAGATTTTGTTTGACTGATTCTTGTTGCCTCATTGAGTCATTAGTTTCTACTTGCCCAATTCTAATCTTCATCGTATTGTTTTCTTTAGTTAGCTTTTGCATCTCCTTTTCCATCTGACCAATTTTTCCCTTTAAGGAGCTATTTTCTCCATTTAGTTTTTGTACTTCTTTTTCCATTCGACCAATTTTCCCAGTTAGGTTTTGGGTTTCCTTTTCCATCTGATCAATTTTCCCAATTAGGTTTTAGGTTTCCTTTTCCGTTTGGTTAACTCTTCCTTTTAGGGAATTATTCTCTCCAGTTAATTTTTGAACTTCCTTTTCCATTTGTTCAATTTTCTTTTTCAGAGTGATGTTCTCATCAGTGAATTCTTTTTTTATAATTTTAAAATCATTGGCCAGTTTTTCTTTTATATCCTTCTTCAGATGTTCCAGGTAATCTAGTTGTGCTTGTGAGAAATTCATAGTCCCATCTGAGGTTTCAGATGGAAGTACAGTCTCAGCTCTGACCTCTTTGGTGTTTGTGTTTTGGTCCTTATCCCCACAGAAAGATTCTATGGTTTTTTCACTTTTCGTCTGCTTTTTCCGATTCATGATGTTGGCTGAGTGTTGTAGCTTCTGGTTTTTTCAGTCAGAAGGTACAGATCTTTAAGTTGAGCTGATGTAGGCTAAAAGCAGGCCTTTTTTTTTTTTGTTTCCCAGATCAACCCTGGGGTTAGCTTGTTAGGTGTGTGGGAGGGGTGGTCTGGTCTCAGGAGATCTCCTCAGCTGACCTGAGGCAAAGGCAAGGTCAGAGGATGGTGATCCCAGCTTCCCTTTTGTCTTCCCTTTTCCCCTGAAGGGCTGGGGCATGCCTAGAAGCTAATGCGTGTTCCCGCACCTCCTGGGGCTTGTCTCCCGGCTCTGAGGCTTGCCTGGGTCTCAGTGCGAATTTTCTCTGCCCTGGGTCATCTGTCCTTCCAGATCACCTCCGCCACAGTAGGAAGAATCCCCCTTTGCTATTTTTCTAGCCTCTGGTGTTATGAGACTATTTGCCCCCTTCTGCTGTTCCCGCTGATCCAGGATTTATCTGGGGAAGAGTTTTATGGTTCTTTCATGGTCATCAGGGGGGAGGAGAGAGCATTTACTGATCACTCCGCCATCCTAGCTCCCGGAAGTTCAAGTAGGTGACTTACCGAAGTTTAGTCTTCAGGCTGAAGGTTTCAAGGGCTGCTGCGCTGATATCTGGCACTCAGCGGCTCTCACGGGCTCGGTTTGGCTTGTCTCCTGCTCCGCTGGTTTCGCCCGCCACTCTCAGGCTTCTCAGGTCCCTTCCGCCCTGCTGCACTGACCATGCTGCGCTGTGCGCTGGGGGCTTACCCCCGTGGAACAGATCCTTCCCGTGGACCTTCCAGTCCAACCTGGGCTCTGAATCTGTCAAAGTCTGTCACCCACTGGATTCCACACCTCCAAAGTCTGGTCAGATTCTCCTTTCAGAGATATCCAGAGGAGTTTGACCAGGAGCTTAGGTGAGTCGTTGCTTTCACTCCGCCATCTTGGCTCCGCCTCCCCCCAAAACACATGGTGACTTATTACAAGCAAAGAAAGACAATCTGGGAGATGAGACACAAAGACTAAACCAAGGCCTGCAATATGCCTGGACGTATGCAACAAGGGGTCATCAAAAAGGAACAGAGGAAACAGAACGAATTCTGCCTGAACTGAAGAAAGGAGGTTCAGGAAAGGGCCCACTGCCATCATCTTTCCAAAACAGCCCATACAAGAGAGAAGGTTTCCTGATGGAGTCCATCCCCTGGAGAAGTGTGCTTTCAGTCATTTCCTTGGATAGATTCCCTACCTTCTGTCAAAAGAAAAAAAAAAGCCAGCATCCCTTTTGTAGAAGATTCCCAGAACTCCAAACCACAAGGTAAAGAAGAGTCTCCCTCAGATCAGGGCTGCACCCGGATTCCAGCCAATCCCTGCTCTCATGCAGCTCATGTTTGAATGGGGTGAGACAGCCCATATGGGACCATTCAGCAGCAGGGCAGCAGGTCCATTCACTTTGGAGGGCTTCGGACACAGCAGTTAATGAATGAAGAAGGATTGTCCTGAGGATGATTTTCTGGTAAAAGGAACACAAGTACTTTCTGCTAACCCAAAATAAAGAGACTTTTTTAACTACAAAGTGGGGACCAGAAATCAAATGGTCATAGAATTTTGAAAGAAAACCTTTCCTTCGCTTCATTTGAAACTATGCCCTTTGCATATTGAAAGACTGACAAAATGGAGAGGAGAAAAATCCCCAGCAAACCCAGGCATCTGCATCCTCTTAGTAAAGTCTAATTGGGACAGCTCCTCGGCTGGACCAGAAAAGCATAGGCAGCAAGCTCCCCAGGGTCACCCTCTCAAACGAGGCCCTCTCCCCATGCACACAGTGAGAACTCAAAAGGACTTCCTGAAGAACTAAGAAGGACATTGGGAGCCAAAATACATATACTTTCCATAAATAACAGGATCTTCGATTTACTCTTTAGATGGTACATCATCAGGTAAACTGGGGAAATTTACTAAAATCAATATGATCTGAACTGAAAAAAGCAAATAGTACTGTAAGTCACGACTGCTCTTTACATTCAGAAACACAAAAGGAGCCCGGACATTTCTGGAAGCTTTGGAGACAAAGACTGAGAGGAGTAAAAACTTAAAGGCAAGAACCCTAACCCATGTGGCCGATGGAGAGTGAGCGGTGCAGACACACCCACATCTAGCCGGCCACCCTGCTCAAAGGACAGGCCAAGAAGGCTCCTCCAAGAGGCCTCCCTTGGACAAGAAGCCTTACCTAGAAGGAAATGAAGTCTCCCACCTTACAAGGGTTTCAACACAAGCAGATTCTTTAAACAACAAACAGAGCACTCCAAGGATGTGGAGCGATAGTCAGTGTCAACTGTATATTCATCCAGTAAGACAAAAATTCCAATTCACAAGCCAGGTGTAAGCCAGCTGAGGGATGACCCCTATTTCACCAGGTTGTAGAAGCATGACATCAGATCATATTTAGCACAGTACCTGGCACACAGTCATTCTTAGTAAATGCTTGCCCCTTTCTCTGATTTAGAAAGACAAAGGCTGCATGAGAAAACGTCTTCCATTGTCTCCATGCCCCTGTCACTGGGCAAAGGGAAATCTTCATTTAGTTAAATATTCAAACACTCATTGCCCACCAGATCTCAAAATCTAAAACCTACCTGCTTCATGGCAGTCTCCCCAATTTTGTCTGAGTGTTTTCGGATACTTTCCAAGAAGTCCTTGAGATCAGACATGGAAACATCCTTGATTTCTTCCCGAAGCTTGGGGATGTTGTCCACCATGACCTTGCAGAAACGGTAGTGGCTCACTTGGGGCAGGTAGGTGTGTTCCAGGTGCTCCAGGGTTTTCAAAGCTGGGTAATGTCTGCAAAAGGAATCCCACAGATTTAGTTCTGCCCGGGATTTCTTAGATTCCCAAACTTCTTTCATCTCTTATAAATTGACCATAGTACAGAGTCTTTCTAAGGCAAGCTTTCCAATCTCAATTCATTTTCTTTATGCATAAAGACAGCAGGCTCACTTACTATATTTAGGCATAACAGTGAATGTAAAGAGAACCTTGGGCCATTTAGCTTCTGCATGTGTTGCCTAGATGAAGAGATACCTAATAATGGAGTCATGGGAGATGAGAACAGAAAAAGCACATTAGCAGATATATTTATGTAGAATATCAGAAAAAAAAATGGAGAAAAAAAGGAAGAGGATTTCCAATGACATACAGGCACAGGAAAAAACCCTCTAATCAAGGAGTCACAGACCCACAGAACTGTGATGAGTTTGAGCAGATGGCATAATCAAGACCCTCTGCATGCTGTTGCCAAAGACTATCATATTGAACAATATGATATCATATTGAACATTTAAGTGTTGATTACAAAGATGCCCTGAGCCCTCTCCCTAGAGAAGCTGAGCCCCAGAAAACCAGAAAGCTGCCTGGAAGTACAGCAGAAAGACGAGTCCTATTAAAAGGCTAAGAAGGTACCATGCAGGCACAGACAGTGACAGTCACAGCCAAATTCTGGCATGGGAAGGAAGTATGTGGTGCCCTGGAAAGGGCACTGACTCATGTATCAGAAGACCTGGCTTTAATTTCTATCTCTGAGAATTGTTATTTTTATGATTTATTACTTTTCAAGTGAGCAAAAGCCAATGAACTTCCCTGGGCCTCAGTTTCCTCATTTGTAAAATGAAGTGGTAGGACAACTAAGGAGTGCTTGTGCGAGTGGAGAAGGCAGAGGGTGCAAGAGATGTTCTAAATCTTTCAAGGACAAGATCTGGCAACTGATTAACTATGTGGCATGAGAAGAGTGAGAAAGTCAGATTTACCAAGATTACAAAGCTATAAGGATGGAAGAACAGTGGTGGCTTTGACAGAAATAAGGACGCTTGGAACTGGACAGGATTTAGGGGGAAAAGATAATGAGCTGTGGTTTCTATAAAGTGATCTTAAGACGCTTCCATGTTATTCAATTTTAAATGTCCAGAAGGCACGATGACGACAGCTAAAGTTCAAAGGCTGAATGTTAGATCTGTGTTTCCACTGCCCAGATACGGCTTGGCACAGAACAGCCCAAGTGAGTGGACATGATATGGATGGTGAGACAGGAGAGACTGAGAAGCAGCAGTGGGGCAGGCAGGAGGTGGACCAGGAGACAGCAGTGTCATGGAAGGAGAGAATATCCAGGAGATGAAGGTGGGCAGGTCAAGAAGAATTCAGCCTGAGAAAAGGCCATCAGATCTGGTGATTAAAAGATCTATACTAACTCAGAGGGAGTTGTTTTGGTTGGGTATTAAAGTCAGAAGCCACATGACACTCCACGTTCCCCATTTCTGAAACTCTCTTCCCCTTCATCCAGACATCTTAGCTTCACTGACTTCCTTCAAATCTAAGCTGAAGTCCTACCTTCTGCAAGCAGCCTTCTCTGAGATGTATCCTGCAAATACATGGTTTGCACACAATTGTTTGTATGATGTCTCCACCATGAGATGGTGAGCTCCTTGAAAACAGCAAGGGGAATGGGGCTCCCCTTCTTTATATTTCTAGGGATGAGCACTTAATAAATGCTCCATGAATTGATCTGAACATGCACATGTCACTAAAGCTTTTGGGGATTCGGTTTCCTCACATAAAGGCATAGAAGATACATGAACTACCACTCAATTCCTCCCATATGGGCTAAGCTCAATTCAAGGAACAAAGTTTTCGGCGAACAACTTCACTCACATGCAGCCTAGGCAACTTCATATAAAATACAATTCTCAACCACCCAGAAAGAACAGTTAATTGAACTGACAACTTATATCTTTGGGGGCTTTACATTTCAACTTTGGCCCCTCCACCCAGACTTTGTGGCCCTGAAACTATGAAAATGGCCAAATGACAAAGAATGAGGAAGATGAGGAAAGAGACCTGAATGAGTCAATCAGCTGGATAAACAGCCCCTGGAAAACGACGACATATGTCCTGTTAATGTCCAACAAGCTTCCTCTGGTTGCTGCTCTGAAGAGTAATTCTTCCTCTGGCACTCTATGCTAGTACCAGGGAAGATGGTGATGTCTGCTCCACCTGCCATTGAGACAAGAAATGCCTCTCATCACCCTTCAAGTCTTTTTGGTCTTCTGAAAAATTTAGTTTGCCCAAGGATTATAGTCTATTCAAAAGCTCATTCTGGCAATAATGAAAGATTCCCCTAATATAAGTCACATTAAAAAAAAAAGCTTCATGCATCTCTGCATGGGCAGCAAACTCACCAATACAAAAGATTTCTACTTATAGGAGCAGTTATCATCATTCAATGCTTCTTATCCATCCCGCTCCCATGTTCACTTATCTAACTAAAGGCAGAAAACAGGTTTTTTTTATTTTTTCATGACTATTTGTTTTTCTTTTCCTCCTCAGCCTAAAAAAGAGTCATTTTTAGTTTTGCAGATTCATTTCAATCAATGAACAAAGTAGCAGTGTAAGGAGATTTCTCACATTAGGGTGAACTGAATGGTTCCTGATGTACTCGCAGCCTTTTTTATTTGTGGTCATATTTGCCCCAATCCTTTCCAAAAATAAAAATAAATGGTGGAGACTGAGGTCTCTCTCCCCAATTCAGAAAGCTTTTCAGTATAAGATACAGTTAAGTCTTACTCAGATTTTATAGACTCAAAGAGCAGTACAATTCACATGGCTCAGTGTAAACAGTACACTGTTTATACTACAATTAGGTACGAAAAGCTATTTGCAATAAAATGTGATTCCTCTGGAGAGAAACTTAAGAATGGACAGAAAGCCAGAAATTAAGCCAAAGAGATAAACACACTTTGGGGTTTAGTTATATTTTGGAACATTGTTTATAGAATGAGAAGAATCTACCCATGTGGCCTGTGGACACGTTAGGCATTCGCTGATGAGCTCCGAGGCCACATGCTGCCAACATCTGGCCTGTGGAACAGCTCCACATTTTTCATCTCTCACAGTGCAAAGGCCAATGGCTCCTGGTAACAAGGAATGTCGCTCATTCCTTCACTGTCCTTTTGTTGGTATGTTTCATGTCCATCTTTTATTCTCCTCTTCAAGTACAGCAAGAAATTCCTAACTTCATTTTCCATGCCAAACACTCAGTGCAAATAACTAGCTGTACCTCTGAGTACATAGTGGTCACCAGGGTCCAAGAAAACAAGAACAGGGCCTTCAAACTGCATCGGGGCTCTTTCTGAACCTTTTATTAGAGAGCTGTACCTCACTCTGACCAAGTACAACCTCTACTAGAGGTGTGAGGGAAGAAATAAAGTCATGTGGCAGAGACAGGGAAAGGAAAAGAAGAAAACCCAAAGACCAAGCAGGCTACCCTAACCAAAACAGAAAGCTCCCAGTCACTAGCCCCAAGGCCACCTTTCAGGACAGCAATTCTTAGGGAAAAGGGGCTAGCCATCCCCATCAACTATTACCCATAGGGCAGGGAAGTCAGCTGAGCTGAAGCAGAAGGCACCAGGCAAGTCAAATCATCACCATACCCTGGCCACATCACCTCAGGGCCATGATAGAAACAGTCCAGTAGCACCCTCAGCCCAAGAGCTCTGGGAAGAGCATTCCCCAGGATTTCCTTCATCTTCCAACCACTGATCCTGCTTCCAACTCAACCCCAAAGCCACTGCCCAAGTAACCAGCCCTTGGATAGACGGTGCCTGGCTACAGTCAGTGCTGCAGCTGCTGCCTCCATAGCTACTGAAGACCCAGAACCCAGGGTTCTCACCACCAAAGCCCTTGGCTGGTCAAATGATTCAACACCAGAAACAGATATGGAATGATCAGGGGAAACAGCATTACCATGGGCTTTGTTGCTACACCCTTAGGACCACAGGGTGTATCCAGCTGGCATGCAGCTGAGACCTTCTCTAACTTCTGTCTCCCCCCATTAGAATGGGACCTTCTTGAGCACAAGGGCTCTCTTGCTTTTCTTTCTCTATCCCCAGGAAGTGCTTTCTCTTCCATTCATCCAGTTTAGGAAGAAGTATGTATTGGGCCAAAATCAAGAACACTTTTTCCTTCAACTGATGGCTCTAGGTCAAGGGTCAGCAAATTAAAGGATGGAGGCCAAATCCAGGAAATCACCTGTTCTGAGCTCACTGGCCATGCAAAAACAGGCCACAGTCTGCCAAGCTCTGATTTCTTCCCACCATTTATTTCTCCACTGCCCTGTGACTGATTTCCTCCTCTCCCAGCCCTAGGAAAAGTTACAAAAAGACACAGACCAAAGTACCAAGAGAAGAATGTGTCACCTGTGCCATCTTGAGGATGTCCCCTTCTAAAACAGAATTAAACAACTCTGTAAAGGAAAACCCAACCAACCACAGAAAGTCGCTGCATCCAGGGCATAATGAGGAAGAAGGAACAGAGATATTCTCCCTATTTCTGTACTTGCCATTCCAAGATGACACTAGCGGCATTGCCCTTTAACTGCATGCGTGTGTGTGCACATGTGTGTGCATATGCATGTGCATGTGTATGTGCACATGTGCATGTACATGGGTCAGAAATGACCAGCATCTATCTAATCAACAGGCCCTTGGCACAATGTGAGATTATTATTTCAGTAAAAGGAAGCCAAGGGTAGCAGAAGCAGAAAAATCAAGACCTACTTGCAACAAGCACTTCAAGTAGCTACAATAAAATAAAGTCACTCAATTCACTTGGGACACTAAAGGTCAAACCAAAGATGAGAAGACTCTTGAGAGAGTCCAGTGGTCCAAAGGTGAAAAGGCCCAAACTTGACAGCTGACATTTCAATTGGTAAAAGGAAAGAGGATTTCCAGTTTCCCTCAGGCCCTAGAAGTGTGGCCAAAGATCTCTTCAAAGGTCTCTGAGGTCAGACAAGACTCTGGGCTTTAGTACTCTGGTACCAGTGCCCAGCCCAGAGAAGAGGTGTGAAAACCATCAGAGAGACGTTTCTTCTGGGCAGAACCCAAGGCAAGAAAGCAGACGAAGAAATGTTCTCTCTGACCGTGCCTTTGCATGGTCTCGTACCAGTGACCATCTGTCTGTAAACTTTCTTGCGCATCCTCTACTGTGAGTAGTGAAGAAGACATTTCTAGAACAAGGGATAACAGCCAAGGCCATCACTCTTGCAGATCTGTATCACTACAATCTGTCTGTGCCCTAGTCTCTGACGAGATGAGGAGCTCCCTGAGGCCAGGAGCCCTAAACTACCTAAACTAATTTTACATCTCCCTCAGCCCCAAGGAAGTCTGGAGTTTTGAAGATGGCCAGCAGACCCAGCCAGAGAGCAAGCTCCCAAGAGAAGCTGTTGATGTACCACAGAAAGGCTGAGGGAATCTCCCTCCTAACTGATCTGAGCAGAGCCAGGGAGAAATTTCAGTTAGGGTTGAACAACAGGGACAGATGTTCCACAAGTCCCTTACCTTTTTGTTTTCATCTGTTCCCTCAGTTTGCTGTACATCTCCAGGACTGGAAAAAAGAGGGAAAAATACCACATGAGAATTATTTAGAGGAAGGAGAAGTCAAACAAAGGCTGCAGGAACTGCCCCCAGGCCCGTACTCCACCTTGAACTCCTCACCTGGCAGACACAGCATTAATTTATCAACTGTGGCAGAAATATTTCTCTGTTGCAGTCGACACTGCTTCAGCTCTTCCATTGCTACCACCAGCTTGGAGGGAAGGAAAGAAAAACGGAATTAGGCCAATGGCTGTACATATAAAGCTTCCCTCACCTTCTTCTACCTTGTGTTCAACTCATCAGGAAATCCCAGACAGTTTCATAGTAAGAGCTGACAAGTGGACAAAGGAGCTGCCTTTTGCTACCAATAAAATATCCTCACCCCCTTCATCCCCAGCCCCATCCCCATCCCCATGTGCCTCCTCATTCTCTCCCCATCCAGGTACTCCTCCCTACTCTCCCTGACAGGGCATTCTAGCAGGTCTCAGAAAGGATACTTCAATCTTTTTCTGCTGTATAAGGCTAGAAGGACATTTGGTCTTGGTGGGCACACAGCCATGCACAGCCTCAGAGGGCCTTGAAAGGGGCTGTGTTTATATCTCTATTTCTGCAAACAAGCCACAAACCGAAGAGTCAGGGGCATTTCTGAGCAAGGACTTCGGTAAGTTTAAGAACAAGGGACTGTTATTGCCATGCCACTAGGCACTTCCATGTTTTAAAGGTTGTTATCTGAGGAGATCCAATACTGTAGCCTCCATGTCTTTAAAAGAAGGTTCAAGAGCCCAGTATGGCCATTTACAATGCTCCTTACAGAAAACATGCAAAGCCTCAAAACAGACTGCATGGAGAACTGGTGGAACAGGTTTAAAATTAGGGTATGTGTTAAAGAGGTAGAAAACAGCTGTAGTTAGCACCAAATGAAAGGTGCTCAGGTGAATCGAATCAAATCTAAACGAGCATTAATCAGCAGTGTTCCCAGCCTTTGGCATTCATTGCAATGGGTCCAGAAGGGAAGAACAGTTTTCTGTATAACCTTTGGTCCTCCTTAAGCCCCAAAAGGCAAACTAGTTTCATTTTAAGAGAAGAAGGGCTGGAGGTATGATTTTATTTGGTAAAGGGAACTCTCAGATGAGGGCCCTCTAATAGATCTCTTCCAGTTCCCATCTTAGGGAGTCGCCCAGAACAGGGGTGGGGTTACGGGAATTGAGAAGACCCCCAGACAGCATGGTGAAGGCAGGGTTTGAACCTGGCACTTTATCTGCTTCATAATATTGCTTCCAGAGATTTCATTTAACAAGCTTTCTGAGGCCCCTGGCCATCCACCATGCCTGGTAGCTCTCCCCGCTCACCTCCACCTCCTGGCTTCCCTCAAGGCTCAGCTATCACCCACTTGTGCCAGAATCTCTTCCAATCCCCTGTCCTCTTCTAACTATCTCTAGCGTCTCCTGGGTGCATCTTGTTTGTGCACAGTGATGTGCATGCTAACTTTCCGTTGGATTGTGGACTCCTGGGGGCAGGGGCAGGTTTGTCTTTCTTCATATCCCTAGGGTTCAGCACACGGCGGGCATCTGCTATATACAAAGTATTGCAATATGGCTCAAAAGGGGAAGAAAATTCCTCTCTAAGGTAGCATTTCTGTAGACTTTAAGATCTGCAGAGCACTACACGTGCAGCACCCACCGATGCTATTGCTATCCCCATTTGTTCTACAGAAGAGGATGGAGAGGGGTTAAGTGAGCCCAGATCACACTGAAGATCTTGTCAATATCTGAGGCAAGGTCTGCATTCGGGTCTTTCTGACTAAGAGCAGCACTCGATATATTTTCTGCATCACCCAGTTCTCTGGCAGAACTGGCATTTTCCTGGAGATGTAATGTCATTGATAAATAATCATATTCTTTTGTAAATAAGTTAATATTAATTAACTGATTGCGCCAAGTTTCTGCAATCAATAGTTTTGACTGGTTGCTGCTCTATTAAAAGAATAAAAAACATCAGCTGCACTAGTTTAGATCAACTGTTCAGTAAATCCATTCCAGGACGCAGCCTCTTCTCTTATTTCGGCTGTCCAAGCTCTTCACTGACTTCATTTGGGTTAGATCCCAGAATCTGAGAATGCTCAGGCTGGACAGGTCCTTCCAAATCATTTGCACGCACATATGCCAACCACTCTGTGGCTCTGATCCAGCCTCTACTCTGCTTTTTTACCATCACAAACGCTCACCAACCATAAACAGAAAGAACCCCAAACACGATTATCAGAAGTGAACCATATGAGGCAGAAGAGGTTTTTCAAAAGGTAAATCGGGCTTACTTCCTTCCCCTCATGCTGTAGTTTTCTATTAGTATCAGTCACTTGATTCTGTGGAGAGAAGACAGTTGGAAAATCATATGAAACAAACATTTAGACAAACTGCACGTTGTTAGGGTAATAGAAGGCAAACACAATCAAGAATAAGGCTAGGCGGAGGATATCTGTCCCATTTTTTCTGTACTTAAATACAACTTGGGGCTAAATTGCACATAACTGAGGACTCACAACTTACACAAAGAGAAAACTAACTTTAATGGAAGATGGGTTTTGAATCACTCCAAGCCACAATACTCAAGGAAATGGACACTAAGCTTTCATTCACATTTGGACTTGTGAAGGTCAACTGAGGAAAGAACCTGTGGAACATGGCAGCAGGCAGATACAAATCCTCCTGAGAAAGGATAACACCGAGAATATCAACATCCACTTCTATAAAATGAAGAAAGGAGAAATTTTTCATCATAGGAATAATGAAAGGACTTTCCCCTTAGTAGGAAAAGAAACTGTGTGTGCTACAACTTTACAAGGACTGAAATATTCTAAAGCTTCAAGATGGGATATCGGGAAGGGACCACTTTCCTGTGGAGGAAGGGAAAATGACTCAGCCCCCTGATGAAAGTGAAGCAGATGGAGCCTGTGGCTGGGCCCAGAGAGGGCCCTGTGCTCTGTGCTTCCCATGGCCATGGCCAAAGGTCAAGGCCCCTAGAGTAGGATGGGCCAGTCCAGTTTTGAAAACAGAAAAGAAAGGTAATCCACCAAGAGTTCTAAGGGGACTCTCTGTCCATTCTGTTTTGAAGCTATTGTCTGTGGTCATACCACTCATCACCAGACAAGATGAAGTTGTACCCCATGCTCTTGCTCTGCAGCGCAGCCTTCCCACGCTGGTCTGTCATTTCCTATGTAGGTTAATCCTCCTTCTTTCTCTAACACAGTTGGATTAGGCTAGAAAGAATGCTCCTGATCACCATCATGTTCTCTGGGACCCAGTGACACTGACCTCCCTGGCTGCCTATCTACGCTCTACAGGAAGCCTTCCCCAACCCCTCTTCATTCCACTGCCTTCCCTCAGTTAAGTATCTCTTATTTATCCTGTACATGTTTCCCTCATTAGACTATAGGTCCCTTGAAGACAGGGACTGTCTGTTAGCCTCTTTTTGTATCACCAGGGCACAAGTAGGCACTTACTAAATGTTGACTGATTGGTTGATTGAGCTCCAGAAATCCCACTTCCTCCAATACATCTTTTTAATTACTTCCATTCCACAAATACCTGAGTGTCTACCATATGTGAGGCACTTTTATCACAAAACAGTGAAATGTTTATGAAAGACAAAGGGCCATTTCTCTCAAGAAACATACAATCTACAGAAAGGGATACAACACTACACAAATAAGTAAACCACAAGGCAGAGTCTGATGGGAAACAAATCTAAGGAAGAGCTCCCATGTGGTGAGAAAAGGAAGGATCCTGGAGAAGTGGCCCCCAAGGGAAGTCTACAAAAAGTAAAGGTGAGACAGGCATGGAGGACAGTCTGCAAAAAGGCCTAGAAACAGGAGAATGTGGGACAAGACTGGGGGACAGAAGTTGTATACAGAGACTGAAAAGCAGAGTACACAGAGGAGAGAAGGAAGAAATAAGCCCACTGTCAGATGACTGCAGGTCTTGAATCCCAAGATAAAGAAGAGATCCTTCTAATTTCCAGACTCCTTCAAATGCCTGCCCCTACCAAACATACCAAGTCTTTTGTTAATATTTGACATATAGTATATTGAATGTGTTGTTCTTTAACATACAATATAACTAACATGGCTACCCCCACACTGCCAGGGTCTAGTTGGAAATCATGGAGGGGACATTGTTCAGATCTGACTCCCACAGCACTCGGTACAGATCTACAAAAGGGCTTCATCAATGCTTCTGGTGAGAAGAATGACAACTATTTTTATCCTTTTCTGCGCAAAACATTTAAAGGTGCTACACTGACAGCCCAAGATGCTCCCACTCCTGTTCATAAGTAGAACAGATGCTGTTGCCAAAAGACACAAACGTCCCCTTCAAAATGTGGAGATGCTGAGGGCTCCAGGCCAAGTCACACCTCTAATACCAACCAGCAGAATAACTTCCAACTAGGAAGTGTCTGTTTCTGCACCTCGTTAAGAGAGAGAATACATGTTAACATTGCTTTCTGTATCATCCATGGTAAAATGGTATCATGGGAGAAATCAAACCCTGACCAATGAATGCAAAAGGTAAACCACAAAACTATACAAATTCACCGCCCCTTCAGGAACGCTGTCAATGCAAGACCTTGGCACCTCAGCACAGTATGTGCCAGTGTCTTACACTATCAACAAGAACAGATGGGCAGATGTGGAGATACAGAGAAATGGGCTAAATCTTGGGTGGAAATGAAATTGACGAACACCAAACCCAAAGATTATTCATTTGTCAGTATCAGCTTGAAAGTAGATCTCTGCTAAAGTTCTGAGCAAAGATGAACGTCACTCGGGGACAATGGAAAGGCACATAGTGAGGGTGAATAGGATGCACCGTATGACAAAGGAGGAACTCTGAAGGATGCAAGAGAACTGGACTACAGAACGTCACAAAAGGGACCGCATGGCAGAAAGAGATGATGGACTAGTCACACGGCAAGAGTGGGAGGCGGGCAGACAGAGTGCTTCTCAAAAAAGGCCCTTTGAACTTTTGGGAGGATATGAACAAGAGTCAGACAAGCTAAGCAGACAGGGATAGACTAGATCGCTGAGATCACAGATCCATTTGAGCATTGTGAGTGTGAGTGACTTGGTTGAAGGCTCAGATGGCCCAAGTGTCTAATTTGTAGCTGGACACCAGATGACAAATCTTGGCGGAACAGGGGAAAATCAACAGAGACAAAAGTAAAGTGCCACATTAGGGTTCACAAAATCAAGCACACCACTTGGGGAGATGTGACTGAACAAAAACATCTGAGAAAAAGACTGGAGGATTTGAGTGATCCACATTCAGAAAGAGTCAACAGGGAGTAAGCAATGGAAGTAAAAACTCCTCTAAGGCAGAGCCTACGGTATTTTTCCTCTTCATATTCTCAGTGCCCTGCTGAGTGCCTTAAATCAAGGAAGCACTTGATAACCACTGGATAGCTTTACTGAAGTATCCTACACAGCGCAGAGAACAATAATGTCTACAACAACCACAGTAGCTGCACTGTGCACAGGGCATTGTACTGGACGGCACACACTTGGGGCACTGTCTCCAGGTATGGATACCTCATATTTGGAGATATACAGACAAGATCAAACATCTCCACAAGAGGGTAGCCAGAAGGATGGGAGGACTGGAGAATGCACTACATGAAAACTGGTTGGAGAATTTGGGGATGTTTTTGCCTGGCAAAGAGAATACTGTATTTGAGCTTCCTAAGGGCTCTCATGCAGAAGAATTCTCACTGCTAGCATTTCTAGAGCACTTTCAAAGCACTTTATATGTGTTATCACAACTGACCTTCACAACAAGCCTGGCAGGTTAAGAGCTATGATTATCCCCATTTCACAGATGAAGAAACTGAGACTGAATGAGGTCACTGACTCTCCCAGGAAGTCCTTCCCTCTGTCTACTTCACAACCTAAACTTGACCTGCTTGACCCCAAAGGTAGGACTAAAAACAGCAGATGCAAGTTATCCTAGCACAACACAGGCGCTGTTCTAAGTGAACGTAAAAGTGATAGTCCCTGGAAGGCGTAGGCTTCCTCTTCCCTTCTCCCCTCTACCAGACATCCGTTTGCTAGGGAGTCTGAAAAGAGTTTCTTGGTTAACCACGAGTTGGACTAGAGAGCCCCTGAATTTCCTTCCCACTCTCAGGTTCTGTCGCTCTACAACGTACAATCAGTCAGTAAACAATGCAGTTTCCCTTCTACTCTCTCATCAGCGACCTCCCCTCAAGCCTCCTTTTATAGGAGGCTAGAGCCTCTAGGAAATGCACCCTGGAAGCAGTTTGGGGGGCACAGCAGAAAGTAGTCCCTTCACTCTAAGCGTTACCCTCCCATTGGCAACCCACCCTACTCATTTCCTCTACAACATGCAAGAAAGTTTCCAAACAGGAGCACAGATTATTATATTTTTATATGCTGAGACTCCAACTACGGGGTGGGGGGAATAAAGGAGAAAATCCATATGGAATAATTTCAGTTTGTTCCAAAACTGAGGCCAAGTCTGAATTCTCTTCTATTAAATGTCTAATCAGGCTTACTAAAACACAGAGAAACACCCCCAGACATTGTCATTTTTCCAGCTTCCACAGGGATCTGCCTTCCTAGGTTTTCAAAAGGATATTCAGCTTTGTTTTTGTAGATCTCCTTTGCCTAATTAGTGTTCTTCTTTTATTTCTTTTCCCATTCTTACTGCCCATTCAGATGGGTGTTCTACTTCAACTGATCTTCCCCACTTCAACCATATTGGGGATGAGGAAGAAAACTTCTGGAAGAGGTTGAGGATTCATGCAAGGACAAGGGGGCTCTGCAAAGCTACCTGGGAACCAGCCCAGGCTCACTGGCTAAGTCCTCTCCATGAAGAAATCCAAGAACTTGGATTTTATCCCTACTGTCTCCTGAGGGGCCAATACTCCCATGAAAAGCAGCACTGCTATTCTTGGAGGGAGGGTCAGAGTGTTCTCAGAGAACGTTCACCAGGCATGAGATGCCAAATTCATATGTGGCAGCCTCCATTTCTTTGGTGTTCACTGATAAATATGTTAATCAATGTAACAAAAAAGGAAGTGACAGAACAGCACTCTCCCGAATCACAAGAAATCAGAGTACTCCCACTTTAAGGGGACATCAGAAAATTACCAAAATCATTTTCAAGCAACCTCCAAACTAAATGAGGCAGAGAAGAATTTCATTTACACTAGCTTCAAGAGGAAGTGCTGGTGTGAACAAGAACCTCCCCCTTACACCAGAGCCCAGAGACCTACAGCTGCAACGACTCCCCCAACTATGACCCTTAGGTGATCTTGGTGCTGTGGCTGGGATCTGCCAGAGCCTTTCCAAACATGCTGCACTAATACGAAGTTTCAGAAACCTTGGAGAACTAATCAATCAGTGAAGGGGGTCCTTGATAGAAAATCTGAGGATTGTTCAGTGTGAATAATCATGCCAAAGCCAGACAGGGACAAGCAAAAAAAAGAAATTTATATATGTATACATGTATATATACATGAGTATATATATGTGCGCATATATACTATATATATATGTATGCATGTATGTATGTGGGGGGGATCTAGACCCCCACATACACATACATGTTTTACAAATACAAATACACACACACACACACACACATACACACACACACACACACACACACACACACACACACACACACACACAACAGTCTGGCTTCTGACTGTATCATTCCATCTAACCCACTCCCCCCAAAGTAACCAGTGACCAATCCAAAGGCCTTTCCTCAATGCTCATCCTTCTTGGCCTCTTGGCAGCCCTGACACTATCCATCCCCTACTATCCTTTGATATTCTTTAGGTTTTTGTGACATTGCTATATCCTCATTCTCTTCCTACATATCTAATTAGTCCTTCTCAATCCTCTCTGCTTGTGATCTCATCAGCCTGCACAGACCTCTCTGCTGACCACCAGACTCACATCTCCAATTGCCTTTCAGACATTTCAAATCAGATGTCTCATAAACATCTTAAACCTAGCATGTCCATAACTGAATCACTGTCTCTTCCATCCAAACCCTCCTTTCCTCCTAACTTCCCTGTTCCTGCTGCTTGCATCACCACCCTCCCAGGCCCCCGGCCTTGCCCACTAGGTGTTATCCTCAACTCCTCACTGTCTCACCCCCCAACACCAGTCCATTGTCAGAGCTTATCAATTTCACCTTTGCACCATCTCTTAAATACACCCACTTCCCTCCCTCTGCCACAGTCACCACCTCAGTGCAGGCCCTGGTACCTGCTGGGGAGTCTTCTTGGCCCAAATCCCTCTCTATTCCCAATCACCCTCTTTTCAGCTATCAAAGTGATCTTCCAAGAGTACAGGTCTGACCATGTCACTTCTCACTCAATATAAAAGTCTTAGTTTGGCATTCAAAGCCCTTCAAAACCTGCCCCTCGTTCCCATCTTTCCAGTCTTCCTACACCTTATTCCCCCTACAAGTACTTTGCAAAATAGTGACTCTGGTCTCCTGACTATTCCTCAAGCAAGACACTCCATCTCCTGACTCCAGGTAATGTCCCTGGCTTCACCTGATTTGTGGAACACTCCTTCCTCATTTCTGCCACCTCCTGGCTTCCTTGGCTTCCTTCCAGGCCCATCCCACAAGCCTCTCTGGATGCTCTCTAATACTGGTGCCTACCCTCTGTGATGACCTCCACTTTCTCCTGAGTGGCATGTCTGGCCACAGCTACTTATACGTTGTCTCCCCCATTACACGGTGAGCCCCATGAGAGCAGATTGTCTTCTACCTTTCTTTGACACATAGCAGGTGCTTAATAAATGTTTATTGACTGAAAATATCATGAAAGACAACTACTGAGCTGGAGCCCAAATGAAAAAGCTTTTTTTTTTTTTTTTACAAAAAAAAAGCTTTTTGTAAAGATGATGAATGAAAAGAAATACATGAAAAAATGTATAAATTTGATAACTACCTGAAGGAACAAGAAAGCATCTTCTGATGGTGGATTTGGAGATTATAAAGAATTACAATTATAAAAATGATTTTAAAGAGATTCTAAAGAATCTGTGGAGGAAAGCACACCTAATGGTGTTGGGTGTGTGTTTGTATTTATTAGGTGAGGTGCATGAAGAGCCAATCAACAATGCTCAAGTAGAGCTGCTAGAAAATGGCCAGGAAATGATGCTGTTACAAAATGCCACTCCTTTTTTATGACTTCTGATCAGCCTGATCTCTTAATTGATTACAGTAACAAACACTGAATTCAAATCTAGCATAGTCCTGATTTTCGTTTTTTCCTCTAAGCTGTGTCAGTCTCATATCAATACATTCTCGGTTTTTATAGCTCTGATTTGAAAAGTGACTCAATCTAATGAGTTACTGAGTCCAAAGCAAAGCTATTTCCTCATGAAAAGAAAAAAGTGCATCTTGTGTTTATACAACATCTCCCTCCCAAGGAGAACTCCATGCCCCCAAGGTCACCCGAAGGTTCCTACAAAGCAGGAAAGGGACAGTCCCATTTCTGGGGAATTTCTGAGTAAGAGAAAGGTCAGTCACAACACTGGACAGCTCCATTCACTATGGGTTTTTTTATTTCGAAGAGAAATAAGGTAGGTGACCAGCACAGTCACCTGAAGGCTGAAAGTAGTGACTTCTAGCCCCTAGTTCTAATCCTCCACAGGTATCTCCATCACAGGCGATCTGCCCAAGAGCTGTCAAAATCCTCACCTGGCTCTGTGTCCACCCAACTTCATTTCTTACCAGGCTGCAATGTGTCCCAAGCCTTTTCACCAACACCAGTGAACCCTCCCCCCTTTCCTCCCCATCAGCCTCACCAGATCTCCCTGCCTCCTCACCTTCAATCTGTGGGCTTCTCCTCTCACTTTCAGGAGTTCAGTGATGGAGTCAACAAAGCCCTGGTAATGGAAGTTACACATTTTCTCAATCTCCCGATCATGATTGCGGATACGGGATTCCAGCTTTTCCATGAACCGACCATGCTCCTCACCATCATAGACAGATCTAAAAAAGAAGAGTTTACATTAAGGTAAATGCTCTACCACCATCACCAAACAAAGTAGGAATACATGGATTTCCAATTAACAGAACTAGGAGTAACCAAATCTCAAGATGAAACTAGAAGTAACATCATAGCTTAAAAAACAAATCAGCTTCTTGTAAGTCCACGAAGTACAGTAAATACACAAAGACATTGACCAGTGACCGGCACACAGTAAATGCTTAATAAATACTTGCTCCTTGATTGACCGCTTGATTCCACAGATATGGAGGAACCAAGAAAACGTGCAGAGTCTAGAGAAGAACGTCAGAAATGTTTATTAATCTTCTAAGCCGTATAACCTCTGAAGAAAGGCAAAAAGGAAAAAGAATTATCCTGAAAAAGACTAAAAAACAATTAAAAGCAGCTAGCTAACGCAGTGGATAGAGTGCTAGAGGAGAAGATCTGAGTTCACCACCAATCTCTACCTCTGTGATCCTGGGCAAGTCACCGTTCCCTCATCTGTAAAATGAGGGTGAGAATAGCTCCTTTATCTTAGCGCTATTTTAAGGATCAAATGAGATAAGATTTTTAAAGTTCTTTACATATCTTAAAGCAATTTATAAATTGCTAGCTACTAAGTGATTTAACTACAGACTTCAACGACAAAAAGTAATAACTAAGTGTTTTCAATTTCTAATAAGAAAGTGAGAATAAAAAACCATGCTCCAGTGACACATAATCTATAATGAATTTAGGTTGCCATGAGGAGGAATTTTCTAAAAGTAAGAGTGTGTTCAATACTTTTTTTTAAAGATCTTTAAATCAAGGAAAGAGCCTCCTCTGTGTAGGATGACAGACATTCAAGAGGCCTCACCTCGAAACCCAAAAGATTCCATCATTTGAGAAGCTAAAAAGAAAATGCTTGGGGCCATGGGGAGAGCGGCAGGCTGAAGTAAGGAGGACTTGCATTCAAATCCCACCTCAAAGCCTCCCTAGCTGTGTAAACTCAGGAAAGCCACGGTTTTTCTGAGTTCAATTTCCTCGCCGGCAAAATGGGAATTCTACGGCGCCTGCCTCACAGAGGAGACGTGATAATCCAATGAGGTAATGCAGGTAAAGCGCCCAACAGGGATGGGAAATGGGTCCTCGATTTCATTGTTATAAGGAACTCCCAGGAAAGAATTTCATCCACCAATACGGCTATTTTAGTCTCAGTAAGTAGCCTAGAGCCCCCAGGGTCACACAGCTAACATATGTCTGAAGCAGGACTTGAATCCAGGTCTTCCTGGCTCCAGGATCAGCTTCCTCTTGGGTTGCAAAGTTGTTGCTATGACAAGGATTATTATCATTAATAACGTTCAGTCTCAGAAATAGCTGTTATATCAGTAGTAGTATCATCGTCCGATTTCTTGTGCCTGTAATGGTCAACATCCAGGTTGACAACCCATCCCCTTTGACTTTAATTGGAGGCACTTAGTGGACTCCTCAGCTCCTATGTTTGTTTCCTTGCTTGACACTACCTCCTATTGGTCTGAATTCCTCCTATTTGTCATTTCTTACAGAGTCTTCCTGTTCCACCCTATTATTGTAATGACAAGGAGTTCAGTCATTTCCTATTCACGAGTGCTTCTGCTGCCACAAGTGTTTTCTGAGTGTCTGGTATAGAGGGCATTTTTCTTTTTATCTCTGATGGTCCTCAGAGTATCTATGCAGTATGGGGAACAACGAAGCAAAGGGTATGAATTTTAGTCAATTTTTTTTTTTAATAAGTTCCAGTTGTTTTCCAGGATGGCTAAACTAACTTACAGATCTATCAACAATGTAGCAGTTCTACCACTGAATGGGCCTGTCTCCCCACTGTCTCTCCATCACTGGCTGTTTCTGTCTTTTGTCATCTTTACCAGTTTCCTCAGTGAGGAGTGGAACCTCAGGGGGTCTGGAGTCATTTTCTTTTGAATTTCTATTACTGGTAGTGAACTGGGCATTTTTCTAGAGTTAAGTTTATAGTTCTTTTGTAACTTGCTGTTCATATCCTTCCACTATTAGACAACAGTTCTTGAGTCTTATATATTTTTGTCCAGTCTTCAGATATCAGAATTTTATCAGAAATTTGATGCCAGGGTTTGTTACCATGTGACAGCTTCTCTTTAGTTTCAGCTACATTTCATTTGTGGGAATATTCATTTTATATAGCCAAAATTGTTCATTTTAACTTTTATAACCCCCTCCATCCCTTTGGTGGCCAAGAATTCTCCCTCAGTGGTACCTGTAAAAGAGGCTTCTCTTCCCCTCCACTTTTTTAACGATGTGTCCCTCTTGATTCCAGTCAAATTCAAATAATCGTGCCTCTGACTCAAGGATGAAGCAATGAACTCCTCAAGTACCAATGAAGGAGGGACACAGAACAGATATCTCCACAATACCTACCCAACTTGCACTTCTCTGGGACTTCTTGCGCCTTTCTACCACGGCCCTGCACGAAGTGCCTTCCCTACTCCCCCTGCACCTTGTCAGCTTTCTTTTAGGGGTCGCCTCCCCTGCCCCGCCATTAGATTATAAGCTCCCTGAGAGCCGGCATTCTCTTTCTTCTTCACATTTATCTGTCTATGCTTAGCACTAGTCTGGCACATAGTAATTAATAAGTGTTTATTAGATGTGTAGTTGCTATGTCAAGCAGCACACTGAATTGGCAAAGGGCTGGGAGGGAGGGGAACCTATCAGTTTCATGATTTACGAGTCTACCTTGTAGTAACTACAGAAGGTGTATCAGTAAAAACTATTTCTAATATCTAGAGGAAGAAATCAGGTCCACCATGTCCACAATCAAACTGCAAATGGCAGAGCTATTACCAAGATTTAAATTAATGCAATTTTTCTTCTGGGTCCAAGCCAGAAGTGATCTAAGTCTTTGACAACCTCTTACCCTTTCTCTTCTACCCCTAAGAAAATCAGAAAATTTGTATTTCTCGACCAACTATGCCAATATGTTTCCCACACATTAAATGCCTAAAGGTTGCTTGTTGCAGTGTAGCGGAAAGGACACTGGACTCGGACGCAGGAGAACAAAATTCTCATACTGGCTCTGGCACTACAAAGCAACTGGAAAGGTGAGTTAGCTGCCTCAGTTTCCTTCTCCCTATAGTTTCTCTAAACTCCACTCCACAAGCATATATCTAGGGCAGGGATCAGCAAACCAGGACCTGTGGGATTGTGCAGACCAAGAAGTGAGAATGATTTTAATATTTTTAAATGATTTTTTATTGAAACACAGACACATTCAATCATTTACATGCTTTCCCTAACTGCTTTCCCTAACAACCAGAGCTGAGTGGTTGTGACAGAGATGTCACTTCAGCAACAGCAAGTTTCAAGCCCAGCTTCATACCACAACATTCCTTCTCCTTTTGTTACCAGTGCATATCCATTATGTCCAAAGAGGAAGGAAGGGGGAAAGGTTTCATTACAATTTTTTGAGCCCAGGACCAAGACTGAAATTTTTCTGAATGAGAAAAGCTACCCCAACCCTATTATCAAATACTGAATCGCCTTGAAATGGAGCTTTTGCTGCAGACTTAATAAGGCTTCTTTTTTTTTTTTATTTTTTTTTAATTTTTTTTTTTAATAAGGCTTCTTAATGAATCTGACCAATTCAAAGACAACTAATATTGAATCACAAGCTGCTCTGCCAAAAGTTAACAGAAGTGACGTCTCCATCCCCACACAAATTTGCAGTGCGTGTTTTCTGAGCTCAAACTACAGTTCCAGCAGCACTTTGAATGAAAAGTGCAAAAGAACTTCCCATATTTCAAAATCCATTTAATTGTGAAACTGATGTGATTGTCAACTAATGAGATGAATCTGCAATGTAATGACATGCTAAAAGGCAATCATCAAGAGAAGAACCTAAAAGAATTCTAGAAATGCCTTCTGAGCAATGAATATGCTCGATTAAAATCATGTGCTCACAGATCAATATCAGTATTTGGCAGCCCCAATCTACATGAAGAGATATTTTCGGAGCTGAAATACATAAAATCTCATTGTAGAGATTATCAACATTAACAAATGAACATTTGTGATTGATTTTAATGAGAGAAAATACTGCTGAACCCCAACTAAAAGAAAAGTTATTCCAAAAAAAAGGATCCCATTCTTCTTGTTAGCAGAACATAAGGACCTCCAAAATTATTGTTGCTGTTGTTTTATTTTTGTCAATAAAAATGTGCAGAAATTTGTTTTTCCTCTTGTTGTCTAGAAACACAACTAATACCCTTGGTTTTGCATCTTGGCCTACAGAGCCTAAAATCTTGAGTATCTTGGCCCTTTACAGAAGAGTTTGCTGACCTCAGCCTTCCCATAACCACAGTTACTTGGGGTCTTTGACTTTATCTAGCTTCGTTTGTTCCTAAACCAGTCTTGCCTCCACCACATTCCCTATGTATTCATTCGAGCTTCCCTTCTGAACCCCCAGAGAAGGCCACTCATTTCTTTCTGAAGCAGCTCATTCCACGTGTCATAGACTTATTGACTTAAAGGCTATTAAGCATAATGCCCTCATTTTACAAATGAGAAAACTAATGCACAGAGAGGTGAAGTGACCTTCTCAGGACCATAGAGTCAGTCGATCCAGTTCACTCACAAGTCAAGATATCACCTCACAATGTCACTGGGTTCTCTTCAAAAACAAAAGGCAAACAATAGCAGCCAGTAAGTACCTAATTTAGGTTCTGAACTCAGGTCTTCCTACAGGCCCAGAGTCCTATCAGTAAGCAGGGCTCACTACTTACTGTAAGTAGTGAGTAGCCCAGGTTACTTCTTTCAGCCAAGCTGACAGACATTGTGTTGGTCTATTCTTAAAAAAAAAATGAAATCTATGGCTACAATTCTAGGTGAGTACCACCCAGAAAGTTGCACTGGCCATGGAGATCAAAAAATATTTGTGGAAATCATTTCACTTCCAGAATCAGCACCAATGTCACATGGAGTCAGAGGAGCCAAGAGTGCTATACCGGAAATCAGGAAGAAAGCATCAGGTCTCACCAGTGCCCACGGAAAAGTAAGATGGTTAACTCTCTAGGCCTGCGCTCATGAAGACTGGAGAGGGAATCCAGCTTTGTGATTCTGGGAACGTCACTTAGCCTCTTCTACTTTGCAGGGTTGTTGTGAAGGTCCATTGAGCCACACACTAAGTGCGATAGAAATGCTGCTTCTTTTCCCTTCCCTTTCTCTGTTGTACCCCTTGGCATATATACAAGTTCAGTTTTCAGCGACCATGATAAAGGATCTTTAAAAGTTATTCCAGGGAAGGCAATAGATTCCAAATCTCCTTCCATTTGAAGCCTTCCTCAACCATCAAGAAGGAAGGAACCTTTCAAAGTTGTCATCAGCCAGTTAATGAACACTTTCAACCAAAGACACAACTGAAGAATTGTCGTTGGCTGGAGAGCAGTGTCTGAGTACCCATGACAGTTCCATGTGGGTAGTATCCATAGGACAGCTGGTATCAGTCACGCCTTCCTCTCCGTTTCTCTTTGCCTGCAGCTTGGGGAGGCCAATGCTGCTAGGATGCTCTTGAACAACATGGGCAGTGCCCTTAAGTTTGCTTTTGTGCATGTGTGAGTGTTTTAATGTTAATCCAACACCAGTAAGTTCCTCATCAGTACCATCCTCACCCAGAAACTCACAATTTTGAGTTCAATCTTTACCTCTATCCACCCAAAAAGCTTCTGATTTTCTCCCCACAGGGTGCTAATAACAATATAATATGCTATCATAAGAGAAAAGGAAATTTCCTCAGAGAAAAGAAACTTGAGACTTACAAAAATAATAATCCTCTGTTCTTTCAATTCAAACACTTATTAATAAGCTTATGAGCAAGGCACAATGAAAGAAACTAGAAATACAAAATACAAAAATCAGTTCCTAGGTGCTGACATGCGAGGGATGGGCCCACATCTCAGACCAATAAGGAGAGCCATGCTAACCAGAAGAGGAAGAGAAAAGCAACTGCTGGGGGCTTGATCAGAAAAGCTTTCCCCTTGAAGGAAGCTAAGGACTCTGCAGGATGAGAAGACAATCAGGGTCCATGGCCCAAGGAGGGTCAGCCTCGGTCACGGGACATGGTTCTGAGATGGAATACTGAATTCCAGGAACAAGTCAGCTAGTATAGCTGGAAGAGAAGTAAGGAAAGGCCAGCTGGAAGGATACTGCAGGACACAATGTCATGTGGTGGTGTTTGTGTGGCATCCTAGCTGCAAGGACGAGCTCCAGGAGGTCTTTCAACAAGAAGAAGACGTGGGTGGGATGATGCTTTAGGAAGACTGGCTTGGCAGGTAAGTGGAGGGCAGAGCACATTCAGGGTATTCTCTTTCCCTTACTCTAATTGCAAAAAAAAAAAAAAATCAAAAAGGGGGTAAAAAAGAAGAAATTACCCATTTACAGGAGAAGTGTATTTAGTCTGGAACTGACTGAAACAATGGACATTTTTCCTCTGTGGGGCTCAGGCCTTTTATCTATAAAAGGAGAGGTCAGACCAGATCATCTCCAAGGGTTCTTTCCAAATTGAACATTCTACACCTCACTCAAATTTTCAATTTTTGTCAATGGTATAAAAAGGATATGTCATTTAGAGCAAAGGAGAATGCTCTAAATGTACAGATTAAACAGATTAAAAAAAACAGATTAAAACAGGTCCTTTTCCTTAATATCTCTCCATCTCCAGCCTGACTCTACTAACCAAGGCCTCTTCTGATTCCAAAAATTCACTTCAATACTACAATATTTTTAAACATGAAAGGAATAAAGGAAATCCTTATAATGTGTTGATAAGCCAAGTTGATATCTCAAGCCGCAAAAGACAAGTATGAACAAAGGGGACTAAAAAAAAGTCATAATAAAAGTATGTATTTAAAGGCTATATTTCTATCACTCATATTAACATTTTAGCGTTGTTATTTTTCCTACTGAACCACCACTAAGGTCCTTTTCCAAAGCTTCGCCACGGCTCAAAGGCAAACAGACCAACTACAGGCACAAGCCAGTCCTACATTGAGGCAGAAAGGTTTAGAGGCTGTCACCTAAGTAGGATGCTGGCCAGGATGCTTGGCTTCCAAGTAAAAAGCAGCTC
Organism: Notamacropus eugenii; assembly: GCF_028372415.1. Taxonomy (NCBI): domain Eukaryota; kingdom Metazoa; phylum Chordata; class Mammalia; order Diprotodontia; family Macropodidae; genus Notamacropus; species Notamacropus eugenii. The sequence goes on from NC_092872.1 coordinate 738,871,827, forward strand.
TGGCAGACAAGCCCCTGAGACATGGAAGGGGCACAAACCTTACTGTTGGAGAAATTCCTCACATTTCAGGCCAATTTCAGACTCGGAAGCATTGTGTTTTCTCCTCAAAGATAAGAAGGAGGTAACGTGCTTTTCCCTACACATCTCACATTTGCTTTACAACATTCAAAGCAAAGCTCTGAATGTTCTTTGAATTAAAACCTAACCACCTTGCTCAGTGTCACCAAGGACCCAGGACAGGTACAGGACATCTTAGGGTAAATATCAGGTCTAAACTTTGGAAAGATGATTGAGGTTGGCTCTGCCGTTGCTGGTTTTAGCACTGAACAGTAACCAGGTATCACTTCCTGAATCACTGCCACCAACCTCCCTCCCCCCCCCCAAGCAAATTTCATTTAAAATAGAGAGAGGCTGCCATCTAGTGATCACTCATTTATTACAGTCTTTGGAGGAATTCAGAAGCTGCTCTTCTTTTTCCTGTCCTTCCTTCTCCTCCTCCTCTTCCTCTTCTCTGTCTTTCTCCAAAGAAATTCTAGAGATCCACCGACCAGCCTCTCAAACACTACTGAAATGGGACACACACTGGATGAAAGGACGAGGCCATTTATGATATATTATTACAGAGAAAAAGTAAGAATTATTCCTTTAAAATCAAGCCCTGGATTCCAATTTCCAATCAGGCAGAAGAGTAGTGGGGGAAAGGGTCAAAATGTGTTTGAAAAGCCCAGGTGTGCCACAGATGAGTAAGCCCATTCATGAAACCTCATGTGCACTCATGCATACAACTGGTTTAGCTCTCCTCTTCAAATGCCTGGGAGTGAGCCAGGGCTTGCACCAGGTGAGATAATAGCCAAATAACAAGAAAACATGTTGGCCCCTTGGAAGCTCAGTTAAATTTTAGCTGCCCTTTGGAGCTCGCCAAAGACCTTCACAAGATTCACACGTATGGCAGGTCAGAGATGGTATGCATATGCCTGGCTAAAAAGATGTCAACATGTAACTAGTGTAGTGGTCACATTATACCCTAGCCCCAAAATTCGTGTTTTCTTACGCATATCACTAAATCCCTCCCAGGACTAAATTCTTCAAACTATAATTAATGAAAAAGAGATTTTCCACCTGAAAAATGACACCCAGAGTTCTCTCTGCTAATGACTACAGAACTACACCATTTGCTCAAACCCCCAACAATTTAATGTACTTTAAAATAACCAAACAAACCAAATGTTCATCAAGAGGTGAAAGCATATTTAAAGGCAGCCTGGTCGAAGAAAAGATCTTTAAACAAACTACACGGTTAAAAAAAACAAGGGAAGAAAAGGGGCCACTCACATTACATGGGTCTGCCGTTCCCAATCTGCTGGTTCCCATGAATTATACCCAGGGGCAGTGTGGCAAATCAGAGAAAACCTCCGATCACTAGCCAAGGAATACAGACTGCCAGAAAGACTGAAGGCTGGGTTTCTAGCATCCCCCTCTCTCGAAAGTGGCTTAGACTCCATTATTTATCAAACCACTAAACACCCTGAACTGTCTAAATAGCAGGTGAAAAACAATATCCCTCCATTGGTCTCATGGGAAAATAGATTTCGGGAGGTCATAACAAGCCTAAGGATCCAAATGAAAACCACACATTCTTGGACATTTTCTTGGGAGGGGGTAAAAATCTTAAAGATTTGGACAGTAATCTGCATGCGTTTCCTCAGGACCAAAGTAAAGTACAGTTAGTTCTTGGCATTTTGAGCTCAGTGACTTCCAAGAGACCCTGTACCTGCATACTATGCTCTGCATCACAGCTTAATTCTCTATTCACGTGATGGTAATTTGGAAGTTTTAAGGAGGTCTATGCAGACAAGTTCAGAACCAAGACAACTGTCAGAGAACAAGGGAAGTGAAGCTTTTATTTTTGTTTCTGACTCATCTGTAGAACACATTCCAGGGGTTTTTTGGTCTTTCCTTTTTTATACATATATTCTTAAATTTCTGTCGTGGTTGCCATCTTAAAACATTTTATTCTCATTAAGCTCCATAAAAGCATCATTAGCATTTTTGTTTATTCCAAAGTTAAAAATAAAATGGAAAAACCGCTCTGTATGATGTTGAAACAGTCCCTGCTGAAGGTCAAAAGGAGTTTAAAGCCTCTTTTACCTGCTTACTACTTTCTACCACCCTCGACTCTATGTTCAGCCCAGGGAATGGCCTTGGAGTGTCTAAATATCCCAGCTGCTGATAACCCAACTTGTAGTGAGGGCTCCCAAGCAACAAGTCACCCCCAAACAACTGTGGGAAACCACTGCTGCATGTGAATAGCTAAGGACAAGCTGAACCACCATGGTCAAATTCAATGCCATGAGCAAGATCAAAAACATCTAAAGCTTTCTTTCCTTTCTTGTGGACCCTGAAGTAACAGACATACCAAGGTAGCCAATCAGTTTCACTAGATAAACCATGCAACCAAAAGAATGCTGGAGTCTGAGATTCCCTCGAAGGAGGGAAGGTGACCCCCTGGTACATACAATGGCTGGTCTTGGGGGCAGGGGCAGGGCACTTAATAATAGTGCTGGGAAGTTTCCCTTGGGCTCCTGGCTCCAGTTAGCAGCTACAGGAACAGGAAGGCATAGACAAGCGATCGGTCACAAACATCAAGCAAAATCAACAACAAACTATTAGGAAACAAATCAATTAAAGCAAGGAAATTCCAAATTAAGGTTACTGCCTGCCTCAACGTTCAGACAATTAACCGACATCACAGCCTGGGGACGAGGGGTGAAATGGTTTGTTAGCAGCTTCATCCTGGATGTGAGGCCGCTCGTGTGTCTATGTGCCACGAGAACTCTTTGCCTTTGTAATTTTCCACAGCGGTCACGAGATCTGGTGGCTGAGTGCTAGACCAACCATGGGGCTTGGGGGTTGTAGCTGTGCCACTAAACCCTTCAAGGATTGAAATAAATGAGCCCAGGTTCTGCCAACGAAGTAGGAAACTGCTGGTGAGTCTGCCATCACTAGCTCAATCCATGGCTTCCAGACTCCCAAGATGCAATGGGGAAATGGTTGGCTTTGGGAGGAAAAGCTTAACATTCAATGTGCAGAGCTGGAAATAAATGAAAATACAACTCAGGCAATTCATTCCTGATTGACCCCTCCCCCTTCCATTGCATAGCTTATCAAACAGGATGCTGGGAAAAAGATTTCCATTTTCTTTGCAGAAAGATATTTAATTATTTCAGCTAAATAGGTACTCTTCAGAGAACAAGGTTATATTGAAACAAGGAAATGTATTAGAGTAAAAATTCTTAATTTTAAGCTACCAAGGCAAAAAGGACAAATCTGGTACCCCCAAGTAGAAAACCCCAGGACAACACTCCAACATAAACACATTACAGCCTATGGTTTCAGCAATCTATGTAGCTACACTCCACAAGAACTTAGAACAGATCAGTCAAGCTTCACAGGACCTCTGGATAAAAATCTAACAAATACACAACCTAACTGCCTTACAACAGAGCAGCACCAGGTGGGTCAATGTTCCAATCCAGACATGGAAATTTACTTAGCTGGGCAATACTGGACAAGTCATTGAACCTCTACCTCAGTGTTCTCTTCTCACCTCACGGAGCTGTTGTGAGGATCCAACGAGACAACATTTGCATCGTGTCTGCCACGCAATAAGCATTCAATGAAAGCTTGTGCCCTCTTCTTCCCCCTATGTTTATTGACGAGCCGATCCATTTCATCATTCTTGATCCCTGGCCCAGTAAGCAACATCTAAGTAGTCACTGAATAGCAAATGGCCAGAAATAACGTTACCATTTATTTGCACCCTAAGAATGGTGTGTTTAAGACAGAAAGAAAATGTCATTTACAGGGGAAAAGGCCTCCCAACAATGTGATTCAACTGCTTACCAGTAGAGAGATAACAAGGGGACAGGATCCACGAACAAGGTGGCTCCCAGTAGGGTACAACCCTCCACAAGTAAGTGAGCCCAGAACAGAAGGCATCCCTACCCTCAGCCCAGCCTACAACCAAACTTCAAAGAGGGTCTGCCCAAAGTATTTTCCGGCGTTTTAGAGATCCAGGATCAGAGTCCAGAAGACCTGTATCCAAGTGCCAAGTCCCAAGCAAAACTGCCTTCCACAGTCTTTATGATCCTAGGGGCAACTCATTTAATTTCTCAGTCCTCTCCAGGCAATTTTCAACACCAATCTATATGGGGAGGGGTTTTCCTTACTGGGAGTTACCTAAATAATAAAATCAAAGAAATTGACCAAAAAACAGTAAAAGGGGGACTGGCAACCCCCTGAAACATGTCAACTTTGCAATGCTCCAGACACAAGTTGTAGAAATGGAAAACAAACATTGATTTAGCAGCAAATTCAAATTCAAGTTCACTCTCTCCAGAACATATTGACCAACAGAAATTATCTGTACTAAAACCTAAGCCTTGACATTTAAGAGGGGATGGTCCAGGAAGAAGGAGCTGGAAGGTGCATGACAGAGAGTCTACTGAAATCAGGATCTGAGAATCATTTGGTTATAAGAAATAATGCAAGGAGAAAAAATGCTCTTTGTATGATTAAACTGCAACCAGGCCTGGCAAGCACTGAGAGCAAGCCTAGCCCAGGCTGCCAGGACCTGGGGGAGGGTGACAGAAATCCCTAAAGGCCCTTGAAAAAAATGGCTTCCAGGTGGAGATCTGTTCCAGTGAGACCTGAGGCCATTTGAACTTTCTTTAAACAGTGGACAATGGACTACAAGGACAGAAAACAGTGAGGAAGCTTCTGACCATCATGGCTAAGCTTAAACTCAGTTAATCCCCAAGCTGGCAAAAGGCACATGTCCAAACACAATCAAGAGAAGCCATGCTCAAGACTACAACCCAAATGCCTCCGAATTTGGATCTAACCAGCCTTGCAGGGCCTAGATTGAAGAGAAACCAAGAGCTCTGGACTGTGATGATAAACATTTGACAAAATCCTGGAAGGAATTAGGTACATTCAGAATCAGGCAAAAACAGGCCTGGGCACCCTCCACACGCTCCCACTCTGATCCTTAAAATGAACTCCTTCCTGTGGGGGACTTGTGTGTTTTTTTAATAAAGGCAGAAGACGGACAATGCCAATTTCTTCCCCTTCACTCCCTCCCCTAAGCCCAAAGTAAAGACCAAGAATGGGATAGAAATCAAAGTTTAATATTGAATCAGCAACAAGTGGAATTATGGTTTTAAAAAGTAAAAGCCAACTCCAAAGCCTTCCTGAAATGACCCAGACTTCCTCTGCCCCATTCCCTACCTCGTCCCAAGCATCGCTTTTCAGGTCTGGGACAATCCTTCTCTAGTAGACGGCCAAAAACTCATATTTCTCATCCTCTTTCAAATTGCCCCAACAAAGTGAGCGGCAAAAAAATGAAAAACCAAATGAAAACGTGCTCCCCATGTGGTTCCTGAGTCATTAGCCCCTCTCCCATGAGTAGAAAACCCCAAGTACAATGTGCTACATCATGATGACTGGCCTAGTCTTCTGCATTCACAGCCAGCTCACTGAACGCTGCTGCAAAAGCCCATGTCTACGTAGCCTGTCTTTTCTGAATCAGAAGGTCGTAGAGGGCCAGGTCCACATCTGTAAGGGGAGATACCATGCCATGTGGCTAAGGCTATTTTCATTAAAATGTTCTAATGAGGATAAAAGATAAGTTGGAAGACTGGGAGTAAAAAGCTGTGATTTCTATCCTCAGCTTTGTCATTACTGCACTGTGACCCTCAAACCCCATCCTCTTTCTGTGTCACACCCAATTACAACTTCTACCTACACAACAGTCTCGTAAGAAGGAAGAACACTTTGCAGCATACCATCACACAGAAGCCAAGGGCCACACCTAAAGGATGCTGGATGACTAAAGAGTCCAATAATATGGGCCACAGAGGGAGCGAGCATAACAAGAAGGGAGAAGGGATGTGAGCAAAGCATCATCAGTCAAAGGAGATACCCACAAGCCTACTTCAATTACCTTTCCCCCATGAATCAGTCATTAAGGACATGTCAATTCCCATTAACATTTAGAAAGTAACTAGTGACCTAGAATCGATCCATAGCCCTCCTGTGTGATGGAAAGCAAGAGGAGCCTCCAGGACACTGCTCTTTCCCACCAGGCCCTCAGAATGAAGGCCCTCCCCCACCATAACACTTCTAGGGTAAGGAGAACTGCTCTTCCCCAATCAGAGTTCTGGAAACAGGACTGGCCTCTAGACTGTCCCACCAGAGCACGGGGACTTCACTAACATTTCAAAGTGCAAAGAGGTGATGTCACAAACCCCAGACCAGCTGTTACAAGGGACTATATATATCACAAGGTGAAGATTTCAGTTTTCCTTCCTTCCTAGACATGGGCTCTCTACCATTTCCATATTCTCTTCCATCCAGTTGGCTCTCAAAGATCTTCACTGGGCACACACCTAACAGAGAGTTACATCTACTATGGGCAGGAGGAGAGATCAAGTCAACTCCCCATTCTGAGACAGGAGTATGTACAACAAGATGAGCCTCCATATGATACCACCGGGGGATTTTTTTGCCTTCCATTTTCCATGGAGGCCTTTAATCACATAAAACCAAGTGGGAGAGCTTGAAGAAATTAATGCTCAGTCTTGAAAAAGTCCAGGAAATGGAAGAAGTCCCCCCCAGCCAGTCTAGCTCCAGCCAACAACCAGCCCCCCAACTGAGGCCAACATGGAGAGAACTCACCATGAGCCAAAGCTTTTAATGTCCCTCCCTTTTGAAGGCACAATGGAAACAATTCCCCAGAACAAAGAAGCTACGTCAGCGAGCTCTCTGTGCTCAAACTCTTTCAAGTTGGAAGGACAGTTGATTCACACCATGTGTGGGAAAGAAACACTAGTTAAAACCAAGCAAGATAAATTTCTGGTCCCCAGAGCTGGTTAATATTAAACTGTAATGAATCATCTTTACAGTGCATTGTAAACAAAATATTTTGTTTACCCACCCAGCCCCAATTTGACCCTCCCCCGAAAAGGAAATTTTATGACAATTAGTAATGCCCAGGTCACATATGCTCCACCATGAGACAATCTTCAAATGCTGACACTGAGGATTGTATTAAAAACAAGCAGAGAGCCAACTGGCAGAGTCAAACACCCAGCCATAGACGCATGAAAGATCCCAGACTCAACCTTGAAATTTCAAAACTGGCGCTCTAGGGCAAGCTCGGGACAGTAAGGGCCTCAAGATCCCAGTCTCCTTCTTCTTGCCACAGCCACCACCACCATACAACCAGCCACCTTCCTTACCTGGTTCTCATTGGTCTTTCTTAATGGCAAACTACTCCTCACAACTTCTGACCCAAGAAAGTTAGCCAAGCCTCATAAACATATGAAGCTCTACTCAAACTTCAGCAGGGACAGAAGCAAAGGGCAGCCACCCCATCCATCCACTAGCTACATACATGCTCAGCACTTTACTAAGTGCCCCAAAAACAAGAGATGTCACAGACCCTGCTTTGGCAGAGCCTGGAATAAAACTGGAGACAGGAAATCTAAGACTCGTAAAACACTCCAGACTGAAACTGTAATACTGATTAGAAGTGAAAAGTGGAGAGAATTCTGTTCAGTCAACTCTCTATTATCTGCTTACAGTGTGCTAAGTGCTTCACAATTACGTTGGTGTTTAATCTCACAACAACCCTGCAGGGTGGGTGCCGTTACTAACTGAGTTGATTCTGTTATCTGCATGAGAAATATCTATTCTAACCCAACTGCACCCAGCCACAGGATCTCCATTACCCCCTAGTCCTCCAACCCCTTTTCAATACAGCCTGTGCCACTCATGCACCAGCATGGCAAAATAAGGGGATGGGGGCAGACAACTACCATGAGGTATGTGGACAAGTACAAGAGGCCCTGACTGCATTTCAAAACAAGACCTAGTCTATGGCTTAGACTGCTCCAATAACAGATCTGTAAGTACTCCCTCCAATGGAGAGAAATACAACTCCCCCAACCTACTCAGCAGATTTTTAACTGTCATCCACCTCCAGGATCAATTCTAAAGACCCTTGTTTGGCATTCAATGCCACTCCTAACCTCCCCCCACAAGTACTTTGTCATCCAGTGACAAAGGCTTCCCTTCTGGCTGTTCCTCAGAAAAGACACTCTGGGCCTTTTTACTGGCTAGCCCCAATGCAGGGAGTCTTCTCTCTCCTCATCTCCATCTTCTGGCTTCCTTCAAGTATCAACTTAAGTGCGACTTTCTGCCCTTCCCCATCCCCCCTGAATCGGAGAGCCTTTCCTCTGAGATCACCTCTGCTTTATCCGGTATCTTGTTTGTACACAGCTGTCTGCCGGTCATCTCTCCTTTAGATTAGAAGGTCATGGTGTGCCCTTCTTTGTAACCCCAGAATAGCTGGGCATGGGGAGATAGGAATAAGCATTTCAATAGGGAATACTATGTGTCAAGTACTGTGCTAAGTTTATATTGGATTTATAAATATCATCTCCTTTGGGCACTTGCAACACCCCTGGGAGGTAGGTGCTGTTTTCATCCTCATTTTACAGTACAGGAAACTGAGGCAAAAGAGACTGAATGATTTGCCCAAGGTCACCCAGCTATTAAATATCTGAAGATTTTGAACTCGGGTCTTCCCAACCCCAGGCCCAACCCTTTATCCACCTTGCCCCTAGGTGCCTCAAGAAATGCTTGTTGAATTGTGTTACCTTGTAGACAGTGTATCTAGGTGTGTAGGTGGTGTCTCCTGTGTTGGAATGTAAGCACCTTGAGGACAGGGGCGGTTTCTGCTTTTTCTTTGTATCCCCAGTACTTAGCTATAAATAGCCAGCACTTCACAATAATAACCATTATTGTTGTATTTATAAAGGGCTTTCAGGTTTGCAAAGCATTTGACCTTCACAGCAATCCTGTAAAGGAGCTGCCATTATTATCCTTACTTTAGAAAAGAAGAAACTGAGACAGAGAAAGGTTAAATGACTTGCCCAGAGTAACCCAGGAAGGGAGTACATGACACAGGACTCAAATCCAAGTCTTCCTGCACTCCATCCACTATAGCAGCGAGCTAGCTGCCTTGCTGATTGATTGATTGATGGACTGACTGAGGCCAGTAGGAACAGGCAATCCAAGCAAAAACCAGGAACCAGCCCCATCAACCACTATGTAATATAAGGCCCTTCATTCTTAATACAGCATCTGCTCCAGAACACCCTGCCACCTGGTCTGCATCCCTTGTACAGTAGTAAGAAAGTGGGGAAACTCCATACAGTATTCTTACCAGAGATGTTCTAAACTGTGATGGCAGGGAGAGAAGGAGAAACAAAAGACAGAGGAGTTAGATCAATGTACTCATGGTTCTGCTTGTTAACTCTGAAGCGAGAAAAAGACAGCAACAGAAAAATGAGCCAGGTTAGCAGAGTGCCTTGTGGGTACACACACGCACACACGCACGCACACACACACATACATGCACACACATAGACACACACACACCCCACATGCATGTCCCAGGACTGCAGAATCATTAGGACCTCCACGGCCATCTAATCCAATAGCCACTCCAATGCTGACACAGCATTTGTGGACATCCTCCATGAAGGAGACCGTCCAGAAGCAGCCCATTCCAATTTGGGATAGCCCTCATTATCAGAAAAGTCCTGCCGACATCAAGCTGAAGCTGGCTTCTTCGCAACTTCCACACGTTGCCCACCATTTTGTTCTCTCATGCTGTCTCCCACATGATAACAATCACACTCCCCTAGAGTTCTCTCATCCAGTTCCTAGAACCAATGAATACCATGAACACGTGTCCTTTCCCCAGCCTGACTGCTTTCTTCCTGAAAGATTCCATCTTATCGATGGCCTTTCTACAATACAGTTCCAAGAACATACACATGAGAGAGTGTGTTGTATGTGTCCCATCAAATCATCATTAGAACAGACATCCATTTCAGGTCATGACACTTTCAAAAAGATTGTGGAGAAACTAGAGAGACTCCGGAGACAATTAAAAGGTTAGAAAGTTGGTCATCTGAGAAAATGCTGAAGGAAGCTGGATTGTTTAGTCTGCTTTTTCTTCAAAAGTCAAAGGAGTGATTTGATTATTCAATCTAAGTCCATGTGGAGGATTTCTATGAGACGTGTTCTCCAGGGGGCACCAAAGTAGAGGAAACAGACAAAATTAAGGCAGGAGGCACCAGAGTAATAAAGTGAAACGGGCTCCACCAAGGGCCATTCTGGGCCATCAGAGAACAAGGGGAAGAGAGGACTGCCAAGAATGGAGCTCTGGAGGCTGCAAACCATCAGAAGGGAGAAGCAAAGCGCTGCCTGAAGTCTCTTAGAGGTGCCCTGGATACTTTCTGGAAAACTCTGCCAGAAGTACAAGCTCTGGGAGATTGTATCACACCTGAAAGCCTTCCAGTAGGACCCCACAGCAGCCTCTGATACTTTCTAAGGAGAACCTGTGCTAAATACAGAGGGGCTTACCAGTTGGTGATAAAATCTTAGTCAGTCCATGACAGACTGTGAAACAAAGAAAAATACAAAATGGCTGCAGTCCCATGAAGCCCATTTCCGTTTCTATAGAAACAGTGGCAGAAAGAGAGAAAATCAGTCAGAGAACACAAAGAATCAGTTTTTAGACTCTGTATAAACATTAACTTGGTTGCTGGTACTCTAAATAAGAGAGCTTTGTCCAATGACTAACAAGCGTATGGCCTTGAATTTTCAAGGCATTGAATTATGGGAATGGGGCTCCTGAGCCTGGGGGACATGAACTTTTTCTTATGATTATTTTTGTAATTATCTTTCACTACAATCGATTTCCTTTGTAATCTTTTGCATTTTGTGCATTTAAATAGCTAATTCTGAGGAATCCAGAGGCTTTACCACACAGACGGTACAAGGAGTCCCAGACAGGTAAAACAAAGAGGATGTCAGTGATATCACTGGTGATCAATGATGTATGGCCTGAATGGCACACAGGAGTTAGAATATGCACCTTTAGGGGACCTCACAGATCCCCTGAATTAGCTAAGAAATCGTGGGTCTATTGTCTGCTAGGCAACAAGACTGCATATAGCTTCCCTCTGAGACTACCTTCCCGAGTGTTCAGGGAGGAGATGAGCATCTCTAGTGTGAGGGCTGCCAAGCCCTTTTCAAGGCTGTTCATCCACCTTTGGGATGCACCTGTTCCTTCTCATCTGTGGCTCCAAGAAGCTGTAACATGTGCAGTGGCCACACCCCAGTAAAACCATCTCAGTAGATGGGTAAATCAGGCTGAGAGTAACTGACAGGTCTTAAATCCATCAGATTTAGAAGGATGTCTATCCTAAGCACGTGAAGACTTCCACCAGCAGAATGCGTGGATAAGAACAATTTGTTCCAACAGTCACAAAGGCACTGAATAAGGTGTTATGGAGCACTTAGAGCTTGGTCAGACATCATAGGCACCAAGATCATTCACTGAATCTCAAGCCATCAGCAGCCATCTTGACTTTTGGCCTGCCACTTGACTTCAATGACTCTGGGAGACGGAATGAGACTGAGGATTTGGGGCAAGTCTGCCTCACTTAAATTCAATTCATTCCCGAGTCAAGATATCTCTGGTCCCCTTTGGAAAACACAGGACAATCAGCCTTCCAAACACACTGTAAGTAGCACATAACTATGTATATAAAAATGTCTATTCGTAGTTGTCTGCATACGGTCTCCTCCATCAGAATGAGAGCTCTCTGGGGGCAGGGACCATCTTTGCCCTTGCTCTGTATCCCCAGTGCTTAGCCCAGAGCTGGCACAAAGTAATGGATTAAAAAACGCATTCGGATGGATTGACTGACTTGGACCATCTGCCCAGACAAAATAAGCTCCTGGGAATGCCAAGTCATTCTATACACGTGACTTTTTCCTTTGCTGTACCCTAGGATTGCTTCATTTTAGCAATGCATTCAGCAGAGGTTTGGGGACAGGTCTTTCTTCAAGAATGGAGCTGAATCAGTGTCAGAAAGTAATTTCAAAGGCACCCAAAAAAGACATATGGGATGGAAAGAAGAAAGATGTTGCTCCTCCAATTTCCTCTCTCCCACTTGGTTCCTGGCTGAGCAGAGAGAGCTCTGTCTCCTCATCCCAGCACACTCAGCATACTCTCCCCCAGATTAGACAATACCACCACTGCCTTTGGGGGCAGGTACTGAAACCAATCAGTCCTGGCCTTCTTCCCAAGCAAAGCCACCAGTCAATAGGCATTTGGCTTCATAGCCGCCATGCTGGAGGGATTAATGCAAAGCTAAATCAATTACCTGGAAGACTTCATAGGGAGCTCCAATAGAACCCCCAGGCTGCCAATGAGGAACTATCTTCACTACAAATGGAGGAGAGTTTCTCAAAAGTTCAGCTACGTAGAGAATCCAAAGTCAGCACTGTCCAGGGCAACTAGTCTCAGAATAAAATATCAAACAAGAGTGACCTGGAAGCAGTCACAACTTCACTTCGTCAAGGCCAAGCAAACCCTAACGCAAAGAAGTTTCACAGACCATGAGAGCCAACAGATGTTGTGAAGCACCAATAAGAGATTTCTGGGCTGGACTTAAGATTCCATCAGGACAGGGGAGACTTTCAGCCAATACACAGCGGCACCCCCTCAATATTTCAGATTGCTGACAGGGTAACTGAGAGGCTTAATAACCACAACACTCTGGGCTGGACATGGAGCCTGAATCTACATCATTCAGATGCCAAAGCCAGCCCTGACTCACTCAGCCATGCCAGCCCTAACAATTTACTGTGAGAGATTTAAAATGAAAGGAAGACTTGGATACAAGGCAGAAGGCACGAAGGATGGCATTTGGGAAACTGAATGCTTTTAATGTGCCTTCCCCAACACACACACACATGCACACACAACACACATGTACACACAACACACACGTACACACAACATGCGTGCATGCACATACAACATACATACACACACAAACTTCTTCTTTTAGCAATCGCAAGCATCTAGTACACAGCTTCAAACCATAAAAACCTGCAGTTGTCCAAACAATCATAATTACAAGTCACGTGAAGAGTAAGAAGAGATGTAGGATGTATGTAATTGGATGCACCACCTAGTAACAACAAGTTGTGACCAAAAACAAGATTCAAGCTATCAAAGAAAAGCAGCACAAGTAAGGGATAGAGGCCAAGGCATAAAACTCAGGAGTCCAAAGGCCACAGGCTCAAATCCCTCCTCAGGCCCTTCCCAGCAGTATGTCTCAGACCCTGTGTTTCCGTTTCCTCATCTGTCAATTGTTATGATGGCTTCTAAGGTCTCTTCCAACTCTTAATCTCCACTCCTAAGATCCAATGTATTGTCCCCAAAAAGCAGCCGCTAGTTATGGAGGAAGAATGTGTGATTATAAACCAATTGCTCATGTGTTGCCCTGGTGCACATGATATTTATAAACTTGGCTAAAGGTCCCAGTACATTCGGTGCCCCCTCCATTAACTGTGTTAATATCTCATAATGAAGAATGCTATTTCCTTCAGCAAAGGGCATTTTATTAAAATGGCTCAGATAAAAATGGAGTTTCCACGTGACATCCCTGGGGTGGCAGAAAGATGGCAGCTTTCGAAGGACGCTGTATGTGGTCTGCCATTTCCCTTGATACACCCCCACAATTCACTAACAATAACTAGTCACATGCACACAGAGAGGAGCGAAGACCTCACAGGAGCTGAATTCTGTAGAAACTACAAATTTTTTCAATTGTGCCTAAGCACAGCAGGCAAGTGATTACCACAAATGAAATGCCTAAAAAACAAGGTCACTCCCTTTAAAAGGAGTTCACAAGCCACCCAGAGGAATCATCGCATGCAACAATAGGCAATATTAATTACAAATGTAAAGCTTTGTATTTTCCCAAATAAAGTCCTTAAGGGGTGAGTGAGGCCTTTCCATAGTAAGTCCTCAGGTTCAATCACTGAACCTCTTCAAATATGACAAAAGGAGCAGAAGGCTGGGGTCCGGTAATCAGAACACAACGTTCACCAGCTGCCAAGTCCTGCTCCACCACCATTGGCACTGATCACATCCTCAGGAAAGGAAGCTCCAGAACTTGGCTCCACAAGCAGACACTGGAGGAAGCCAAAGGACAGAGCACTAGCCAAGGTCCCTCCCAGCTGTGTGGCCCTGATCAAGTCCCTTATCCTCCCCCAGCCTCAGTTCCCTCATCTGCAAAAGGAGGACAACAGCACCTTCCACAGAGATGTTAGGAGGATCAAAAGAATGAATACATGTAAAGGGATCCGCAAACCTTAAAGCAATACGTAAATGCTAGAGATTACTGTTTCTGTCTATTTTGAGAATCCGAAGGTCCTTGGGAAAATAACAAAACTGAGTCAACAAGGGCTTAGAAAGCGGTAAGTAGTACGATAACCTCGGCCTTTCTCAGCAATGCAAGGACCTAAAACAACTCCGAAAGACTCATGATGGAAAATTCCATCCACATCAAAGAAATAAGGAGTCTGGATGCAGATCAACGTCTACTATTTGCTCTCTTGTTTTGGTTTCGTTTTGTTTTTTCTTTCTCATGGTTCCTCCCATTCTTTCTACTTCTTCTATACAACAGGACTTACGGGAAAATATGTTTAGTAAGATTGTATATGGAGAAAAAAAGAGCTAAGTATATAATGGATCGTTGCAAAGGAAGAATGAGATTTTTTATCCTGCATCTCGAATAATACTATTATAAAGAAAAGAGGCAAAAGAAGTTCAAACGAATCAGCTGAGCTTTTCAGTCAGTGTTTAGACTAACCCTAAACCTATATGCCTCCGATTCGAACCCTAAATGCTAAGCTCTAGGAAACAGATAAAGGTACAAGCCAGGCCCTGCCTGGAGCTCGCAGGGAAGACAACATGTGAACAATGCACAGACAAGCTATATTATCAGGACAAACTGGAAGTAATCATTGGAAGGAAGAGGAATTGGGAAAGACTTCCTGTAGAAGGTAAGACTTAAGTAGGACTTGAAAGAAGCCAAGAAAGCGGGGAGGTGAAGAGGGGGAGGAGAGCATTCTAGGCATAGGGGCGGCCAGAAAAAAATGCCAGCAGCCAAGACACGCATGGTCTTGTTGGAACAACTATAGGGAGGCCAGCGCCCCTGGCTCAAAAAGTCAATGTGGGGGGCAGGGGTATGAGACTGGCAGGGGCAGGGTGTAGGGTGATTACCACGAGAGGTTACAGAGGAAGGGGATGATAAGGCCAGATCTGTGCTTTAGGAAGATCACTGACCGCTATGAAAGTAAGCACTGGTCTGGGTGGCAGGGAGAGGTGGCAGAAATTACTTTCTTACTGAACTGAATGAAGGACTTGCAGTCCAGAAGACCTGAATTCAAATTCAGCCTTATACACTTACTAGCTGTATGACCCTGGGCAAGTCTCTTCACCTCCAGCAGTCTCATTTTCTTCACCTCTAAAATGGCACCTATCTCCCAGAGTAGCTACAAGGATCCAGCAAAACAATATTTACAAAGCATTTTGCAAGCCCGAAAGTTCTCTGTCCATGTCAGCCTTTCTTTAAATAGAACAGAAGAAAATGTAGCACAGAGTAGTTTGAAGTCAAATCCCCCACCTGCCATTTCACTAACTTCCTCTCCATGTTCTAACATGAGGGGGCTGGTCTCAGTGACCTCTGAGGTCCTGTCTGGTTCATGATCTTAGGATTAGGAAAGCAGCTAGGTTATTCCTCAAGATCCCAAGGAAAAGGCCATGTCCTCCAAGGCTCTCTTAGGGAAGAGAATAGAGAGACCAACCCAACTCACTGGGCTCAGGACAGTAACATTCCATGAAAATACAGCAGGCTCCCCAAGGAGCAGCCACATATCTCATGAGTCTTATTCTCAAGTACTTGATTAACAGAACACAGACCGCATACATTCATGAAAACTAATCCACACTCACTGACAGATGATTCTTTACAATCAGAAAAATTTTTCTCTTGAGAAGGAAAGTAGCCACGATGATACGTAAACTCCTCATCGAAATGGAGCACAGCTCACAATACCAGAATACTGGGCAGGCCCAAAGAAATAGAATTTTTCAAGGTATTAACTAGAAAATTAACTGGTTTATGATATGTGCCACCTCTAAGCCCAGGTCAGTCATCCCCTCCTCTCCCTGTGAAGAGACATCGATCTCACAAGCTCAAGTCTCACTCAATTCCAAGGAACTTTGACAACAACATCTCTGCAATGAAAGCACCCTGATGGCAGGGGCTATCTCCTTCTATCTTTGTAATCACACACAGTTGAAATTAAGTATATTGGTCAAGAAACATTTATCCATGGGGGTAGAGCTGTGAGCTGATCCAACCATCCTGGAGAGTAATTTGGAACTGTGCTCAAAGGGCTACAACAATATGCATACCCTGTGACCCAGCAATATCGCTTCCAGGACTGTATCCCCAAGAGATCACAGAAATGGGAAAGGGTGCCACATGTACAAACGTATTTATAGCAGCACTCTCTGTGGTGGCCAACAACTGGAAATCAAGGGGATACCCATCAACTGGGGAATGGTTGAATAAATTATGGTATATGAACGTAATGGAATACTCTTGTGCTATAAGAAAGGATCAACAGGAAGACTTCAGATAGGCCTGGAAAGACTCACAGGAACTGATGCTGAGTGAAAGAAGCAGAATCAGGAGAACTTTGTGCACAGCAGCGACCACACAGTGTGTGAGAGTTTTTTCTGGGGGACTTGGAATACAAGGACTTAAAAAAATTTTCAATAGTCTTTTAAGGCAAGATGCCTTCCACATCCAGAGAAAGAACTATGGAATTCAATCGCAGAATGTAGCAGATCATTTTTTGTGTGTGTATTACGTTTTGGTTTGTTATATGATTTCTCCCATTCATTTTAATTCTTCTACACATCATGACTATAGTAAAAATTTATATAATAGAAATGTATGTGTAGAACCTATACAGCATTGTATGCTGTCTCGGAGAGGAAGCGGAGAAGTAGGGCGGAGGGAGGGGGAAAAAATCTAAGTTTTATGGTAGTGATTGTAGAACACTGAAAAGAAATAAAATTAATTTAAAAAATAAAATAAATAAACAAATAAATAAATCTTTGGGTGTAATCCAAAAAAAACCAAAAACAAAAAGAATCTTTGGGTATAATTCCAAAAAAACCAAAACAAACATTTATCCAATGCCTCCTACATGCTGCTGGGGCAGGTAGGTGATGCAGTGGATAGAGCCCAGAGTCAGGAAGACCTGCATTCAAATCCAGCGTCAGATATATTAGCTATCTGGCCCTGGGCAAGTCACTTAACCCTACTTGCCTCAGTTTCCTCATCTATAAAATGAGCTGGAGATGGCAATGTCAAACCACTCCAGGATCTGTACCAAGAAAACCCCAGATGGGATCACCAAGAGTCGGACACAAGTGAAACAACTGAACAACCACAAAACTGTATGCTAGGAACCAAGGCTAAGCACTATGGAGATAAGGAAAGGTCAAAACCAAAAAGCCACCTAGTCCCCGCTCTCAGCATGCTCAGGGTTTCATGGGGGAGACAGTATGCAAACAACCATATATAAACAAGACATATACAGGATAAATTGCAGATAATCAGCAGAGGAAAGGGGGACTGAGAAGGCTTCTTGAGGAAGGTAAGATTTTAGATGGGACTTGAAGGAGGTCAGGGACACCAAAGACCGAGATGAAGAAGGATAATTCCAGGTGTGGGGCCAGCCAGTGAAAATGCCCAGCAGCTGGAGATGAAGTAGCTTCCTGGAGAAAAGTCAGGAGGCCCACAAGGTACTTGTGGTGTAAGAACAGAAAAGCAGGAGGGTGTCCAGTTAGGAAAGTCTTTGAATACCAAATAAAGGAGACAAAAGGGAAGTGCATGAGTTTATTGAATTTAGGAAGATCCCTCTGGTGGCTGGGCAGAGGCTGACCCAGATCAGGGAAAGCTTTGGGGGCTGAGACACCAAGCAGCTGGCTACTGCAATAGTCCAGGCCTGATGGGACCATGGTAGTGGTCTGCCTGCCTCTTTTAGTCTAGGAATCTTAGCTTCCAACATGACATATGCTTAACTGAAAGCTGAAGAAATTCCAATGTCCATTGATCTCTCTGAGCAAAGGGCCCTCTGTGCATCTCGAAAACCTGACAACTGCCACCATTTTTTACTCAAATCTTTGTGACTTTGGGCAGATCTTGTCACCTCTGTTCATTCCAGTTTCCTCATCGGTAAAATGTTCTGGTGGAACCAGACCAATGAGAACGAAATTCACACAGAAACAGAGGGCCACTAAAATGTAGGTTAAGATCCCTGAGGACTACACATTGACTTGGAAAACCACATATTAACAGCATCCATGATTTCCTGTATTTTTATTTGTTGATAACTATTTCCCAATTACATTTTAATCTGGTTCCCAAATGTTCCTGCTTTCTGTCTGTATTTGAGATCTCTGGCCAAAATGATTTCTAAGGTACCAACCAGCTGACATTTGTGGGAAAAAAGGAACCGTCCCATCAGCAGCATAGCAAGTCAGTGGGGTCTGCTGGCAAAACCCCCCAGTGCAGCCCAGACCTGATTAAAACATAACTGGAAATATTTAACAAAGTAAATACAAAATACAGTAGATGGGGCTTCCTAAGTCAACATGCGTCCACAGGAATCCACATCAACAGCTGGAATACAGTCATGGCACAGAGGGTTGTGAATGGGGCTCAGGATCACTAGGTGGCAGCAGAGGACAGGCAGTAAATTCCCACTGCTCAGACAAGTCTCACTCCGAATTCTGATCTGAACTGTCCAGATCACCACGTTCTAGGGCCCAGGGCTGGGGAACCTGCGGCCTCTAGATCACATGAGGCCCTCTAAGTCCTCAAGTGTGACCCTTGACTGAATTCAAACTTCACAGAGTAAATTCCCTTTATAAAAGGATTTGTAAAACTTGGCCCAGTCAAAAGGACCTAGAAGGCCACATGTGAGCTCCAGGTTACCAGTTCCCCACTCCTGTGAAATCCAGACTTTGTGACTAGACTAACACGGTGCCAATTAACCCAGCTGCATGGCTTCGAAGAGATTCTCGGGATTTTGTTTACTGCTCTTTTTAAACAAGCCCGAGTCTCTAAGATATCAGAGTGAGCTGAAATCAAACAGTCATTTTGATCAATCAAATTCTCAGACATCATGCCTCCAGCCAGGGCTGACTCACCAGCCTTGGCATTAGGAGAACAGCTCAGGTCCTGACTGCCCTGGGTGACCCCATGCACCTTCCTTCACCTGTAAAAGGGCCTTCCCACTCCAAAAGCACTGAACCAAGGAGGCCAAGTAGGGCCTCACCAGCATGCTCACAGCACAGCCCCTCCAGAGGAAGGTCACACTAAGGGAACCACCACAAGCCTTAAGGAAAGAGAAAGATTTAGGTCCTTCTGTACTCCATCTTAAAGATAAAGACCAATTTCAATTTTCTAATCATCATGCTCCTTCATACTGAAACTAAGGAACTAGGCTTGTCAGTGAAACTAAGATTTCATATTCATGAAAGTCATCACAAGCCAGTCTAGCCCAGGGGACTCTGGCTTGGCACTCAAAGATTCTATCTGGACCATCAGGGACATGGCTGGGAGAGAAGCCTGGACAGGAGCAGTTCAGGCAGGCGGGTCAGCAGAGCAGAGGGCTGACCATATCAGGCTGTTGTTTGTTTTATCAAAATCAAGCTGGAGTTGAGAAAACTTGGTTCAAGCCACACTCCTGCTACCCTTCTTCAGATGACTACAAGTCCTTGACATCTGAGGTGACATAGCCATGACACTGTGGCCCCAGAGAGCTGGGAAATTATGAAATATATACAATTATTCAGATTCCCCAAACCCCACCACTGAGGCTTCTTGCATGGCTCTTGTTCTAAGACTACGCTAAGCGTTTTGTCCAACATTAGCACTGTGACAAGGAAAAGCAAGGAGGACCAACGTTCATCTCACTAGCCAAGTCAACGCTTACATGTGGCTCTTGGCATTCTCACTTTCTCACACATTCTCAATCAGGCCTTTCCATACTTGCCTCCTTAGCCCTTTCTTCTTTAGCCTCTAATTCTGTAACAAACCAGGGAAGTCTAGTCAGACAAGTAGAAAATACCTTCCTTCAGGGTGCCTTCCATTTCCCAAAAGCATTCATTCTGGTGGCCAAGCCAACCAAAAATTATTAAATTTCACCACTTGATGGCACCAAAACAGCTTATTTAAAAGCACTGAAGAGCCCCTGTGCATGGGAGAAAGAAAAGGAACACACCTGGAGATCCTCGAACTGGTCTTTAAAGATGGACAAGGTTAAAGTTCTTGTTGATTAGACCCATCTGAAGATGAGCAGCAGAGCTCACAGAAATAAACTCTGGAGACCCCTGTCAGCCCCACCCTAGATCCTGGGGCAGTCGACTGGACGAAACAGGATGGTTTAGCTGACTTAAGGCCCTGCCTCTCAAGGAACTCTGTGACATCTACATAGGAACGACTGGATCCTATAATATTCGGTCCTCTTGATCCTTCTCTAGTAGTGATGCTCACTAAGGCCTGGAAGTTCTATATGTGGTCATTACAAAAAAAAATCTAGTGTGAATTTGGCTTTCTGTCCAAGAAAGTCTGTGTATTCTTTCCCTCATAGTAGATTATCACATTTAAACAACTCCAATAAAGCAGTTTTCCTACTACTCTTCAAGAGATTCATTCCTTTTTTAAAAATTCATTTGTATTCCACTGTCTTTATTCCAGTTTTCTTGAATCACCTTTTCTTAACTCAGTTTGCATGCTATAATGGAAGGCCACTAGGCTGAGAGCCAGGGGACCATCAAGAATCACAGACTGGAGTGAGATCACCTAATCTGACAAATGAGGAAACTGAGGCCCAACGAGTTCTTTATGGTTACAGAGCTAACGTCAAGGTGAGTTTGAAACCCAGTTGTGTGACAAAGGCCACTTAAACCTCTTTAGTCCTTGGCTTCCTCATCTACTGAATGAGTGGACCGGACTAGATTATTATAGTAGGTGAGTCAGAAGCCTAACATTCTATAACTCATTTCAGTTCTGATGCCCCAACAACGAAGTAGAAAGTTTCACTAGCTGAATATAATAAGTGTCATGGCAACAATATATTGAGCACTTATTGGATCACTTTAAATACAATGTGATCATGAAAATAGTGACAAAAGACACAGACTTCAAGCTCAAAGAGCTCCAAACCAAATTTAGAAAAGAGTGGGACTCAAGGATTAAAGGAAATGAGATTTGGCTTAAAGCAGGTCTGCAAAACCTGCAGCCTGAGGGGCCCCAGAAATGTAGAGGAAAACATCCTCTACATTCTTCCTGGGCCTCCAGAAATCCTTCAGCGCCAGGGCTGGCTCATGCCTGCGGGCAGCAAGTGGCCTGAGGGCACTTCAAGGAAAGGAATTTGGAAAGGGGCAGCATCAAAAGCCAGCTTCAGGCACACATCTCGTTAGGTAAAGGCAAGATCTCCTATGTCACCCAAAGGCACAATGCGGGGAGGGGGTCTGTAACTGCAGGGCAGCTGAGGGCACCGAGGGTAAGAGACAAGAAATAGCACCCAGGCCCCACCCACCGGGAAAGCTGGTGAATCTCTTCCTTCAAAGACCTCTAAAAGCAGAGCTGGTGCTCATCCGCGTGCAATGGCGTGGGGCAGCACAAAAAGAACACGTCCGGACCAGAAGAATCTACATGGGCCTAGAGGATGCTGGGCAATGCCAAATGCACCCCCAAAGGAATTAAGTAAACACTTAAATGTTGGTTGGGCTGAAGTGAATGGCATTCTATGAGGAGCTTTGTGTGGCCTCATTTCCCTCGAAGCTGTGGGACCAGCTCAAGGGCCAGGCCAAAGTCCATGACCCTACAGTCCTATCACTTTCATTTCCAACATGTCTCTGCTGGGAAATAAGAACTGCGCATGTTTGAGATGAGTAGACTTCCAGATTCTCTCGGCCCAGTGAGATCTAGGGGAAGAGGAAGTTCAAAAAAATAAACAAATGGGCAAAACTGCAGGAAGTTGGCCACAGTGAATTCTATGACGATGGAGAGTTGTGTGAAGTGCCAGGCTCTAAGCAGGCTAAATTCAGGGTTTGCAAATACAAACAAAGCAGCCCCTGCCCTCCAAAAGCTTCCATTCTAATGGAGAAAGACAAGCCACAAAGAGCAGCTGGAAAGTGGGGAGGGCAGGAGGGAGACAGAGTAAAAGCCCGTGTGTCTACAGGGGCTCAGGGTAATTCCAAGGTTCCAGTGGGGACAAAGGAGAAATGAGGGCTGGAAGGGAGGCAGCGAGTGGCCAGGAACCATAAAAACTGTGCAGAACAAGCGCTTCACGACATTTACCCGCAAATAGCAGCCATTTCGACTAAATCAGACTAGCTCAGTGATTCTCAAGCTTTTTGGCCTCAGAATCCCTTTACACTCTTAAGAGTTCCTGATGAACCCCCCCCAAAGGTCTTTTGCTTATGTGGGTTACATCTATCTTTACTTACCAAGTTTGAAATTCAAGTATCTCAGTATTACTGAGAAAGCAGTTTTGACCTCGATGACAGACTAAAAGTCTTCAGGGATCCCTGATGGAACCCCAGATCAAACTCTGGGAATTGCCGGACTAGAGGATCTCTAAGGTGTGTGGTTCCAGGTTTAAATCTAAGATTCTATAGTCCAGTGACAGTGTAGGAAAGGCTCTGAATGCCAAGCTAATATTCATTTTATCCCACAGGCAATGGGAAACCCCTAAAGTTTTCCAGGCAGAGGTAAAGTAAAAAACAATATTGTTTTAAGCAGCAGGATGTCAGATGGGCTGGACATGAGGAAAGAATGGAAACAAAGAAATGACTTTGGTGCCTTCTAACTCTACTAAGGACTCTGGCATGGGGAGCTAGGGAAGGGCATTGGTGGAGTGGGGATGGAAAGGGGAGGTTGCTCAGATGGAAAGATTGTAGGAAAGAAAATGAACAGGGCTTGGGGAATATAAGCAAAGAGGAAGGAAAACTTCAGGATGACTCTGTGGTCTTGGAATGATGACATCACTGCTAGAAGTCACCAGATCTGGAAAGGGCAATGACACTGGAGGAAAAGTGTAGTTGCTACTCTTGGGGGACTGGGTCGACCAAGACTGAGGGCCTTCAGTGGAGATGTCCAGCAGGCAGGCAGAAAAAAGAGAAGTAAAGGCTGCAATGCAGATTGAGGAGCGAAGTTTGTATAGCTTAGAAAAATGCTCTCTGCATAGCTGGCTCACAGGCAAATAGTTTTATAGGCAGGGCGCTGCAGGTTTTCAAGCACAAACAAATGGATGTTTTTGAGACTTAATAAACTGACAATATGGACCCCCACCCCCTCATCACAATCATTCCTCCCATCCCTCCAAGTGATAAAGCATCAAACACAGGCAATATTCCACACCCACAGGCCCCCCAAATCCCTAAGAAGAAAAAAGTATGTTTCATTCTCTGACCTCCAGAACCAAGACTGATTGATCACAGTCATTCATCTGAGTTCAGCTGCCTTTTTGTGTTGTTTCCATCTGCAACGTGTATGTTTTCTGTTTTGTTCACAGAGTGAACAAAGCACTGGGCCTAGGAATCAGGAAGACCTGGGTTCAGATCCAGCCTCAGACATTTAATAGCTGTGTGACCCTGGAGAAGTCACTTAACCTCACCAAGCAACGGTTTTGATAAAAGGAGGATAATAACAGCACCAGGGCTGTTGTGCAGATCAAATGAGACGACATTTGTAAAGCATTTAACGCTGTGCCTGGTGTATAATATAGTAAGCATCATCTAGTGAGTATTCCTTAATCCTTTCCCTTCCCTGCCCATCCCCCACCACTGCTACCAACAGCTCCACATAGGTTCATACACATCTTCACAAACTTCTCCAAATTCTTTGTATTCCATTACATTTATAAGTCACAATTTTTTCAGTCATTCCTCAATTTATGGATACTCACTCTGTTCCTAGTTTTTCGCTACCAAAGAGTGTTGTTTTGGTTTTTTGGTTTTTTTTTTTTTTTAGTATTATTTACGAGACTTTTCTTCTCGATGATTGACCTCCTTGGGGTATATGGCCAGAAATGGGTTGGTTCAGTGAATCAAAAAGATTACAAACCAAATTCGTGATTTTTCTCCCAACTACTTAATCTTTAAAAAGTTTTATATACACTGTCTCCTCATTGTGAAATATCAGAAACACAATTAGGGAACCACCTCCTATCCTAGAAATAAAATACTCACCAAGTAACTGAAATGCCTTCTGGCTAAATGCCAAAGGCCACCTAGATCTTGAGTGACACTAACACCCATTCATAACTAGGGAAACCAAAAACATAAAAGACAGAACAGTTAGAACTAAGGTGACCAGTAATCAGCACCCTGAGATGGGCAAGCCAGAGTAGGATTCAGAAAATCTTCACAAGATCTCCCTCTGCATCCAGGGTCATCTCCAGTCATCCTGATCGATATCTGGCCACTGGACTCAGATGGCTCCGGAGGAAACAGTGACTGTGCATGGCCCTCCCTCACTGTAATCCACCTCACTTACACGCTATGCCCATGTCACCTCCCTGACATCACAGTCCTCTTGGAGAATGAAGGATAAACAACAATTCAGATAGATGACACTCCACTTTCGGAATCCGTACACTTTTACTGACTGTCTCTCCTGCCTGTAATGCTCTAGTTCCTCCCCTCTAACTTCCAGCTTCCTCAACTGTTTTCAAGACTTACCTCAAATCCCACCTTCACAAATCTCCTAATGTCCCAATCTCCACTGCTGTTAGTGCCTTAGTTCTAAGATAACTAGCATCTACACTGTATATAACTTTCATGCACATAGATGTCTGCATACTGTCCTTCCCATTAGAAGGGGAGCTCCTTGAGGGCAGGGACCATGGTTTCTGCCCTGTTTCTCAAACCCACAGCATTTAATAAAATGTCTGGCACATAGAAAACACTTAATAAATGCTTCTTGATGGATTTTCATAATATTTTACATGACTATATACCAAAGTCACAGAATCAATGGATATTAGTACTGGAAGAGATGTCAGGGAGCACTTATCTCAACTCTAAAATTTTATAACTGAGGAAACAGCGGCTGAGAGACCCTGTAACTCGATCGAGGCTAAGCAATTAGTTACTAGGAGAACTTGGAGAAAGATGGTTGCACTGTCTCTCATTGCCCCTTGTCTCTTATGAACAGGCAGCCCTTCTCTTGGCCAAGACAAACCGGTCTATGGGCATTTTTCCATCTCCTCTCTTCCCATCATCTCCACCCTCCACCCTCTAATCTTCAATCTCTATCTCCTGGCTCCTTCTCTGCTGTCTACAAACACACTCATATTTCCCCCAGCCTGAAAAAACCCTCCCTAGATCCTATCATTCCCTGATGGCTACCATCTTGTACCTCTCCTTCTCAGCTAAGCTCCTTTAAAAAGCAGGGTACACTGGGTGTTTTCTTTTAAATTCTCTGCAATCTAGCTTCCAACATTGTCATTCAATCTGAAACTCTTCTCCCCAAAGTTATAAATGGTTTTTCAGTTGCCAAATGGAATTCCTTTTCTCAGTGCTCATTCTCCTTGACCTCTCAGCAACTTTGGACACTTAGCCACCTGCTCCTTCTAAATCCTCTCCTCTCCAGCTTTCTGAGACACTGCTCTCTCCTGGTTCTCCTCCTATCCACTCCCAGGACCATCATTTCAAGAAATTATAACTGAAAACTGCCCCCATCTTTTAGAACCAGAGAGCACTGAGCACCAGTACCAAAGGATCCAAAGGAAGAACAGGTGATAAAGGCAGTGGACCTGGGAAGACAGCTCCTTCTTCCACCAAACATAACAACAGCTGCATAACAAGTCAAAGGTCAACCTAAAGATAAAAAAGTTTCCCCAAAAATAAACCAAAAGTCTCTTTTATGGTAGAGATAAAGGCCACAAAAGGAGTAGTGCATCTCATAGCAGTCCCCTCCGTCTCCGGCTCTAAAGTGGACATACCTCTTTTTCTCACACATTAAGCCCCCTGAGCAAGCTCCAGCCCCCTCCCAAATTCCAATTCCAGCATTCCCAGTCCTTCTCACTGCTGCAGACTTGACACCAGTGAGTATTCAGACTCCAAATCAAAATCACAGAAAAGAAATGAAAAGGAATAGAAACCAGATAAAGTCCCTCACCAAAACCCATCAGAACACATACTGGAGTGTATCACATCATGGAAATATTTTCCACTCATGGGGAAATGTAAAGCAAAAAGAGGCTCTCTCTCTATCCAAAGACTGGGCATGCACACAGTTTGAGAATCCAGACTGGGTTAAAAAGACATTGAAACTCAGGAAGGAGTGATGAAGGGCACCCTGGACACAGCATTCACACAAGGGAGTTGCAAAATAGAGATAGGAAGACCGAGGACGAAGCATTCTGACTCCTTTCTCTCCCATGCAACTGTGCCCAATCTGAAGACAACACTGGAACCCCCTCCTTGGCCACCAATGCACAACATCCGGGACAGGAACGACCATTCCTCATACCCCCAAATTGGGGCCTGATCTCTCTTTAAGATTTTTTTATTTTTTTCTTTCTTTTTTGAAAACACTAACTTGACGAGAAACTTTGTTTACAAAGTTGAGGGCAGATGGTCAAGAGAGAGCAACCACTGCGGGGGGCTCCTTGGCCCAGGTTCATCCAGATACATGTTGTCACCACCCCCATGCATGGGTAGAAGGTCTTGATGTCTTGGAAGTCAAGGATCCCATGTCCAGGCTACCACAAACGCACTTCCATTCTTCGCAATAAAACAAAATAAAACAAAAGGCTCAGCTTGTTACCAACTCCTGAATGCAGAAAACCCCCAGAGCCAGGTCAAGGAGAATATCAAGATACTGAAGGCTTGCCCACCCCAAACCTACAGCACTTTTTCCTTTTGCCTTCAGTACCTTTTGATAAGTAAGGGTGACCTAATGACTACTTATTGGCTAGTCTAATTCTTTAAGCAAAAAGGACATGAGCTCATCATGCAACTCACTCCACATATACTTTAGGTAAAGTTAGGTCTAGAATCGGTCTGCTTCCTGAAATTTGTTTTTTCACTTGAGGTTGTGATAAAAATACTGTGGAAACAGTATAGATTTTCTGTTTGGCCCATTTACTCACTGGTGTTAATGGTTCCTTTTACACACACACACACACACACACACACACACACACACACACACACACACACACACACACACACTGCCCTCCTTTCAGAAACTGGTAAGCAGGTTGTATGCCAGTCCCTGGGTGCTGCGTCATAGCCTTTTGAAGCTATAGTCTCTTGAGAAACCAACAGACTAATGGCAAAATGCACTTGACTTCTATTGCACAGTCAGTACTAGAAAATTTCTGTGTTGAGCTTTGTATCTTTGTAGCATTTGAGATAATGGTGTATTTGTACTTTTGTTGTTTAAAATGAAAGAAAACCATGTGAAGTAAACTTCTAAGGTTGATCAGAAACAGAAACAAAAAAGGAGCAAAGAGCAAACTGAAGATAGAATCACCTCCTGAAAGAACCATCTAAAGGATAAGTCCTAAGAAAGCCAGAGCAAAACCCGAGGCTCCCAAATCAAAGAAAAAAATGCTAAGCATCCAGAAAGACGTTATTCAAGTGCTAAAGAACCAGAGATAGGATTGGACAAGACTTGGCAGCCTTCAATAAACATGAGAGGAGATTTTGGAATATAATATTCCAAAAGGCAAAAGATACAAGTTTACAGCCAAGAATAACTAATCCTGAAAGACTGAGTATAATTCTACAGGGGGAAAAATAGACCTTTAATGGAAGAGATGATTTTCAAACATTTCTGATGAAAAGGAGGAGGAACTTTGAAATATAAATACAAGAATCTAGAGAAGCATAGACCAATTTATGTGAGCAACTGAAATACGCTATATGATGATATAGCGGTAACATTCTAAAAAGAGAACAAACATCCCTTCAGAACTCTGATGAAACTTTTACAGAGACAACAACATTTTAGAGAAATATGACTTTGAAAGACTAAAGAACTTAGATCAATGCAATACCCACCTGTTTCTCCAGTGAATGTATGATGAAGCATGAGCACCATTTTCTGACACAGCAGTGATGGATTCAAGGTACAGAAAACATTTGTTTAAAAGCATCTATTAGGCCCCTACTATGTATCACATAGAATTCACTTTTTGCTATATCTGCTTATTTGTTATAAGGAGGTTTTTTTCAGCCTTTCTCTCAATTTTCCAATGAGAGGGGTAATAGGAAAAGAGGGGACTAGAAATAATGATGCCCAAAAAAGGAGGGCCTCAAAAAAGTTTTAATGCACAGAAGACAACAGAAGGAAGTACAAATAGAACAGTTTTGAAAGTAATGTGTAGAATTTATATATATATAGATATACATATACATATATATGTGAACTGGGAAATGAAGATTCATGGTTTCATGCACAGTGTTGTTTTTGTGTGCTGCTGGGAAAATTGAAATGTTTTTCTATTGTTCAACTTAAAAATAAAAAATTCAAATTTTAAAAAATGTGTTATTAGCAGACCTGAGATTGGAACTCAAGCAGACCAATGCACTTCCCATCACAGTACTTTAATCTTCCATGATCTCTAAGTTCTCTTCCAGCTCTAAAAAGTGTGATAACTATTTAATAAATGACAAACAACGAAACAACAACAACAAAAAGTGCACGGCACTGTCATGGAGAATATCCATCAAAGTTCAAATGAAAGAAGAATTCTCCATAAATAATGAAGTAGGTCCTCCAGACCCTCCCACCGTGCAGGACATTCTGCTGACTGAATAAAGGTTTGTAACACTGTTGGACAATTAAAATGGGAGCTACAATCATTCAAAATAGTTTAGTCTAACAATCCAAACAGGGAAACCAAGTAGACTATTATTCTATTGTCCAAGCATGCACAGAATGATGTCCTACTACACAAATGGGTGAAACCCATCAAAGCAGTCCCATTCGTACACAGAGCTTTGAGACACAGATGGACGATGGGCTAGGCTCAAAATCAAATTGGAATAAGAGAGCAGGCTGAGTTGTGCTGGAAAATTCAATGACCCCAGGTACTTCCCTGAAATGAAATCCCGTCTTTTAACACCAATATTTTTCCGCTGGTGGTATATGGCGACAGATCATGGAACACCACAATCTCTGAAGCATCAGAGCTGTGAGTCAGCCAAAGGACAAAAAACGGAAGCCTGGTGGGTCTAAATAAGCCATATTACTAACAATGAACTGTTCAAGAAACTGTAAAAAACAAAAAAACCACCAAAAATATTTTAGAGACGGAAAGGGTGGGCGCATCATGTAGAGCAAAAGATAACAGAGAGACAATCCTCATGCCCCAGCGTTACCTATATAACTTTAGGAGACTCAAAGACTCCCAGAACTCTGGGCTGAGATGGACCTATATTTTAGATAGTACAGCTCAGCTGCCAAGTACTTTACAACAGAGGATGAGAAAGCGAGGAGGGGAATGTTCACATCAATGAGATCACAGATCCACTGACATACTAGTACTGAAGTCAAAAATTAATCTTAATAGCTGACATGTAGTTCAGTTTTGTTCACAGTTGCCAAGCATTTTATATTATCTCACTGGAACCTCAAAACAGCCCCATGAAGCAAATAAACAAATGATGTCCAAGACAGGTAAAAAAACTACGCAAGGAGAAAAAGATTTTTCTACAACCAAGGCTTTCATATCTGAAATTACAGTACTGGCCTCATCCCAGAGAAATCCAGATGGTTGGAGATACGTCAATTACTCATCCCTTTAATGAAAACATGAATCAGAAAGAAGTTTGAAATTCAAAGATTAAATTGAACCCAGTAAGCCATTCAAGAGTCAAACTCAGCAGGATCTGATAAGCATGAGCAGTATTTCCTACTTAGGTCCTTCATTTAGAAGTTAAACATTCATAATAATCACATAGCATTTACCTATCACTGTAAAGTGCCTCTCAGTTGAGCCTCACAATAACCCTGCCACACTTCCCAAATGTTATAGCTGCTATTATGACCATTTTACAGATGAGGGCTCAGAGAACTTAACTGACTTTCCCATTGTCAGACCAACGGTAAATGTCAGAGGCTGGATTGGTACCAGATATTCTTGATTAGAAATCCAATGTCCCACCTAACACCTTTGCTGCCTCTGAAATTTAATCTAAAACTTCAGCAAGTTTTAAACAAAATGGGAAAAGATCAATGAGAATATTAAGTACTGCCTTAAGTCAGGGGGAAGTTCTTTTTATGTGACTTTTACTACGGTTCTAGAAAACAAATTTTTTTTTCCACACACAAATAAATGCAAATGTGTCAGAAAGCAATGGTCAAAGCTCCAGAGCAACCAGCCATTCTAGAGTGACCGGCTTTTGTCCCTAAGACACCTCACTGGGGAGATGACATATGGCCTCCCTTTCATGATTTCTAAATCATGGGCGTACGCAGGGGCCGAACCAGAGGGATCCAAAGATGGTCAGCAGAAAACACTCGGGCAGCAGTCAGAGCAAACGCTGCAAATCTAAGAAAAGACTACACAAACACATACCAGGAAATGAACTGGGCAGCCCCAAGTGAAAGACACAGTCTCTTTTCAGAAGTTACATATGAAAAGGGATGAGGGAGAAAAAAGAGGAGGAAGTATACTCTCTCCAAAACAATTCCTCTACCTCCTAGATGGAGATCTGTGACTTCCTAAATATCAGACCCCAGGAAATGGGGCAAAATCCACATAAATTTGGCCTCTTTCTGTAGCTTTCACTTGAAAGGTCAAAGAGGTGAATAACACACACACACACACACACACACACTCTCACTCTCTCTCTCTCTCTCCTCTCTTTCTCTCTCTCTCTCTCTCTCTCTCTCTCTCTCTCTCTCTCTCTCTCTCTCTCTCTCTCTCTCAGAAGGCTGTCATCTCCATTCTGGTGCTAAGGAAGCTGGCACAAAGACTCCCAAGTGACTCATCCAAAGATGGCAAATTGAGTCAACCAGGCAGCCAGACTAAGAACCCAGGAAGAGAATGGGGGAGTTTTCCTCAACAAAACACTTCAAGCAGGCTGTGTAACCATCTACACTCAGGGGAAAACAACCCTGGGGAATCACTCAGATCACCAGTGTGACCCTCTGACCTCCCCACCCCTGGCTGGGGCCTGAAGCTGACATGGAGAGAGCTTCTTTACCCCACTGCAGTTTTAGAGCAGTAACGACAACCAGACCCCCAAATCCCCTTTTCTTCGGTTTGTTTTTTGTTTGTTTTGTTTTGTTATTATTTCTTGGTTGGTTTGTTTTTTAATAACTCAAAAAGTCAAGCTAAAGCGAAGCAGGAAAAGCAACAAGGAATGTTTCTGTGATGCTTGTCAGAAAGGCTGTCTACATGTGATGGGACCTGCCATCTTTGAACATAAATTCAACAAAGGCAAGGATAGTCCATTTGCTTGGGAAGTGTCAAAAGACACACACTTAGAAATTATTTTTTTTTTAAAGCTCAAATTTTTCCAAAGGCCTTCAAGCCAAGAAACTCAAACTATTGTAAATAAATATCACTTTGGAAAAGTAGGGTGAAATCAAGGAGAAAAAAATATCCATCATCACTAAAATCAGTGGATTGCTGTGTACGGCTTTTACAAGGTAAATGTCTCTTATCTTCAAAGAGTAGAATAAAATCCTTGTCTTCCTTCAAAGTTCTCCTGGTGCCACCTCCTCCAGGAAGCCCTCCTTGATTATCTGAGTTTGAAGTTTTCTCTTCTCTCAGATTTCCTTGGATTCCTCTTGTGCCTTCATCATACTCTATCTTGTATGATATACATCTGTACACATAATATATTCCCATAAGCTCCTCCAAGAAAGCTGCAAATGGGGGAGGAGGAAGAAAGGAAAAGGAGGAGGGAGGAGAGGAAGAAGAAAGATCCAGTCCACAAAGTGATTCAGCCTAATAAAGGCTAATCAAGGCACTCCCAGCTTTGTTCTCCCTGTGCCTGCATGGTATGCTTCAGAGAATAAATGTGGTGCTAGAATATCAGAAGACCTGGATTTCAAGCTTGCCTTGGGCACTATGTGATCACAGGCAAGTCAATTAATGTCTCAAAGTTTGTTTCCTCATCTGTAAAAGGCAGAAATAAGATCTGCACTACCAACATAAAAGGAAACCACAGGGAACTATAAAAATGTGAGGAGTTATCATTATTATAAAGATAGTTAACATTTTGATTGACATTCAACAAGGAAACTGAAACAGTCTTGAAGTTACAGAAGGGATCATAGACAAAGGTGGAATTCTAGCCAGCTCCCAAGTGTACACTTTTGCTACAACAACCCCTGGCCTCTGCCACAGGGCATCCCAGATTTGATATGTAACATTCTCTCAGGAAGTGGGAGTAATGAGGTAAATGGCAAAAAGCTGGCCCACAGTACCACCTACTACCCTGCCCCTCAGGCAGCTGGGCCTTCACCTGAATAAAAGCTACAATTATAGTCAATCTGGGATTTCCAAAAGCTTGAGAGCTCAATGAGCATGGAGCTAAGTAGGTCACTGCAACCTGACACTGCTGAAGAAAACCCAAGAAGCAATGACAAGGCTGGGAATCTCCCAGGAGCCTTTTCAGCCCCAGCTTCTCCATCACAGAAATGTGAGTCAAGTCAACCCTTGAGGGCAAGGGGTCAAACTCAAATAAAAATGGATCCCATTTGAATGTGGTTCAGGCAGCACCGACACCTTTGCTTTAAGGCAGCAGATTCATTTCTAAGCCTAAATGGCTTCATGATTTAGAAAATGTGGCCAGGAAGCCAGTATTTCAGGGGAACATCACTGTATAAGGAAAGAACCAGACTTTACTGGCTTTTACCATCTTCCCTTTAAAGTATCCCTGGCTCTGCACTAGGCAGAGCATGGACTCTGGAAGCCCAAGTGAGAAGGGTTCCCCCCCCACCCCATCCCACCCCGAAGGGCACACCAGTCTCGGTGAGGAGAAGCAAAGCAGTGGTGCCCAGAAGGACCATCCAATGGCTGGCCAGGATGTGCACTTGGTCTCGGGGCCAACTTGGTGGAATGGACTAAATGAGTCACACACATTCAGGCACCAATTAACTCAGCTCAGTCCCAGTTAGGAGCTCCAAACAGAAGACCTCCTTAAGGGAGAATCTAAATTTACCATGACTGCTCCAAGTTCAATTAAGTTAAAATTAACAGCATTTGTCATGTGCCAATCATATGTCAAGTACTTGACAAAATACCCAAGTATGGGGGAGGGGAAAGAGCGTTTAACAACTGGGAAGGTCAGGAAAAGCCTTGTACAGCAAGAGACACTTAAGCTGAGCTCTGTAAAGAGTCCAGGATTCCCAGGGGCAGGGGAAAGGGAGCAAGTCTTCCAAGAATGGGAGAGAGCTCACACCAAGGCCCAGGTGAGAGTTGAAACACTGGGTCTGGAGAATAGGAAAGAAGCAGTTTGGCTAGAAAGAAGAGTACAGAAAGGGGAGGAACGTGAAATTAGACTAGAAAGAGAGGATAAAGTCGGGTGAAGAAGGTTTAAACGCCAAACAGAAGAGTTTAAATCACCAGTGATCCAAGAGGCAACAAGGGGAGTGTGCTCTAGGAATATCCACTTAGCAATTCTGTGGTGATTGTGGAGCAGAGGCTGGAGACAAAGAAACAAACCAGAAGCTCTTAGAATAGGCCAGGCCTGAGCAAGGGAGATTCCCCTAGCTCTACCCTCTCCAAACTATCCTCTCCAAATCAGACACTCCCCAGTTTCTTTACCCAATTCTCATTTACCACAATCCCTATGATTTTTACACCCCCAGTGGCCTTGGCTTGGACCAGGCATGGGGAACCTGTGGCCTTCAGGCCACACATAAGGCAAAGGGCAGCACTTAAGGATCCAGAAGGCCACATGAGGCCTCAAGGCCACAGGTTCCCCACCTCTGGTCTGGACTTATCAACATCCATCATCACATGAGGTACACAGAACTGAACAGAATACTTCATGGGGTCTGGCTAGAGCAGAGTGTGATGCAGTGGTCAATACCAGGCACATTTCTTAATGGAGCCTGAGATCAATTTTCTCAGATGCCAAATGATCCTGTTTATTCCTACTGAACTTTCAATTTGCTGAAACCCCCGGACCTTTGTTAGGTGAATTCAAGTTTGGCCTTCTCTCACTACTCCAGCCTGGCTGTGGATCACCCTTGGGATCTCCATCCCGAAGTCCTCAGCCGCTCCCTCGTTCTGTCTGGGTGATGGGCTCTCATCATCTGATGACAATATCACTGCCTCTGCAGCCTCTGATGTTTTCTAACCACATGCTCACTACCAAGCTTATCCCTCTGGCTCCTGGATTCCCACACCCTTCTGCACACATGCATACAGGTAACTAAAAGTCATGTACTATATGTACTCCATGCCAACGAGGGACAAGACCATCAGGAAACTACCCTTCATTCATGTCAACCATCCCTCAGCCAAAAAAAAAAGATTTTTAACTTTCATTCACTAAATATTTGTGTACCCACTATATGGAGAAAATTGTGATTATTCTTTTTTGGCCAGCTCACACAAAACATTAAAAGCTAACCTAAAAATACAGAAAGGAGACATCGTGAGGAACCACTGGAAGTTTTACTATCACATTCTGAATTCATCCTTTGGAGAAAAAAAATAAAAGTTGTATCTTTTTCCTGTGTAGAAGTGTATGGGGGGGCAGGAGGGGGGTGTTAGAAAACCACTTTCTGAATCCAGCAATAAAACACAGGATGTATAAAAATAGAGCCTCGAACCACTCAGGAAAATCAACAACTTCAGTTCCATTTCCTAAAGCAAATGACAAATTGTCTACCTCTGACTCCTGACAAGGGGCAGAGAGGGCCCAGGCGGACAAGATATTCCAAAGTTCAGAAGAAAAGCTAGCAGCAACTTTGACAGAATCCAGCAGGTCTCCAGGAAGGAAGACTCCAGATCTATCCGCAAGAATGCTCAGCTAGCCCAGAGCGCCTCACAATCCCTTAACTTCACTGTTGAAATAGACACATTTGAACTTGGCTGCTACTTTTAAGAACGAGTCTCCATGAAACCAGATTAGAAAACTAACACAGACCGTTATGGCTCATTAAATAGGAAAAGAGTGAAGTATCTTGGTTAAACTTTTAAAGGCTGTCTTATGGTTTTGTGGGGTTAAGGAAATGCTATATGCTCCTGATAAAGGAGTGGCTTTCACTGGATATTGTCAACTTCCTGAGGACAAGTCCATGCCTCACTGTCAAAATGAACTGAGAATATACAGGAAAACCTAACTCATTTGGACTTCACTAATTAAAAATTGGTTCAAGGTACTTTTAAACTATAAAGAAAAGGTTAGTGAAATAAGTGACCTAGATAAACACAAGGCACTTTTCGGAGTTAAGTGGAAAGAAGTCATGTGTTCAAATTCCCCCTCTTACTACCCATGTGGCCCTGGGCAAGTCCCACCCTCTCCAGGTGTCAGGCTCCTCTCTAGAAAACGTAGGGATTGCTCAGGTGATTTCTATCATGCCTTCCAGCTCTGGTCCTAAGATAAGAGTATTAAACCATCTTTAATGCACTTAAGGGTCCCCTCCAGTCAAAATAATTCTCATCTACTCACCAAAGCAAGGCCAGGGACCTGTAGGAGGCGATCAATTTAGTGCTAGCTAATCAATGTACTTAAAAGCAATCAAACCCAATTTTTCTAGAAATATTTTCTACTTCAGACTTCACTAATTCCAACTGGCTGCCTCAATTAGTCTAATAAGTCCACCTTTCTGGTAGAGTTGCCAAGTAGGAAGAATAAGATTCCTTTTCCAATCTGGCAGCTTCTTCCAGGGGTGACCATACCTCCTGAGATCCAACCACACTCCCAAGATTGCACTGATGCATGTACTCCTACCACAGGCCTGTGATAACAGCTGGCCTTCAAGAACTTCCTAGAACAAAAAAATTCGTCACCTTTTAGTGGTCATGAGTCTCTCATTAGGGGACACTTACTTAATGTCACCTAGCCCATATACCACCAAATTAATTGACAAATCACTTAGATTTTAAGTGACCAAAAACCTAGGCAACTTCAATCATTTTTTATTAAAGTACATTATCTTTGTACGCCCATGGTTTCCAGGCTTAGTTTTACTGACAACACACTACTACTGTTTCCTTCAGGCTAACACCTCCAGTTCCTCCAAACAGTGCTGGGTCCCTTGTGTTTTTTATTAAAAGGAATTTAATGTGAGACATGAGTAAGATCTTCATTAGCCCCCACTACCACTACTTAAGACATCAGGAGACACACTAGAAGCTATAAAATGAGAATTACAAAGAAACAAACACTGGACAGTCCCCTAACTGGAGGAACGCCTCCTTGTCCCAGGTTTAAAAATTTAAATACAAAAGCCATTCAACCCAATTCAGAAGGTTTGAAGGGAAGGTTTTGGTGAGATTTCTAATGGGAAGGATGGGGGCAAGAGAAGGGAAAAATCAATGCCAACATAGTGGGAATGTAGACAAGAAGCGCCGCCCCCCCCCCCCCCCCCCCCACTCTCAACGCTATCTAATGTAAAAGAGAAACAGAGGACAAAATCCTAATGGCAGTGTACAAAAGTAAGGCTCTGCTTAGCAGTCTGGCCAGCCGGGCAGGGAAAGCTTTCCACACTCAGGTTAAGGGCAGAGTGGCTCATGGACTGAATTTTGGTCTAAAGGCCTAGCAGCTGTGCTCAAGGACAATTACAAAGGTCACCAATGTAGTAAAATCCAGCACTGAGTCGCCCAGAGAACAGTAAGTGGCAGTCAGACTGCACCTTCCCCACCTCGGAGTCAATATGGTTTTAAACATTTATAGCTCCTACAACATCTCTCTGTGTCTGTCTGTCTGTGTCTCTCCCCCACCCCAGCTCAAGAGGGTCATAATGCAGGGAGGGAGGGAGGAAGGAAGGAAGGAAGAAGGGAGGGAGGGAAGGGAAGGAGGGAAGGGAAGGAGGGAAGGGAAGGAGGGGGGGAGGGAGGAAGGAAGGAAGGAAGGAAGGAAGGAAGGAAGGAAGGAAGGAAGGAAGGAAGGAAGGAAGGAAGGAAGGAAGGAAGGAAGGAAGGAAGGAAGGGAGGGACAACTTCTGGAACGGCCCTGCTTCTGAAGGAAGCTGGGGAAATCACTCAGTCTAGGCAACTTACAACTGTACAGGCCGAGCTGTATCAGCTTAGAAAAATATAGCCATTGGTAACAGCCTAGTGCCCTAAGCCCTATACTTAATATTAGGGAAGGTTTCCAAGATGGACAGAGAGAAAAGGAAAACAAACCAGATTCTAAGAGTATGTTCATCTTTTGTTCTTCTACTATTTCTTTGTTAGAAGAGGAAAGCAAAAGGAAATACTCAGAGGAACCAAAGAACAGGTTTGAATGAGAGGGGAAAGGGCATAAAGCTGCCTTCGAGTGCCTGTCAAGTGCTCAGTAAAGAGCAAGCTTGGGTCTGGAGGCACACGCTCACTCCCTCTGCATGGTAAGAGCTTCAGAAGACGGGGCTCTGAAAGTAGCAAGCAGGGCAGCAACTCTACGAAAATCCTAATGGTTTGGGGCAGTTTTAAGTGGAGTTGTTCAGACCATGATAGAAAGTAGAATCTGTCGTAGCTCCCAAGGAAAACCAGACCATGCTACGGGGCAAAGACAGGAGAGTTCTGGTCCACAAGCATGAAGAAGCAACATATGCCCAAGAATTAATACAGCTCACAGCCGTGGTAACTGAGAAAAGGGATACAGTACAATTGTCTGTTAGTAAAATGAATTAAAAAAAGATGGCAGGATGCTT
The DNA here is from genome assembly GCF_028372415.1 of Notamacropus eugenii. NCBI lineage: Eukaryota > Metazoa > Chordata > Mammalia > Diprotodontia > Macropodidae > Notamacropus > Notamacropus eugenii. The sequence continues at coordinate 738,909,710 of NC_092872.1, forward strand.
CAAACCCTCACATGACTGGTACACATGTACATCCTATGCAAAATCTGAAGTGCCTTCAATTTTTTGCTTTCTAGTCAGTGATGGACATGAGCAGAGCTTTCTGTACTTAAAAAGTAAGGTGGGGGTACAATGGTCTGTGGTCATGGACCAAAAGCATTCCCCATTGAACCATCATCAACAACAACAAGCACATCTTTGGCTACCAGAAAACCAGAATTCTGGATTTCTACAAGAATGCTCAGTCCCCAAACACCACTCATCACATGGCCCTGCTTCCTTCTTCTACTTTTTCCAGTTGTTTCTACCTAAAATCCAAACTCTCAAATGAATACAAAATGTGTCTCAGAATTACTACTCAGTGAAACACATAACATTGAACTGAGCCTGAAGGATCAATACACCCACAAATCCATTTGCCCTAACCCCACCTGGAGCCAATATTTGTGTATTTCCAGTGTCTACCATAAGAAAAAGATCACTGATCACAGGCAAAACAACATAACGGATAAGGAAGTTTTAATATAATACATGGAAAATAAATAATAAAGAACCATTTATTAAGCACCAATTATTGTTGCTCAGTCTTTTCTGACTCTTCATGACCCCATTTGGGGTTTTCTTGGCAAAGCTACTAGAGTGGTTTGCCATTTCCATCTAGAGCTCATTTTACAGAGGAGGAAACTGAGACAAACAGGGCTAAGTGACTTGCCCCGGTTCACACAGCTAGTATGTATCTAAGGCCGGATTTGAATGCACAAAGATGAGTCTTCCTGACTCCAGGCTCAGTACTCGATCCACTGCGCCACCCAGTTGCCTTTATTAAGCACAAATCAGTTGCAAAATCCTGCTGTTTCTCCCCTCATAATAGCTCTTTCATTCAACCCCTTCTATCCAAAATTACCACCAAGCCAGCTCAGGCCCTCTTCACCTGAACTCCTGCACTAGGCTAACTGGTCTCCTGGCCTCCAGTCTCTCCTGACTCCAATAGCCCCTCCACGCAGCTGCCAAAGCAATTGTCCTCAAGTGCAGCTCCTCCTCAAATGCTAGTGGCCCCCTAACCCATCCAAAATCCCATATAAACTCCTTTATTTGGTATTTAAAGATCCAGACCAGCTGGCCCCTGCCAGTAATAGGACAAATGCTTCCCATCAAGCATGTGATGGGCCAGATGAACTGGCCTTCTCTTTGTCCTACCATATTCTGCCTCCAGGCCTTAGTGCCTGTTGTCCCCCATGCCAGGAATGCTCTGCAACATGGGCAAAATATACATACACAAAACAGTTTGAAACCCATGTGTTATCATTAGGAAGGTTACTTCACAGTCACCAGACTCCTGGGCTCCAGCTTCTACCCTCAACTCAGAACTCAAGCTCCCACCATGGGACTACTAAATGGTCAACACTCATCACTTCTAAACTGACCAGGCTTTCCCTACTAGTTCCTAGGCATCTTTGTGTCATGCCCCCAACTGCCAGCATTCCATGTTATTGGAGATTCCTTCAGTCAACTAGATATTAAAGATGCAGACAAATCTGAAGATCTCAAACTGGAAAGAAAAATTTTACGAGGCTCTTAAGACCGATATTTTCCCTATTTTCTCTAAAAAAGCCAAGTGAGGCAGTATGGAATAGTGGAAAGAGAAGTAGCCTTGGAGCCTGGTAGAGCCAGGTGTCCCCAAGTGTCCCCCTGACACTTGCTGGCAAGCTCTCTAAGAAAAGGAACTGTCCTCTCACTGGGGGAGGAAGTTTCCTATATTAAGGAAATCACAAGTTTAGACCCCAGCCCACAGTAGGGTGTTTTAAGATTTACAGAGTAATTTCCTCCCAGGTATCACTGCCCCCATTTTAAAGAGGAGGAAACAAGGCCATGGAGATAAAGGGACTTACCCAAAGTCACACAGCTATTAAGTTTGAGAGTTAAGCTAGAAACCCAGGTCCTCCTGAGAAACTCATCTAGTGTTAAGAGTTCTGAAGGAAGAGTCAGATGCCCTGGGTTCAAATCTTAGTTCAGCTACTTTACTACCTTTACAAAGCTGGAAAATCACTTGACTTCCCCCACATCTCAATGAATCAATCAATCACCATTTACTCAGCACCTATAGACGATGTATTAGATACTATCCTTGGAGCTGAGGAGCCTGCCCTCAGGAAGCTTGGTTTCCACTAGAATGTTTTCTCTTCTATAAAAGGATGGGGTTAGACTGAATCTCTAAGACTCTTTCTAGTTCTACATTTTCATGATCCTATAATTCTCAAAACCCATGCTGACAAAAAGCAGAAACAAAGTAGATGACCAGCGAATGGGGAATGGCTGGCAAAAAATATGAATATGAGAACATTATTGTTCTGAAAAAACTGACAAAAGGGCTGGATTCAGAGAAACCTATGAAGACTTATATGAACCAGCACAGGATGAAGTGAACAGATTCAAGAAAATCCCATTTATAATGAAGGAAAACAATTTGGAAGGGTTTAAGAACTTGGAATGCAGCAAGGATACCAGAAGACTAATTCATGTTTCTCAGCTCTTGGCAGTGAGGTCATAGACTAGACGTACAGAATGAGGCACACATTTCTGAACAAGACCTGTGGGGGGCTCTGCTCTGCTTGACTATGCTTGGGTACAGCAAGAGCTTTAGGACAGCAATAACACAAAGTATGACAGTAAAACGGTAACACGAGGCACAGAAAGAAGTTCAGAGGGAGAAAGAGCCAATTCAATGTCCATAATGAGTGTTAAATTTCACATATACTTGGCATACCCCCATATACTTCCCTGTCAGCCCCAGGCCATACTGCCTTCACTCTAATCATCCTCATTGCCTTCCACCACAACTTGGGACTCTGCCCTTGGAATGCCTGCTTCTGCCAGGGGAGATGTGCCTCCTCTTGCCTAGAACTGGGCCTCCGCATCACCTCCCAATCACCTCTAGTCTGGACCAAAGGCTGCCTAATGCCCACCCCCATCCTTCTGTGCTGTCCTCCCCCATTAGGAGGAGGGCCATCCCTACTTGCCACTCAGCACAGTGCCCAGCACTGAATACCAAGGCATGGATGCTTTCTCTAGCTGCTACGCTTACCAGAGAATTTAGTTTCCCAGCAATCTTCTTTTGCTATTCGTTATACACAGAAATGTTCATGTTTGTTGATGTGCGGAGTTCACAATTTTAAAAAGAAAACTTCTTTTTAAAAGCTGGGTTCCAGCGGGTTCCGCCACAACAAAAAGGATTCCAGCTCAGTCCCAGTGACATAGAGATACGTTGACTTCTCAACATTCAACATCCCTGTGAAGTCTGCCCCCTTCTCCCACTGCTGAGTTCCTCCAGAGGCCTCTGATTTGTGGAGGGGCCCAGACTTGCCTTCATTCCCCCGTGGCCATATTCCTGATGCCCAAACTTTCATACAATGCTCTCACCCTGGAACCCCCCTCAACATTAGTGTCTTCCTTGCCTTGAAACATCCAAACATCCCTAGACGGCACCAGGTGACCCAGAGGACAGAGCACCAGACCTTAAGTCTAGAAGTCTGAAGTTCAAATTCTACCTCAAATAGTTACAGGCTGCGTGACTCTGGGAAGATCATTTTACCTTGCCTCAGTTTCCTCATGTATAAAATGAAGATAATAATAGCATCTCGCTCACACAGTTGTTAGGAGGAGCACCTTGTACAGTAACGTCACATAGTAGGCGCCTAATAAATCAATGCTCATCAACGAAAGATGGAGATGATCAGATTTTAAATTTCACTTGAAAACTGAATTCTTTTCTCATCTAGGTGGGTGGGGGAATGTGTGGGAGTGCCGAGGTAAGTTCCTAAAGGAGATCAATGGCCTAATTTCTCCCTAACTGTGATGCATAAAAATCATGTCAACAGGAATCTAATTGGGGCAGACAGCCTCCCTAACTCCGCTAACCACCTGCATGAGGACAGGACTATGAAATAACAAAGAATCCTTTCTATTCCCAGCATCCTTTGGCTTTTCTATGGTGCTATGGCATGGATCAAAACCTTCACATCAGATTTCTGGGTCTTTGGGTCTCTTCTCTTGTGTTGCTGCCATGGCTTGCGCTGGATGTGGTAGGGCACTCCTGGCACATGTCCTTCAAAGCAGAGCTGCATCTCAGCCAGCTTAGGGGCAGCCTAACCTGCAGGCATTCTCTGCCCTTCTTCACCACATACTTACTGCTGGTCAGTACAATAAACATTTAAGTCCAGACTGCGCACATTAAATACTAAGAGAAAAGAAAAGGCTACAATAACACACCATTCCTGCCTTCAAGGAGCTTACAAGCAAGAACGGTGGCTACAACCTGCAGAGGGGATGTGTGCGTGTGGCAGAGCTCAGATCGGATAGCAGGATGCCACAGAAGCTTCACTTCACCTGGGGGACACAGTGTGAGGGAAGGCAGCAACTGAGGATTGAAACTGGAAGAAGGAAGTGAGACAAGCCTGGCCTAGACATGTTCCACACTTCCAGGCCAACTAAAATATGCCAAAACCTAAAGCATCTTACCATACAAGACATTGGAGCAGAGTGGAAAAGGCTACTGGACTGGGGTCTGATCACCCAAGAGTCAATTCTGCCTCTACTAGGATTCCACATGTTACCTTGGCCAAGTCACTTTGGCCAGTTTTCTCATTTGTAAAATGAGAGGGTTGAGAGATGATCCCTAAAGTCCCATCCATATCTAAATCCACCACGAACGATTTCATAAAAATTGGCATATTAGTAACTTTGTAGGACCAAAGAGGGACAATAATGAGTTATAATTTTGTAGGGAGAGTCCATTTACAAAGTATTTTTCTCCCAACCACCTTGCAAGGTATTTGAGATAAGCATTAGCACCCCTATTTTACAGGTTAAGACACAATGGCAGAGAAGTTAAAAGCCACCCAGCTAAAGGTCAACCAACTAGTAAGTTTTAGAGCTGGGATTGAATCTAAGTTCCAGTCCAACAGGCTTTCAACCACCCCAAACATCCCCTCAGGATTCTAATACTACTCTGGAATTTTTCTCTTAGGGTTTTCCATAAAGAAATTACATTGGGTGAGGAAGCCCCAAGGAACAGCGATTTGTCACAAGGGAGGCAGGACCTATGGACCAACCATTAAGTCATCAATTATTGCCCTCTCCCTAGTACAAGTTTACTCAGAAGGCTTCTTCATTCTACAAATGCAATCCAGAATCAAAATGGGAGGAAGATTAATTAGGATCAAGCAAATAAAGAGGTCAATTAAACAGTGACATAAGGGAAGGCTTGGGAATAGGGTCCCTGGGGGTGATGGATGCAAAGGGTACCATCAGGGTATGAGAGCAGGGCAGTAATTCTCCATGGTAGCTCAGTAACTTTCTAATGTGACTGAATCTCTGATGATGCTTCCAACAATAATTCATCCTAGAATGAATTGGGCCTAGCCTCCAAGCTCCCAAGAACAGAAAAAAAAAAAAGAAAATCCAACTGCACATTCAGTATTTTATAACCTGAACTCCATCTAACTTAGTACCATGATTGGTGATATCATGTTAAATAAAAACTGGCTACTGTCATTCTGGGACTATGAAGACTAAACACACAATGAAAGGAAAAAAAATAACGTTAGGCCTAAATCTTCCACTGCAAAAGGGGAAAACTACACCACTCCATCCCGTGGATACCTGTCAGAAACGAAGACTAGATGGGAGGAACAAAGAAGCTCAGGGTGCCACGGAACCGATACTCTGAAGCCTTCCCCAGCTGTACAACAGGCAGCAAGTAAGATCTCAGCAGGGCTGCTAGACTCCAAAAGAGCCCAGAGAGAAAGGTCAATTAGGAAAAGGGACTTCCATCTGGCTGCCTGGCATCCCCTAGTATTAGTCCAACTCAGCAGCAAAACAGGAATCTGGCTATTCCAAAATTCTACCACACAAAGCATCCCCCCCCCCCAGGCAAGAGTGGAAATCTTCACTTGGGACATTTTTAAATCACAGTGACAGTAGGAACCATGAAAATACGTCAAAACTACGCAATCAAATAAACCTAGGAAAAACCAAAGGCAACAGGGAACTCCAGCAGCCACAGGCAAGAAAAGGTGGCAGAGGTGGAGGCAAAGAGGCATAAGGGTTTATCTTCATCAAAGATGAGAAAAGAATTCAGGTGCAGACCACTGTTATAGGGAGGGCACAGACCATTGTTACAGGGAGGGTACAGACCACTGTTACAGGGAGAGCACAGACCACTGTTACAGGGAGAGCACAGACCACTGTTACAGGGAGGGTACAGACTACTGTTACAGGGAGGGTACAGACCACTGCCCTAGGGGGGCCACAGACCACTGTTACAGGGAGGGCACAGACCACTGTTACAGGGAGAGCACAGACCACTGTTACAGGGAGAGCACAGACCACTGTTACAGGGAGGGTGCAGACCACTGCCCTAGGGAGGGCACAGACCACTGTTACAGGGAGGGTACAGACTACTGTTACAGGAAGGGTACAGACTACTGTTGTAGAGAGCTTGATTAAAAATGTTCTAACTGTATTTCCAACTGTAACATGCCCCCATCCCCAAAGACGTCATCAGTGGCCAATTTGCTAAAAGGAACAAATGTTCACATGTTTTCAGCTAGTTTCTCACTAAGTAACCTGGACTGTAGCCTTTGGGTCTGCCCCAGGAAACACTGCTCTGAAGATAATGGGTGACCCTCCTAAGGCAACGCAGATGGAAGGAGACTTCCAAGGAGGAATGCCATTTTAGCCCCAAAGAATAAAGCAGCTCACTGGGTAACAGGATGAGGGACCTAGAAAATAAGACCCCAATGAATAAAAGAGAACCCAGGCTGGCAATATAAATCCCAGGGCCACTACAGATTCCATGTGGGACTGGGAACAAGTCACTGAACTTCTCAGAGCTCCGCTGCAGAGACATCAGTAATAGCAATCAGGCTTCCAGGACTGGAAAGATTTATAACTAATAAAAATCATTGTAAAGCACTTTGCAAAATTCCAATAGGCCACTTAATAAATAATGAGAATAGTGTGGGTGTGAGCACAGATGGGAAGAAGGCAATGCCCAGTAGAGTCACAGTCTTCGTTACCTAGTGGAGAAGCAATCTTCAGTGAAGTCATCTTTTCAGTCCTCTGGGTCTAGGCCAAGGATGACTGCATACTATTAAATCTGGCCTCATCACAGTAAACACCAGGGCCACTGAAGGCACAGAAAGCTGCTTCAGGATTCAGTGGCCAGCTCTAGACTTGGACTTTCCCCCTTCTGAAAACTCATTTCCCAGAGAAGCCCACTTTGTACTGTCCTGTCATGGTCTCTAAAAGGAGAATTTTCCCTAGAGGTCTTGATTATGCCAAATTATAACCTGTCCAACAGAACTCTATGGAGTATCCAAGATACTCTTCCTTAAGCAAAGATTTAAGGTAACAATTTCCAAGTAGGATTTTCTAAAGGCTACATTCTAGTAGGTGAAAGCAACAGAAAGGCCAAAGTAACATACATGTGTATGACCTGATACATATGAACTGTGCCATATATTTCAAGAATAAAAAAAACCATTGGTGTCTTTATCGGTCATTTATTTTTTTCTTCTCTTTTCCTTTTCACTCAGGGTCACTGATCCTGAAACTCTCAGAGTTAAGGAAATAACAAAGACAACCACAACCCAAAGAACTTACATTTCCACACAACAAACTCACAACAACCTCAAGGACACCAAGGTACAATGAGGTTCGATTACTTACCCAAGATTGTAAAGTCATTAAATGCTCAGGCACTTCATGAGCCCCTGGGAGCTCAGGGTGGCTGAATCCAAAGCCAGTATATCTGCCACTGCTCCCTGCCGCACCTCACTGCCTCTCAGCAGACAGACCCCGAGAACCAAGGAGATTCCAAACTGAAAAGGCCAGAGAAATCTCTGAATCCAAATGGAGCTGAACTGAAGTTCGATGACTATTTTTCAAGGCCCTGTTTATCCTTCAACTAAGTGTAAGACAGAGACCCTTGACATGAAGTGTTGTCTTACTTTCTGTCTCTGACAATTGTGCAACATGGGCAGAATGTCCCTTAACAAGGGAAAGATAAGATAAAATGAACAAAAAGACAGACTGAATTCAAAATAACTTTGGTTTCCCGTGGCCAAAGGACTATATCAAACTGGGCTGGTATCTGAAAAAAATCTCTGAAACAAGATCAAAGCTGAAAGATGGAGCAATGCTGATGTCCACAAAAGCCCAGTATCTTCCTCTACCTGTATTACCAGGAAATAAGGGAACCCGCCTAGTAAACCCTCATTTATCTTGGCCCCTGAAGTAAGTACCAAGCTCACCACATTTATTTTGGGCTAATACAAGCTCAAGAAGGTGGTCAGCCACCTGCCACCTACAGGCAATCCTCGGTGAAGGAGCAGGGCACCCTGAGGTGGCATGTGCAAGGCAAGGCAAACCACTATCAAGACCTCAAGCACCACCTTTCTCCCTCTGACTCTTCTGGAGAGAGTCCAGAACACTGCACCCAAGAGCTCTGGGATTCACGGTGTCCCCTCCAGAAAGCAGGCCCTCCCTCCAGCCTGGGCCCCACAGCCATTGTGAAAAGGAGTGATCACCACACAGAAGGTACCCACCTTCCTAACCACCAACACCAACTGCTGACACCGACCAGCCCCCAAACCCTGGAGCTGCTAACACTTCCCCCAGACAAAAGGGCCTGCTTCTAGCCACAGCCATTATCCTGAGAAGCAACCCAGCTGGAGATGCAGCCCGGCAACTACTTGTGAGGCTGCTGAGGACCCAGAAACCAAGATTCTCACCAGCAGCATTCTTGCTGTCAAATGATTCACCACCAGAAATGGATATGGATTTGTCAGTGGAATAACGTTAAAGAAGATGCATTACCATCTGCTTTGCCACTCCACCCTAGGGACCATGGGACTTGCAGCTAAAACAGTATACACATGTTGTCTGCCCCATTAAAATATGAACTCCTTGCAATGAGAGACTGCCTTACTTTCTGTTTCCTCAACATTTATCCCAGCGGTTTGCACACTGCAAGTACCAAGTACATAATCTGGCCTTCATTCATTCATGGCCTAAGACATCTCTGGCCACATATTAATCTGTCACCAGACAGCTCCAAGAAGAACAGAGAGTTCAAGATATTCCCCCCTTAGCTCCCCATTCTTTTAGCAGGCAGATGTCCTAGTTTAAATCCCCAGGAACCCTTCTGTGGCCATACAGTGGTTATCATCATAATGAATAACAATTACTCATAGCTGTGCGGTACTTTAATGTTTGGCAAGAAAGTCCTTTCCTTGTAAGTTACAAGTACTATTATCATTATCCTCATTTTACAGAAGAGAAAACTGAGGCACTAAGTAACCCAGCCATCACGACAGAGCTAAATGACTATACTGGGATTTGAACCCAGGTCTTTTGATTCCAAATATGACACTCTGCTATGCTGCCTCTAGAATGTTCTACTCCTCCTAGGGATTTCCAGAAATTTCTGACTCTACTGTGAGGACAGGAGATAAATAGGGCAGATAATGTCTCCTCAGTCTGCTCCGAACCCCCAATGCCTTGTTAGGAATCCCAGTGAAGGGCAGGAGCACTCCATGGTCCTAACGTCTCCTTCAGGACCGAGCACACGTACTCCAAGCCAATGCTGCTGACCCCAGAGAAGTAGGGGGCTTGGGGGTGAGGATGGACAGTAAAGTGTGACAGCAAGCCATATTCTATTCTATTCTCTTAAATGGAAAACTCGAATATAAACCAGATAAGGCTGGTCTAGTGTTTAGCTCTCAAGAAGGTCTATATAAATTCAAACTCCTGTACTTTGCTGAAAGTCTTAAAGACCAATGTTCGATGACATCTGCTAAAACTACCAGGGCAGCTGGGTGGAGCCGTGGATAGAGCACCATGCCTGAAATCAGGAAGCCTCATCTTTCTGAGTTCAAATCTGGCCTCAGACCCTAGCTGTGTGACCCTGGGCAAGTCATTTAACCCTGTCTGCTTCAGTTTCCTCATCTGTCAAATGAGCTGAAGAAGGAAATGGCCAGCCACTCCAGGAGCTTTTCCAAAAAAACCCCAAATGCAGTCATGAAGACTCAGATGCAACTGAAATGACTGAATAACAAATCTGCAGCCCTTAATTTGATTTATTCAGTTTTATTTCATTTTCAAGTCTGAATTCTCATCTACCACCTACCCTGCCCACTTTCCCATTCAGAAAGCAAAGTAAAACAGACCCCATTACCAACAAGTAGAAAGCTTGATTCTTTCAAAGCAACCTTGCCCTGATTTAAGTCGTACCTCATTCCACACCCTAAGGTTTCCACACCAGCAATACTGAATTTTCCACAATTAAAAAAGAACAGTGCCACACCCTTTTCGTGCCTAGTCACCCAAAACCAAGGCAAGTAATAAACTTGCTATTTGCCCTATGCTGGCCCTGGGTAAAGACCCAAATAGTATGCCCCTTCTCAGGAGTGACTAAGAGCCTGAAATCCTTGGGCTAACAAGGGGGATGTGTCATGTGTGTTGTTGGGAATTCAAGGGATCACATGAAGATAAAGCAGCATCCCAGTTCAGGCTACCATGCCAAGCTTTACATAGTGCCATCTCCAAGTCTCAGAAAGAAGCAGGTGGTAGCCGAGTGGTAGCATCCCTTCTACAATGAGAGCCCTGGAAAAACCAAAGCAGGTACTGAAGGGACTGGCTTCCATGGCAGCAGGGACAACAGGCTTCAACTCACCTGCCAAAGCTTCTGATACACCAACGATACTGTCCAAAGGGCAAAGGCCAATTCCTCCCAAGGACGGATCCTTGCCTTTCCTGCTGCAATCAGACCATATCTCACACTTCTGATTAATTGGCTCAGGGAACCTTAGGATTGTGTCATCCTCCTCAACACAGCCTGCTGTCCCTAAGGGCAAACAGCCTCTCGAGTGACATCAGTCCCTCTGCCTGCACATGTCCCCTGTGGTTCCTCCAACCAGACCTTGTTTAATCTCCCAGCCTAAGAGAGTCAGTTTCTAGCCACCTCCTTCCTCCGCCCAATGCTGTCCCTTGGCTCGGCAAGTTTTTGGGGGGGAGGGGCTCAGAAGGGGACCCCCTCCCCTGTTATGCTTCACCACAGCACATCCTTTTCTTTCTGTGCCCCATTTTTTTGTTCATTCTTCCTGGCTCATATCCAGGCTTTACTCCATAACACCTGGGTAACCTCAGATAAGTGACTTCAGCCTCTCCAGACTAGAGCAGGGGACCTCCTCAGAAGGGGCGAAACAGACACCTCACAGCAATCAAGGCTCATCACCCTGGGGGACTTCAAGACCCCTGACTTCCTGATTTGGAGACATACTTCTTTAATAATTGTATACTAGTTGTACAGTATGGTCTAAGTGTACATCAACCCAAGGGAGAGGGACAGCTCAGCCCAACTCCCAAGAGACTAAATCACCACCTGGTCTCCTGCCCACTGAGAGCTTAGAAATACAGGATAAACAGTCCTGGCTTTCTGGGAATCTGAGACAGTGAAAAGCTGCCCACTAACACTAAGCTCATCACCAGACCACAAAGGGTGGCTACCCCTTCTATCAAATGGCCACTCCTCATTCAATGGCAAATCCCCAGCTCCTGATCCCCTCATCCAAGGCTTCTGAGTCAGCAACTGCTGAAGCAAAAATATTCTCCCCATCCTTTGTCTCCCCAAACTCTCATCACCATCCACTTCAATCCCTCCACAATGAATACTGCCTTCTGCCTTCTCATTCCATTAGAGTCTTGGGAATACTCTGTCTACTGCTAATAAAGTCTCCTTTGTCCTAGATCTCTTTTCCTCACATTAATTCCTTCTTGAATTTTCTGAGACCTGGCTTTCTCTATCACTAGCCACCCTTCCCAACTTTGCCTTTCCTCCTACTGCACTACCAGCCCACCTCCAAAACCCTGGACTGGAAAAAGGCCAGGCCAGCAGCAGGGATCCTGAGGTCCATTTCCAGAACATCCTTTGGCCACCTTCACTCACCAACCTTTCTTCCTTGTGAGATTTACTACAGTCATCTCTACCAGGCAGTGTAATTCCTGGCCCCTGCCATTCACAGGCCTCCAGGTCAGTCTCCTGCCAGTACCTGGCTCAGTCTTGCTCTCCACTGTGACCCCTACTCTCATACCTGGCAACTGCAACATACAAGTTGAACCACCTGGCCTCTCAGTTCACCAAGTTTCTCAACTTTGCTGACTTCCAGAAGCCATTCTGAATCTTTCTTGACTGTTCTTCTCCCACACCTCCTCCTGTCCTGACCCTTCAGCTGAGGATGGGTCTCTCTTGTCTCCCCTGACATTATCCCTAAGTCTCTCCTCCTTTCCTCCAGTTTCTAGTGGCAATTTTCCTTGCCAAGGCCAACCAGTGTACATGTGTCTGAGTCCATTTCTTCCCATCTCCAGCAGACTGTCCCCCCAGTCATGCCCTCTCTTCCCTCTCATCTTCAATCTTTGCCTGTTTTTTTTCCCTTGGTTTCAGGGGCACTGCCCTCTTGATTCTCCTACCAATCTGCCCACTCCTTGGAAGTCTCCTTGGCTACCTCACTGTCTTCCTTCTGTCTCCCCACCCTCATCACCACTAGGTATGAATGTTCTCCAAGACTCTGTTCTCTCTTCTATACATTCTCTCTCACTAATATCATCAGTTCCCATGCGTTCAAGTGTCACCTCTGTGCAAGTAACTCCCAAATCTATAATCAAACCTCTCTCCTGACTGCAAATCCCACATCACCAACTGCCTGCTGGGTATCTCCATGTACATATCCCAGAGCATGTCTACGACTCATTATCTTCCTCCCATAATTGCATAATTCATAACTCTCCTTGTTAATGTTGAGAGCACAAACATCCCCCTACTCAACCAGGGCTGAAACCTCAGAGTCTTTCTTGTCTCTCTCCCTCAACCTCTCACCTCCTACAAAGCATGTCTTCATTTGGAAGCTAAGGAAAAAAAGAGGGAGAAAATATTGACTTAGTGATGGAGACTGAAGAGTGATTAGCCAGGAAGCAGAACCAAGGGAGAGCAGAAGACAAGGGACAAGAAATAAGGGGCAATGAGGAAGCCTCTTAGAAGCCCTGGTTCCCTTCCACACTCAACTAGAGTGCTGCCTGCTACACCAGGTCTCTTCCTGATCCCACCAGCACCAGCACCCTCCTTCCAGCAAAATGTCTATGCTTCTTTTAAATATATTTTATACTTAAAAATCTGTGAACATCCTCCCCTTCCCCTCCCCCTGATCCCAAATGTCAGCTCCTTAAGGGCAAGGACTTTTATTGGTGCTAACAGCACCAACAGGTGTACCTGACACCTAGGAGGCACTTAATAAATGCCTGTTCAATTGAATTTCCTTCTCTTCTCTGGCCTCAGTGTCCTCCACAGGAAAATGAGGGAGCTCTAAGAGCCTTTCCCCAGCCCTGATGCTGAACTTACCCTGATCCCTCTTATACCCTGGCACAGGTATAACCACATCATCCACCACCAAAGCAATGTCAGAACAGTGTGATGGGGGAAGGGAGGAAGGCTTTCAGGACATCATTTATAGCTCCTGCTCAGTTAACAACTAACTCCATGACCCCTTGGGCTTCTTCTGTAAAACACCCTCCACTGCAACAGATCGCAATACTACTGTGCCTCTGCAGATATTTCATGAGCTGTTGTGGTCAAAATCCTCAATTCATTTCCAACCTGCAGGTGCTAAGCCTCCCCAAACTGAGCTCCACAGGTCTGAGTAAGACAAATACTGATCTGTCTCATACTATGCCTTTCTAGTATGGCACGACTGGCATAGTCTTCAAGATGCGATCACGAAATAGTTTCCAAATCTGCAGACAACACAAGGCTAGGAGGGATGGCTAACACTGGCATAACAGATGACAGAGTCAAGATCCAGAAAGATCTGGGCAGACTAGTGCGATGAGCCAAAGGGAAACAACAAGGATACAAGAACTTATTCCTGGGTTCAAAGGCTAAAAGATATATTACAGGGGAAAGAGTGGTTAAACAACAGGCTATGTGAAAAACATTTCGTCGTGGCCAAGAACTGGAAACTGAGAAGATGCCCATCAGCCGGGGAATGGCTGAACAAGTTGTGGTATAGGAATGGAATGGAATGTTACTGTTCCATAAGAAGCTATGAGAAGACAGACTTTAGAAAAACCTGGAAAGACTTACGTGAACTGATGCTGAGAAGTGAGAGCAGCCAGGAGCACATTGTACAGTTACAGCAACATTGTTTGATGACCACCTTTGATAGATTAACTATTCTCATTAGCACAAGGATCTAAGACAATTCCAAGAGACTCATAATGGAAAATGCTCCTCATATCCAGAGGAAGAACTACGGAGTCTAAATGCAGATCAAAGCATGCTGTTTTCTCTTTCTCCTTTTTTTTGTTTCTTCTCTCTTGTGGTTTTTTCCCTTTCGTTCTAATTCTTCTTTATAACATAACTAATGTGGAAATGTTTAATATGATTATATATGTACAGCCTATGTCAGATTGCACACCTTATTGAGGAGGGGGTAGCAGAGGAAGGGAGAGAAAATTTACAACTCAAAGTCATATAGAAGTGAATGTTGGAAACTAAAAACAAATAAACAATTAAAATTTTAAGAAAAACATCTAGGCTTTAGCGAAATGCCGGCTCACTATGAGTGAAGACTATGACATGGAGACCAAAAAAGGCTGGTGCTTTTCTGGTGTCTGAGTATTTGGGCGCTCCAGCAGACGCGGAATCCACAAGGAAGGAAACTGTCCTCTACTCTGGTCAAGCTACGGTCAGAGCTACTTTGTCCAGTTTTGAGAGTCACGCTTTGGGAAGGTTTCTGACAAACTAAAGCACATCCAGAAGTATTTCCATGCTAGCAACAAGTAAGGTAAGAAGCCTGGAATTACGTCATGCAAGCATTATATGAGGAATTAAATGTTTCGTCTGAGAAGATTAAAGAGTGGCACTTATGGAAGCAGTTTCCAAATAGATGAAAGATATTATTCTACTTGACTCCACAGGGCAGAAGTAGGAGCAAAAGATATCGGTTGCAGAGAGATATTTCAGCTCCATTTATGTAAAAACTTCTAAGTATCCGAGCTATCCAAGAACAGCTATGAAATAACAATGTCTTCCTTCCTCTCCCTGCTCCAGTCTTAACTCTCTGCACTTTCTCTACTATTCCACAAAAGCCTCATTACCCTGCAAGCTCCTTCTGTCCTTGGACTTCTCACACTGGAAGTATGTGCTGTCCCTGTGGTCCTCTTCTCTGACTCACTTGTTCCTCCAGAAACCTCCATCTAAAATTGGGCTTCTTAAACTTTTTCCACTCAGCACCCAGGCCAGCCATGTCTTCATTCCACTCTGGGGCTGCATACCTGACTTTCTCTAACATGGACTCACTGAGATAACACTCTCCCCCTTTCAGCTTCATGTGCTGTCTTCCCCTACCAGAAGCTCTACAGGGCAAAGATTCTCCTTCTGTTTACAACTATATCCTCAGCTTAGCACAGTGCCTGGCATATAGTAAGTGCTTAATAAATGCTTGCTGACTTGACTTAGAATGGGTTATTTTAAGAAGTAGTGAGTATCGGATCACTGAAAGTCTTTTGATAAGGCTGAACCATCAATTAGCCAGAGGGCTATAAAAATTTCCTGTTCAGGTATAGGTCCAAGACCTATAGGGTCACCCTCCATATTTGGTGAAGTCAAAAGGAGAGTAGGACAAGAGAAGGCTACATATTTGTGAATAAAATGTATCTCTGGGTGTGTTGGGGGGGATGGATGGATGGATGGATGTGTATATATATATATATATATATATATATATATATATATATATATATATGCATATATGTGTATATGTACACACATATACCAACACATGTATGTACAGACGTATGTGTGCGTTCCCACATCCATACCTATATATGTATACATGTACACACACACACACACACACACACACACATTTCTGCCAGATCCCCAGGTCTCTGTCTCACTACACCTTGATACAGACTTTGGATTATCCTCAGTTGTGCTGGGTATGTTATTCTTGGTTGTAATCCCCGCTCTTCTGCCTCCATAATATATATTCTAAGCCCTCTGTTCCTAAAGAGTGGTAGCTGACAAATCTTGTATAATCCTGACCATGGTTCCATGGCATTTGGATTGTTTCCTCCTGACTACTTGCAGTATTTACTCCTTGACCCGGAGGTCAGAATTTTGGCTATAACATTCCTGGGAATTTTCATTCTGAGATTTCTTTCAAGAAGTGATCAGTGGATTCTTTCAATTTCTACTTTGTCCTCTGGTCCTAAGATATTTGGGCAGCTTTCTTTTATAATTTCTTGGGAAAAGAGGCATTCTCTAATTGATAAATGGTTAAAGGATATGAAAAGGCATTTTTCAGAAGAAATCAAAGCTATCTATGGTCATATGAAAAAAAATGTTCTAAATCACTCTTGATTAGAGAAATAAAAATTGAAATAATTCTGAGGTACTATCTTATATACCTATCAGATTGGTTAACATGACAAAAAAAGAAAATGTCAAATGCTGGAGGGGATGTGGAAAAGAAGGCCGCTAATGCACTGTTGGTGGAGATGTGAACTGGTCCAATCATTCTGGGGAACATTTTGGAACTACATGCAAAAGATTACATAACTTTGCAAACCCTTTAATCCAGAAATATCACTACTGTATCCCAAAGAGCTAAGGAATATATGGCCATCAATTGAACAAGTTGTGGAATATGATTATGATGCTATAAGAAATGATGAGCAGGACGGTTTCAGAAAAACCTGAGAAGACTTCTATGAACTGATGCAAAGTGAAGTGAGCAGAACAGAAGAACATATTACACAGTAATAGCAACATTGTAACAATGATCCACGGTGAAAGACTTAGCTACTCTGATCTATACAATGATCCAAGATAATTCCAAAGGACACATGATAAAAAATGCTATCCACCTCCAGAGAGATGCACAATGAACTCTGAGTGCAGATCAAAGCATAATATTTCACTAACTACATTTCTTGTTTGTTTTCTTTTGCAACCCAGCTGATGCGGAAATATGTTTTGCATAATTTCACATGTATAGCCGATATAATATTATATGTCTTCCCAACAGGTGGCAGAGGGATAAAGGGACAGAGGGAATTTGAAACTCAATTGTTTTTAAAAGAATATTAAAAATAAAAGATAAATTTATTTTTATAAATAAAACAACAAAAGAAATATTTGTATATAATTTCTTGAAATATGATGTGTAGGCACTTTTATCTGTTCGTGGCTTTTCTCAATCTATTTTCTAGGTCAACTCCTTTTTCTACAAGATATTTCTCATTTCCTTCTATTTTTTTTCAGTCATGACTTTGTTTTATTGTTTCTTCATATCTCACAGACTCATTAGCCTCCACTTGGATAATGTTAGTTTGCAAGGAGTTACTTTCCTTAGTGAGATTTTGTACCTCTCTTACTATCTGATCAATTCAGGGAGTTATTTTCTTTAGTATTTTTTGGCATCTCTTTTACCAAGCTGCTAATTCTCTTTTCACAATTTTCTTTCACAGCGCTCATTTTTCCCAGGTTATCCTGTATCATTTTTAATTGATTTTTAAAATCATTTGTTTTCTTTTTTAATCTCTCTTTTTTAACTTTTCTAGGAATTTTTGTTGATCTTATATCCAATCCTCACTTTTCTTTTAGGCTTTGATTGTAGATGTTTTGAAGATATTGTTTTTCTGTATGCGATTTGAGCTTCTCTGTCATCATAATAGATCTTATGGTCAGATTCTTCTTCAAATGTTTGCTCACTTTTTGACTTTGGACTTCGTGTTAGAGTTGGGCTCCCTATGGAGCAGACGCCTAGTCTGAGCCTCTGCCTTTAATGCCCTTCTGGGGCTTTCAGAGCTCAGTCGGGTGGCCTATAACTTTTCAGTGCTTCCCAAGCAGTGTGATCTGAGAAGAGAAGTGTTGTTCTACTGAGCAGAGAGCTTCACTGTGCAATTTTCTAACCCACTTTGAGTCTGTTGGTCCTGGAAACTGTTCCTTCTTTCTTACACAGCAAGGACCCCTGCTCCCTCATGACAGCTCTCCTTCACCCTGGAACTTTCACTTGAAGTAGGTAATGGGTGGAAAGAGAAGCCAGATGACACCCATTCCTGCACCCAGGGATGGTGAAGGGGTCCCTTGAGATCTCTTTCTGCCCAAGTGTTGAGTACCCTTACTACCCTTGGATGATGGGCTGCTCCCCACCACCACTGCCACTGCCACCTGTTTGGGCCCTGCTGAAGCTGCCTCACTCCTGGCCAACCCCAAACCCAATATCTGCAGACCTCTTTTTTCTGGGCTGGAAAAATAATACCTTGTGGCTTTTTCTTGGCTTCCCTGATCAGCATTTGATCTGGCACTTTTTTATCAGTCATTGCAGGGGAGGATGTGAAGGAGCTAAGAGACAGATGCCATTCCATGAAGACATTTCCATCTTTGACAACCAACCTTGGTCTCCCACTGAACTTTGCATCTGTCTCCATTGCTGCACAGACACAAAGCTAAATAAAGGAAAACTTCTTTCCATGACCTTTACCAAAAGAGCTGTTCCCTCCACACTCCTGACTGAGGACTGAGTATGGATAGTGCTGACCTGACACACTACAAAAGGTCCAGCTCTAAAAAATATACCATCTTGGCTGTCAATTAGAAACTCACCAATCCTGTAAGCTCAACCAAAAAGGTAGGATCCGTGTAAACAATGGATATGTGATAGACAACAAGTAAAAAGTTTCTCTTCTTCTCCTCCAAGACAGACAGGTCTAAAGCCCCCCAAAAATACAAACATACAATGCAAAACACTTATCCTGCCAAAGAGCTCTTTATCTTGTTGCTAAGTTCCACTCAAAGGTCAACAGAACTGAATTGTGGGACTACATGATGAATAATGTAGGAGGGAAAAAAAGGGGAGGGGGAATAAGCCCTTACACAGCACCTACCATGTGCTGTCACTTTACAAATATGAACTCCTTTGATCCTAAGGAAGAGCCTGAGAAATCTCTCTAAATGACCAAAGTCTTTCCTCCTCCACTGAATCACCTCAATAAATCCTATGCCAAGTAGGCCTGGATTTTAGTGATCCATTCATTTAGGATTTTCCCACAGAAAAATCAAAATTTTGCTGCTTCCCCAGTCAATGAAATTAACTAAATTAGATGTTAAAATACTGTGAGGCATTGCTGTTGAGGAACTGCCTTCTTATTAGATATAATCACAATGTACTAAAACACAAAGCATACTCTGTGTGTGTGTGTAGGTACCTATGATTACTATGCAAAGTACAACTTCTCTTGCCAACATCAGTCTCTAAACAGGAAGGCAGCCAACACCCAAAGTTCTGCTTCTAAAAGTTTCCAATTTTTAAACCTAAAGTCTGCAAGATGCTCCACTGTGACAGTGACCCTTAAGTGACTACTGACCTAAGCCAATGAGGGAAGCACAAAGAAGAGTCTAATTGAAGACTCTTTGGTTGGCCTGCCTGGGGAGAGTTCAGCCCACACAAGTGTCCGCACATCTGACTTCCCTGGGACTGACCTCCCAGAATAGTGCCTAACAAATCTGTTTTTAGATCTTCTGAGATAAGACAAGGAAAGAGCCGGAGCCAATCCACAATGTCCTAAAGGAACTAAACCTCAGAACAATGAACACGATAGAAACTACGATCAAAGAGAGCCAAAAATTGAAATGGTAGTACATTACAGAAGTACATGGTTACAGGTGCCATCATTCACAATGACTTTTTGTTTCCCGCATTTTCTTCCTTTGTTTATGTTCCTATATTAACCCTAGCCTTAACCACTCAATGGGTGTTACCTCAATCAAACTGAGACCAGGGAAAGACCTTAACTTAAGGAACTATATAAATGCTTACTCCTTTTCCTTCCACCTCTTTCAATTAACAACCTCACTTGGCCTTTGTTTGGACCTGGATAGCTCAGAATGACAGTAAATAGTAATTATTTCCATTTTGGCCAGAAACCCTGAGGGTCTTACCCCCAGATGGATTTTTTTTTTTTTTTGACTAGGTAAAAAAGGCCATTCTTTGCCTCATTTCTTGCCTAGCCTTAATCACTGAATGGGTACTGCCTTAGGCAAACTGAGACCTGAAAAAGACCTTACTTAACTTAAAAGGGCCAAGGTCTCCCACAGCTTCTGGGCCATCTCCAGTCATACTCTTCTCTGTCTTGCCACTGGAGCCATGGATCTAGGTCCAGAGCAGAAAAGTGAGGCTGGTGACTTGGTATCGCTCTCCCTCACTTAAATTTACTTCACTTGCAAGGCATGTCATCACCTTCCTGATGTCATGTCCTCTTCAAGAAGGAAGGACAAACAATGATGTATTAATAATAGAAGCTTCAGCTATTTGTTTTAAATAGAATTAACCAAATCACTGATAGGCCCCTAACAAGACAAATATTAATTTTATTTAATCTTTATCAAACTTCGCAAGATAGCTCACACCAGAATCCAATCTGCAAATTTCCTGAAGCTGCTACACTGAATCAACACACTCTCTGCATGGGTGCTTCATTCAGTTCAAAGCAGCGGTCTGCCAATCCAACACCAAAAAGGAAAGAGATTTCTTAGAAAGGGGTAAGCAAGAAATAACCATGTGTGATAGGGCACACGGGAGTCACGCTTTCTCATGGTAAAGCTTCTCCACATGTTCTCTGGAATCAGGGTTCAAATACCACCTCAGACATAGAATGGCTGTGTGATCTTGGGCAAGTCATCTAACTTCTTGATCCTTTAATCAACTCTCCAAGACACCAAGCTGCTGATCTACACTGGCAAAGGAAGTCTGCTCATCTGGGAGTCCCTCATATCAATGAATTAGGACTCTACTTTTTATATATGCAAATACATTTAAAGAGCTGGGGAAAGAGCAGAGATAAAGAATCACACAACTAATTATTTTTCATTATGAATGTATATCACTTTGCTAATGATAAAGAAAAGTTTTTGAAACCACAAAAATGTTGCTCAACCTGATGATTTTTTCCATTTCTCAATACGAATTCTCACTGCCAAAGGACATGTCCAGCACCTCCGCTATTCTGATTATAAATCAGACACCAGACATAGTGAAATGGTAACCTATTAAGGGTCTGTAAGAGATAGGGAAGCTTCCAAAAAGAATGCAAACTGTAAACTATAATAGAAGAAAATTGTCAGAAATATCACTGCTGAGACAATGTAACAGAATTATCTACCATCTCTCAAAAAATGGGTTCAGATTTTGTCATAAAAGGCACAAAAAGAAGAAAACCCACTTCAGTATATAGACTAAGAGAATTCAGCAACACTGAATCAATTGTCATCTGAAGACAGTTGGCTGGTTTAAGTTTTTACTGAGCTTAAACTATTATTAAACCCAAAACTATATTTTATAAAAGAGGTAAATCACATTAAATTTAAATAATGAATGAACAGAAAATATTTTTCTTTTTAATTCAGATCTATAGCAGGTATTTAGGAGTTCTGCTTATTTGGACACCCAAGCAAACTGATTAGACAAATGGTTCTGATTCCCAAGTTCCCAGACACTAGAGGGATGAAGTGAAGGCACCCAATGAAATGGAAAGAGCCCTCAAAGTCAAGCTGCCAGTGTCACCCATCGCACTCAGTGTGTGAGTCTGAGGCAAAGAAGTTGGCTCCTCACAACCCTCAATTCCTCCCCTATGAATGGGGGATGTTCGGCTAAACTATCCATTAGTTACTCTATGGGGGCAAAGAGTGCCCAACTTGACAGTCAGCAAGACCTTGGCCTCTGGTTCCCACTTGGTTTCTCCCTATGGTCAAAGTTTCCACTATTCTCTTGTCTCTTCCTTCTCTCTCATGTGCTTCTTGCTCTGAAACATTTCTGGTTTTTCAGAAGTTACTAGATGGCAAATGGTATTAATCAGTACTCAGAAAGACAATAAATAACTTGGGAAATGTTTAAGCTAGGGGCACAAGAATTCAAATTCAGTGTTTCCCACCTCCTGCAAACTCTTTAGAGAATGTCAACCTCCAGCCTAAATAATATAGCCTTCAGGAACAGAAACTACAAATGGATCAGGGAATAAGAACACTGATAAGATAGTACCTTGACCTGAATTTGCTGAGGGAGGGGAAAAAAAGGATGAATAAGTTTCCTTTCACTGAAATAGCAACTTCACTTGTTCAATCTGTTGTCAGTCTGTTTGTCCAGCCCTTCCAAGAATGTCCCTGCTCTACAGGAAAAGCCTTTTCCAGAGACATTTCAACAAGGACCTGAATCAAGGACAAATACAGCTGGCATTTAACTGAGTCACAGGACGAGGAGCCCCTGCTGAAACATGAATGCAAAGATGTTGATTTCACAACAGAATCTGGGATAAGGTTTGGCAGATTGGCAGAATAACTGATCTTACCAAAGGAGTGATGGATAGCAAAATCAACTGCCCCTAGTTTTGCTAGCATTTGGATTGTCATCTGAAGAATGTTGTCATTCACTCTGGTCTGTCATACAAGCCAAGGGTTGATGGAAAGTTAGTTTTTTAAGGGACATTTCACTTTTTAAGATCTGCTACTTTCCCCAAAGACCCACAGTAGAGAGTCATGATGCTTAACCTAGCCATCTAAATAGTCAACCCAGACTACTCTGGGCATCCTTTGCTCTTATCAAAAACCCCAAACAAAACCAGGTAAGGAGGTCCTTTCACGGGTTCTTGACTTGGGTCTTCCCAAGCTTCCACATTAAGGTTCCAACATATCCAACTCAAATACCAAGAAGGAGATATGGTCAGTAAAATACAGAACTACCACTTACTCTGGTATTACAAGGGACAGTGTTCTTGAATTCCTGAGAGGCACCAAAGGGCTAGGAATTCCAGCTGACCACCCATCAATAGCATCATCACTGGAGAACACTGTCCATGTGCTGATGAAGAATTGGGGTTTATTCAGGAGACAAAGGATTTATTAACAGAGCTCAGGCATTAACTCATACCAACATAGCAAACAGCCAATCAAAGGGTTCACAGTTGCTCAATTGTGAAAGAACTAAATACATCAACAAAGAGTTTCAAAAACTAAAAATCCTGAAGCAGGTGCTGATCTAAAGAGATCTTAGTTAAGAGTTTCCCCATCATCATATTGAAGCTAATTGCTGATTATCATTTTTCTAAATTTTTCTAAATTGCTTGCATGTGCAGAGTAAGATTTTTAGAAACTCAATCTCTTCTGAACTCCCATGAACTTGCAAGCAGATGATATCTGGCTTAGCAAAGAATCTTATAGGATAAATATGCTGCTCTTCCAATTCTTGGATCTAAGTGGAAAAATGGAAGACCTGATCCCCAGTTTGGCTTCTTAAGCAGATACCTGTCTCAAGGGACATGAAGCTTAGCAGACAGGAAGGAGGAAAAAAACAAGCATTTTTCTTGTTTAAGCCAAGCACTTTACAAAGATGATCTCATTTGATCCTCACAACAACCCTAGCAGATAGGTAGATAGGTGCTGTTATTAGCCCCATTTTATAGATGATGTATCTGGGATAAATGGAGGTTAAATGACTTGCCCAAGGTTGCACAGCTAGTAAGTGGCTGAGGTCACATTTGAACTCAGGTCTTCCTGACTCCCAGCCCAGTGCTCTATCCATACTCCATCTGCTTACCTTCTCTTAAGAAAGAAAAAACAGGGACTCCTACATGGTGCACTGGATAGAGCACCAGCCTAAAGTCAGAAAAGCCTAAGTTCAAATCCAGTCTCAGACACTTACTAGCTGTGTGACCCTGAGCAAATCACTTAACCCTGATTGAAAGAGAGAGAAAGAAAGAGAGAGAGAGAGAGAAGGAAAAAAAGAGTGAATAAACACAATCTGGGAGAAAAGTCACTACATGAAATAAATAAGTTGGTTTGGTAATGAAGGCAGGCCTTAGAGATCCAATGCTACCATGTACCTAAATGATCCACCAACGACCACATTCTTTTCTAGTTTTTGACAAAGAGGTGACAGTTACCCACTCACCTCCACTACCTCTAGGTATCCCAAGCTATCAAGCACTGTTTCCCATCCACATCAGACTGCACTGAGCGAGTGGTCATCTACACAACCTCTACCCCATGCAAGCTTCTTAAGGGCAAGAAATGTGTCATTTCTATTTCTATCCCCAAAACCTAACACAGGGCGTGGCACAGAGTACATATTTAATCAATGCTTGTGGATTCCCTGAGAATGCCATCCACTGCAGGGCTGCCCTTCCAATGGCAACTTAACAAGGGAAATTCATAAAGAATTCTAGAAGCACAAAGTCCAAATTTCTTACTTTCCAATAAGTATCAGGTATTTGCACTTGAGGGAAGGTGGTCTGCTTATAATAAGCCTTAAGTGTTTCCACTTCTTCTTCATCACCCAAAGTAACCCCTCAAAGGTGGAACAAACCAAGAAAATGGCTCCACCCCTGACTTGTCTTTATCATTGTTATATGAGAGTGAGCGGCGCTGGACAGGGCCAGGGATTGCCCCTTTCTTCAGGAGCTAAAAAACTAATCCTACCAAGAACAGACAAGCACAGAGTAAGTCATATTTCAACATGAATTGACTTCACCATGACCAGCTGTCTCAGATTCTTTAAGCAAATACGAGACACTGGGAAACAGAACGATCTCAAGAAAAGGTACTTTCCGCATGGGAAAGGCCAGCCAGGAGAGCGAGCCCGAGAGAATGACAGCCGGAAACCTGGAAGAAAGCTTACCAGACAGCCAAGACTGGGAGAGGAAAGGCTGGCAGGAGGGGACAGTGACACACAAATTCATTATGAGACAAAGGCTTGAAGGCTTATGACAAGCTGAGTCACCACAAAGCCCAGCCGCCCACTGGAGACTTACCCCTGGGCATCCCAGCAATGTCTGAAACGAGCATGCATCCTGACATCTTGCAACGTTCTCCCAATCTTGTCCCTCTTCATAAACTGTCCTACTTACCCATTTGTCAATAAGTCACCCTGGCCTCTTGCCCTAGACTCAGGGCTTCTTAAACTTTTCCACTTCCACCAGGGCCATGACCCCATACAGGGTCACTTACCAAATCTGATTGGCAATCTCCCTTTACCAATCACCTCCCTCATCACCTCTAACATAGATTACTGTCACAGCCCACTTCCAGCCTCATCTCCACCAATCCTGTATCTCACTTGCTGGAGAACTCTTCTCAATGGATACCAATGACTGTTTTCTTCCCTGGCCAAAAACCTCTGATTACTCTCCACTGTCCACCAAATACCATCCAGACTCTTTACTCCATAATATGGTTCTACCCCTCCTTTCTGATCTTGTCTCCAACAGCTCTTTCTCTCTCACATACCCTCTATCCTTCACTAAACCAAATGAATGCCTGTCCCCAAACATTCTGTGCTTTCCCATTTGTTGACATACAACTAAAACACCCTCTACCTTTTGAAGGTTATACAATCACAGATTGTTCTATCTGGAAGGGACCTCAAAGACCATCTAATCCAATTTTCTTGTCCTCTGAGGCCTTTCCAAGGTTAAGTGACTTGTCAATGGTTAGACTGCTTGCAGGAGGCAGAACTGGGCCTCTGAGTCAGGACTTCTGCCGCCAGGTGCCATGCCTTAAGGCTCCACTCTAATGCCTTCTTGTTAAGCCTTCTCCAGTATTCCTAGCCATTAGGGATCTTCCCATCCTATGTCTTCTCATTGCTTATTTATCCTATCCCCCTTGTATGATGTTGCATACCTGTTCTCCTTCCTTGATGAGAGTACAAGATCCTTAGTACTAATGGCATGCCCCACTGACAGATGGAAGGTGCTAGATAAATGTTTCCTGAATAAACCCAATGGTCTTGCTAACAGAATTTCACCAGACACTCTGAGCGACAAAGCAAATAAAGTAACCTGATGCTCGAAAAGGCACGTTACTACCACTGACAAAAGAAGTAGAGGGAACTGACAAGCCAGAGATCCACAGAGAAAAGACTGAGAAGAAAAGACTTTCAGCCAATAAATGCCTTAAACACAACACCTGTGCATGACATGGGACTTCCCCTGCTGCTCTCTGACAAAGCCAGGAGAAAGAGCATTGTAGGTTTAAGATGTAGAGAATGACGGTGGGCCATAGCCACACCTTCCCTGCGGATTTGAAAATGCAGCATGGGTATCCCAGACGCTCTTTAATGCGGCAAGAAGGGTAAGTCACTTACCCAGCTAAATAGAAATGGCAGAAAAAAAAGACACCAACCTCTTTCCAAAAGCCAATCAACAAGCATTCATTAAGATCCTACTGTACTGACGACGTGCTAGATTTTAGCTATACAAATACAAAAGTGCAACCGTCACTGTCTGCAAGAAACTCCAACACTAACAAGAGACAAACAGGCGCACATGTCGGCATGTAAAAAAGTGCAGAGATGACAGCGACAAGGTCACCTTGGGGGAAAGCGTTGAGAACTAAGGGAGAGGGGAAGGCTAGAAAGGACTCATGCAGAAGGAGGGCCTGGAAGAGGGAGAGCATTCCAGACCTGGGTAACAGCCAACGCACAAGCGCCCAAATGGGAATGGCGCAGAGAAAGGATAAGAAGGTTCAGCTAGCTGGGCTGCAACGTTCCAGGTGCAAAAGCACTTTACAGGCCAAATGCAAATGTGCGTATCTGGCTGCAGACAAACATAATGGGAAGTCCCTGGCCTGCTCGAGAGTGGCACAGCCAGATCTACAATGGAGGAAAATCCTTTCTGTAGCTACGCAGGGATGGCCTGCAGGAAGGAGAGATGAGATAGGGGGGCCAATGGGGAAAGACCGCTGGAGTCATCCAGGGCAGAGATGATCCAGGCCTGCACTAAGGTAGTGGCTGTGTGGGCGGAAAAAGGATGACAGATCTAAAGGATGTTGTGGAGCCTTAGCAACCACAAGGTTTGCTAACTGATCATATGTGGTCAAAGTGAGACACCAAGATTGTGAAGAAAGGCCCATGGAGGGAGAGCGCTGTCCTTGGCACAAGGATTTTCCCAGCAACTCCTCCTCCTTCAGGATGGAAGGAAGCCAACCCCCAAACCAGGAAACAGGGAGCACATGAATATTGCCAAGTGGATCTATAGGCTACCACCAAGATTACTGGTGGGATGGATCAGAGCTAGAAGACCACAAGCATTTATGAAGTGCCTACTGTGGGCTGGCCACTCTGCTAAGCCAAGCTTCCTGGAAGCTGGGGAAGGGGCGGGGCCATGGAGACAGGGACAGCTTGCCTCCAGAAAGGCCTGACTAGAGGAAGAGGGTTGCAATCTTCTATGTAAGGTCAAGGCTGGAGGGTATCCCTCCTGAGGAGGCCCCTCAGAGGTGAGGGGTGAGGGGAAAGAGAGCAATGCTTCCTAAAGAAAGGAAACAAGCTCTTATTAAGTGCCTGCTACTCTGCGACAGGTACTTAGTAAAGCTCCTTATAAACATGCTCTCATTGGAGACTCACAACAACCCTGATCCTCGGGTGCTACTATCATCCCCATTTTACAGATGAGGAAACTGAAGCAAACAGAGGCTAAAGGATTTGCCCAGCGCCACACAGCCAGGCAGCATCTGAGGCCAGATTCACACTGAGGTCTTTCCTGACTCCAGACCCGGCGCTCTGTCCACTGTGCCACCAGCTGTCTCTAGCAGCATGTCCAAGAAGGAAACTTAAGGATTATCAATCCTACTTCCATATTGAAAGTAAAAGAAACTGAGGCCACAGGTGTGATGTTCCCTGCCCAGGATCACCTGTGCAGAGCTCCAACAAGGTAACTGCTACCCCCATGTCCCAGGGCTGGATTGAAGGCACAAGAAGTACAGGCCATATCCAACAAACCTTTGCCAGAATCATGGGGGGAGGGGGGGTGTTCCCCGGCAGAACAGCCTAGGACCTCAGACAGTGACATCAAAGGCTTAAGGAGAGACCATGAAGATCTTTCGTACCTGTCTAGAGGAGACAGAGACCAAGGACAGAAAGGAAGAGGTCACTTGCACCAATGTTGCCATAGGACAGGAGGGCAGGAAGAACTGGATGTCTCTGGATTGTTCCTGTTTACTGAGGTGGGAAAGAAGCTGGAGAGTTGAGTGATGGGGTTGCCCCTGAGGGCCTGGCACAAGGCAGAGGAGGCCTGCCTGTGACTGGGAGAGCACAGATGAGGATGCCACTGGGGAAGGAAGCTGGCACACACTGGCTACCACACAAAAGAGTCAGCACCTGCTGCCCCTGTTTGGGCAAGGACAAATGGGTCTGCCATCAGGGACAACAGAGAGAAGGGGAGAAAGAAAGCAGGGGGTGGGGGGAGGAGGCCTGCTAATAAGGCCAATAGGAGAGAAAAATGAGAAATGAATGACAACGACCTTAAGGAGAAAGAGGAACAACTTACAGGTGCTCAGGGCAGAAACTAATCGTGCTTGTGTAGAGGCAGCAGGCTGACTGCTGAGCTGAAACAGCTCCTGGTTGAGCAGCGCTACAATTCAGGGAAGGAAGCCCAGTGGGCAGCCCCCATACACAGTCACAGGCTCATGGAAAGCCTGGCTGGGGGGCCAATGGGGGTGGTGGCATAGGCAGGGTCACTCGGAGCAACAGTTCCCAGGGCCTGGACTCCAGTTTTTGACGCCTGCTGGATTTTCTTCCCTCCAGAAGAGAGGCATGAAATCAGGGGTCAGAAAGGTCTGTTATAGGAGATTGCGTCCAGCAGGGAAGGAGACTGAATCTCCCCTTTTGCTTCCAAATTCCCCTAGTCAGGCACATTTTTTAATTCCACCCCCTCCCAGGGCACCAGGTGACACAGGCAGGTTAATTTATTTCTGGGCTGAAAGGTTCCATGATCAAACTCTTTATGGAATTACTGAATTAAGAAGAAACATTAAATAGCTCCAGACTGAGGAAGGTTGGGGATAGAGATCGGAATTGTAAAGGCTGGGGATTTGGGTTAGTTCTTTACGAAGAAAAAAGAAGTATCACCAAAAAAAGAGGCTCATGCCCTAAACTGAGGGGTGAAAGGAGACAAAGGGAATTAAGGTAAGTGGGTGAGGCTCTGGGTGACACAGGAGACAGAGTGCTAGGCTCAGTCAGGAAGGCCTCACTTCCTATCCTTCATCAGATCCCCTAACTCTATGATCCTGGACAAGTCACAAGCTTCAGTTTCCTCATCTGTACAATGGGGACAATAAAAGCCCCTATCTCAAGGGGTTATTGGATCAAAAGATATTATGCAAATCTATTTACAAAGTTCAGATCACTATATAAATGCTAGGCATGAGGCTTGGTGTTTAATGTGAGGGAAGAGGGAGAGAGGCCTTAGCCTTAGGCTAGAGTTTGACTGGCCCTCACTCGAGGAATGAACTAAGTAGTAGGTAGGAAAGAGAAAGTCTCCTAGGGAGGGAGAAGCAGGTCGTCTGTTTGGAGGAGCTGGGATTTTGAAGGGCTGAATTCATTCGGGAGGCTGATACATGGGTACTAATCCCACTCCCAGGGTTAGAGCTGCCTTGACTTTCCTAAGGGACTGGCATGTTTGTCTCCTGGAGAAGATGGGGGCTGGGGCTTGGGGGAGGGAGTCTCAATCCAGAGGAAGTTTGATTCTCAAGAGGGGAGGGGAGGAATCACCTCTGAATATGGTAAGGGGAGCCTAGCTGAGGAGACAAGGGTCTAACTGTCCAGAGCAGCTTGCCTGGAAGAGGAAAGGGGCTGGCTCATCCTCAGGAGGCCTTCCTTACTTTCCAAAGAGGCTAGGTGGTGGAAGAAGGGCATCCCTCCTAAGGGAATGGAATCTGACCCTGTAAAGTCTTACTCAAGGGGGCTAAGTCGGTGCTGGGAGGAGGTCATCCTGAAGAAGGGGTTGAGTGGCCTATTTGTCTGGGAAAAATGTATATGGAGAGGCGCTGACCCTCCTGAATGGAAGAGGGGGACTCTCCATAGGAACCAGAGGCCAGGAGTCTGTTGGTGGGGAAGGTTTCTCTCCCCTCCTGGGAGACCCTGATTGGAGATGGAGATCTCCCTGCTGGGAGAGCCAGACTCCCAAGGAGCTGAAGTTTTTCTTAGGGAAGGGCCTGGAGGGTCTAAGCAGAGGTACATAGCTAGTGAGGAAACCTGACTCTCCAGAGGAATTGGACTATGATGAGAGAAGGCTGGAAGGGCTTGGGGATTGAGGAAGGGACTGACTCTTCAAAAGGGCAAAGGATGGGGGGGGGGGGGGGGGCGGGGTCCAGTGGAAAGTCAGTCTTCCCCAAGAGAGACCATCTCCTATAGCTGTGGGTGTAGCTGAAGGGAAGGAAGACAAGAAGCTTCTCAGGAGTTTTAGAACTAGATCCTGGGGAAGGAGCTGTCTTGGGGATGCCTGTGAAAACTTCACTGGGGGGGGGGGGGTGTTGAAGGGGGGGTTTGCCTGTGGAAGAGGGAGGTGCTGAAATGGAGGGTGTCACTGGGGAGGGTCCTGACCAAATGAGAAGAATGCTTGGAGGGGAGGGGGAAAATCTGGAAGGGGGAAAGGTACAGTGTCTGCCTGTCTTGGACAAGAAGGAGGGTCTCACAAGAAGGAGAGACTGGTTCCTAGGGAGAGGGGGCAAAGTCTGACTGAAAAGGATGTGTAAGGTTCAGGCTATAAGGTGAAGGAAGAGAGGTGCCTGCAGGGAGGGGTGGGCAGGGGCAGCCCCTTCTTTGAAGGAGGAATGTGGATGGGACTAGGGGCAGTCAAGGGGAGAGAGTATGAGGAGGGTGGGTATGGGGGCAGAAGCACTCCCTCTTGGGTAGGGCTTGTCTGGCCCTTCTGAGGGCTCTCGCTCCTGAACGGGGGGCTCGACCCTAGGGGAAGGAGGGAGAGGGCAGGGGGCAGAGGCTTGCTCTTGTGCAGACAGAAAGGGACGGGAGAGCTCCCTGGGGAGGGGCTGGGGCGGAGGGCAGGGGTCACCCTGGGAAGGGGCTCCCTCTTGGAGAAGTGTGCCCTCGCAGGGGGTCGGACGGGGTGAGGGTCCCACCCTGTGGGGTGTCTCGCTCGCTGGGGGTCCTGCCTTCGGGGGCGTCTCTCTCCGGGGGCTCCCCTGGGGAAGGGTGTTCCCTCGGGGAGCCCTCCCAACGCTGGGGGGGTGCCGGCCAGGGCGGGGTTCCCCTCTCCCGGCACGGTCGCCCCCTCCCCGCGGGGTCCCGGCCTCGGGGGGGCGGGGCGCCCCCGGCCCCGGTTCGCTCCGGCCCGGCTCGCTACCTGAGCGTGGGCCCGATGCAGGCCGTGTCCGTGCTCTCGATCTCCCGCAGGATCCGCTCGTGCTCCGCCGCCGTCTCCAGGCTCTCCGCCTCCGCCATCTTCCCCCGCTCCATGGGCCGGGCGGCCGCCCTGCCCCGCCCCGCCCCGGCCTCCCCGCGCCTGCCGCCGCGCTCGGAGCCGCCCGCAGCCTCGCAGCCTCGCCGGCCCCTCCGCAGCCGCCCCGGCCGCCCAGCAACGACCCCGCCCCCGGGCACGCCCCCCAGCGTCAGCGCGCCCAGGCCCCGCCCCGCGCCGTGCGAGGCCGCGCGCGCGGCCTGCCGGGAGATGTAGTCCTCGCCCTCCCTGCCCTGCTCCAAGGAACTGGCTGGACCTCAAGGGCATCCGCCGCCACCCTAACAGAGCGGGAAGCTGAGGCCCAGAGGGAGGAAAGGAGGCAGCGCCCAGATCCTTGGGCGCCAAGCTCAGCGCTCTTCGCATTGCCCTCCAATGGAGACTGGCAGCTCCCTGAGGGCAAGAGGCGGACGTCGGCTTCTCTTTGTCTCCCTGGCGCCTAGACCAGGGCCGGGCACAGAGTAGGACCTCCGTAAGCGCTTGTTGACTGACTGACCGATGAAGTGGGCGTGACTGAGCTTGTCCAATAAGGTCATGATGTCATGCCACCATAGAAAGCGAAAAGGGACTTTTACAGATGAGGAAACTGAGGCTGCCGAGGTCACGCAGCCGGTCGTTACCTGGCCGCCTCACCCCTCCCACTCCTTTCTATCCAGCCATCTGGTCATCCGTACAATGAGGATTATACTTGTTGCAGCCCTGTCTCGGACACATAGAGATTGCGTGACCGTGGGCAAGTCCCTAGGTCTGGGAACACTGGCCGGTTCCACCTTGGACAGCTCTAGTCCTTCACTTGCAGTTACAGTCTTATCTTAGGCACCATCCAACTCCTCTAGTCAATATCCACAAAGTGATACTTGGAGATACAGTATAAACATGGTACCCCCCAACTTGACCCTCCCTGCTGTGTAGACGTTATTTTACTCATCCCTGAATGATTCTCACACTTCCCACAAGGTCTACGCCAGATGTCTTCTCTCCTCAAACCTCCTATGCCATGCCCTCCTTTCTCTCAGCAGAGGACCTCTCCTCCTACTTCACGGAGAAAACTGAGGCCATCCTAAATGAGCAGGACCCTTCCTCTCCAACTGTACCCCTCTCCACTATTCCCCCAACCCTATCTTTTACTCCAGTCTCTGAGAAAGGTATGGTCTTTCTCTCTACAAAGGTCAACTCATTTGCTTGTCTTCTTGATCCTATCCCTTTCTGTCTCCTCTGAGAGGCTGTTCCCTCTGTCATTCCTTCTCTTTATGGATGGATGGATGGATGGATGGATGGATGGATGGATGGATGGATGGATGGATGGACAATGAAATAAATATTAAGCACTTGCTATATACCAAGCATTCTGCTAAGTGCTGGGAATACAATTAGCAACAATCAAGATTGTCCTGGATCTCAAGGAGTTCACATTCTGATAGAAGCAGACAACACACAAAAGAGAGCTGGGAATGCTTTGAAAATACCCAGGATGGAGCAGCTAGTACTTGCCTTGGAATCAGCAGGACCTGAGTTCAAACGTAACCTCGAGCACTTATAAGCCATATAACACTGGGTAAGTCACTTAACCCAAATTGCCTCCAAAAAAAAAGTGTCCAGGAATTTAAATGGAGGCTTCGTTCAGGGCAAGGTAAAATAAAAGCAAAAGCTGACTATCAGAACCCAGGGACCCAGGAGCCTAGTTCAAGTGATTTAAGTAGGAGGGAGCTGAAATTTAAAATGTATTCACTGTATGCCCTCTCCTAACTACACACATGTCCAGACTTCTTCCACTCCTAAACAAATCCTTGTAAGGTATTTTCCTGGATCTCTTCACGTGTTCAGTCAATCCATGTGCCAGACAGAATTCAAAGACAAGCCCAGTCCTCCAGGAGCTTACAGCCCACTTGGAAAGTACAAGACATATACAAATAAGTAAATGCAAGGTAATTTCCCTTTCACTTTCAAATATCTAGACAGAGTCATCTCCACTAGTTACCTCCATTTCTTCACTTCCTTTTTATATCCCTTTCAATCTGGCTTCTGACCTCAATCTTCCTAAGCTGTTCTTTCCAAAATTACTAATACTCTTCTCATGCTTGGTTTCATTGGCTTTTTTTGGTGTCTCGTTCTGCTTTACCTCTTGTCTTTAGCTTTTGAAACATTGTCCATCTCTTCCTCTTCTAGTCTGAGTTCTCTTGGTTCTACCCCTACCTGTCCAGCTGGGCCTTCTGAGTCTCCTTTGCTAGGTCATTGTCCGTCCCCAACCACCCAACTGTATTTTTTCTCTCTCTACTCTCTTAGTTAACTCATCAGTTCCCATGTGTTCAATTATTATCTCTCTGCAGATCCCTACAGGTGGATGCGTCTGGCCCTCATCTCTCTCCTAAATTCCAGTGTCCATCATGAACTATTCCTGGATGACCCAACAGCATCTCAAACTCAGCATGTCCAAAATGTAACTGAGTGACTTCCCCACGTCTTCTCCAAACCTCTCCTTTTTTGCTGAGAGCACCACCATCCTTCCATTGCTCCAGGGATCCAACCCATGGAGAAGCCCACCACTGCCACACCATTGACACTCCTGCTACTCATTCAAACAACTAACCAGATACTGAATGTCTACTGTGTGCTCATTCGGGGGTGTGAAGATGACCAGAAACAGCTCTTGTCCTTGAGGAACTCACATGCTAGCAGGACATGAAATGGACTACAACTCTGCTTAGTGTTTTATAGGGTATCTCATGTGTAAAGATGTGTCTTGTCTTCCCATTCAGATTAGAGCCTCCCTGAGGGCAGGGTCTGTAATACCCCCAGAAGGCTGAGCATTTCCTAAGGGCTGGAGTTGTATTTCTCCCATCAGGTTCAAGTACAGAGAGTCCAATACTAACTGGATAATGGTTTGGGGGTGGGGGGGAGAGAAGAGAACAAGGATTTATTAAGTGCTTACCATATGCCAGGAACTGTGCTAAGCCCTTTACAAATATTTTCTCATTTGAACTTGACTGATATAGCAAGCCTTCTCCCAGGGCATCTCTTGGCCACAGAATGTTTTGGCTGTGTTTGTCACCCCCACGTCCTCAGGGACTGCCTTTTCCTCTGAGTCTAAGTTCACTGTACTCCTCCAGGTGGTGACAACACCATGCTCTCCACCCTGAGCTCCCCCAGGAGCCTGAGCTCAGCTAAGTCCCTGAGCAGCAGGCTGACATCATCCCAGACTTCTGCAGGACAAGGTCCCTAAGGTTCAACCCTGGTCTTCCCCACAGAGCATCTGAGCTACATACACACACACTCATACACACACACATACATACCCACACCCACATTACTCATACATATCAAATACACACACCAACCGCTTTCAAACATACCTCTCTCACATACACGTAACATTCATTCACATACATACACACCTTCAAACTTTTTACACACAACACACTTGCATATATACTATTCACTCATTCACACATATACATATACCACACTCATATACACATACACTCTACTCATACATACCGAATACACACACCAGCCACTCTCACAGATACCCCACTTACAAACATACACTTAAACACATCCACACTACTCACACATACCAAATACACATACCAACCATTCTCACACATATCCCACTCACTCACACACACACACACATCATTCAGTTACACACACAGAAGTACACACACTTTCAAACTTTTTACGCATAACATACTCTTATATACCACTCATTCACAGATACACACACCACACACTCATATATACTACACACATACACACATACATATACATGCATGCACTCAGAGGGCATGGGCAGGAACATGGTGCCAAGAACAAAGATTTGGCCCATTTTCCCATGCTTCCCATGAAGTATTTAGTCCTTTTGGGAGTCCCTGTTTTTAAGAGACAGAGAGCGAGAGAGAGAGAGAGAGAGATACTATTAAAGCATCTTGTTGCCCTCTTCTCTTTTCAGATGGCTTTCAGAAATCCAGGCCTATGCACAAGGGGAAATGAACTGCCTTATCTCCTCTCAGCATTATTACCTTTTCCTGTTCCCTTAAATTCTATTCCCTGAATCCAAGGCATCTCAGGCTCTCTCTCCTCCCTGAAGATGCCATGAGATCTTTCACAGGCTCATATTTATAGGCAACCCATGACCCAGAGCCAAGAGTTCTGCATTTACAGGGATGGGCTTGGCAAATTTATCACACCCGATAAAAGGTACACTCAGAAGGGACTCTGGGAGAGGTGGAGCTGCTTCTTTCAGATCCTGGAGTAAGTCCAAGGTGGAGTTCTGGGGCAGGAAGTGGAATTGCCAAGACTTTTTTCAAATCCTCCTAGATCTGATGTTCACTAGGCCTTTGGTTTAAAGTGCAAGTCCAGTGATGGGGTGTGTCATCAATGAGAATTTGTGGCACAAAAGAAGTTCCTAGCTCTAGAACGAAAAGACCAGCAAGGCCAGCCCTCTCTTTAAGCATCTTGCCCAAGGTCAAATGACCAATAAGCATCAGAGTTAGGACTTGAACCCAGGTCCCCTGAACCAAGAGCCAGTATTCTTTCTGCTGGACTTGGTCATGGAACAAGAACAGGAGATGACGGACAGGCCACTGGAGTGTTCTGCTAATGTCCCCAAGCTACTAAAAGAGTCAAAGGAAAGCCCCTTAAGTGGCCACAGTGAAAACCATGGGTTCCAACAGGTGTAAATGAAGAAGCACAATCCTGACACTGGGAGCAATATGTAGAAAGGAGTAGACATAGGAAGGAAAGAAACTAGCCTTGATTAAGATTCTACTATTGGCCGGGTCCTGTGGCAAGCACTTTACAGATATCGTCTCATTTGATCCTCACATACCCCTGGGAGCAAAGTGCTATTCATTTCCATTTCAGAGAGGAGGAAATCGAGGTTGACAGGCAAAGTGACTTGTATAGTTACACAGCTAGGAAGTGTTTGCAGCAAGATTCAAATTCAGGTCTTCCTGACTCTGGCCCAGTGCCCTATCTGTCATGTGTCAAAACAGCAGGGTCAGTTTGGCAGGACTACAGCATGTGTAAAGGGGACTAAAGATAGGTTTGGATCAGGCTGTGAAGGACTTTAAATGCCAACCAAGAATCAAGTTTGATGTGGGAGCCAATAGGGTGTCACTGGAGTTGAGTAGACAGTTAATGTAGTAAGTGTTGTGCTTTAGAAAATCATTCTGGAAATGTGGAGGGTAGACTGGAATAGGGCAGGATTTGAGGCAGGGAAACCGATTAGAATGTTAGTACAATGTTGAATTTATTGAATCTTTAAAAAAAAAAAAAAGCAAGCTGTTCATAATAGAGTTTCCTAGTTTCATGTACATTCCTCTTTTCTGTTCTATTATGTATACAAAAGGGCTTTTTTTGTTTGGTGTTCATTGAGTTCAGAATAAAAAGATTTTAAATTGAATTGAATTGAATTTGTTTTTTTAAAAAGCTGTTACAATAGTCCAAATAAGAGATGGCAAGCTTCTGAATTAAGATATAGGCTATTTGAGTGGAGAGATGGGACATGCAGGAGAGATTCTGTGGAGGAAAAAACAATAAAATTTGACAATAGACTATATGGGGGGGGGGAGTGAGAGTGAGCAGTTGAGGATATCACTGATGTTACAAGAGGAGGTGAATGGAAGGATGCTGGTGACCTTCAAAAAAACAAGGAAATTTGTTAGGAAGAGAGGCTGATTAGAGGTGAGGTAGGGGAATAAGAAGTCCTCTTTGGGACATGTTGAGTTTGAAATGGCTGTAGGGCATCCAGTTCCAAATGTCCAGTAGGTAGACTAAGTCCTACTTCTTTCCAATGACACCATTGTAACAGCTCACACTGATGTATCCTTTAATGTCTGCAAGGCACTTTACATAAACGATCTCATTTGATCTCACTTTGTTATTATCCCTGTTTTACAGGAAAGAGAACTGAGGTTCACAATGGTTAAGTGACTAGCCCAAAATTACTCATCTAGTAAACATTGGAGACCAGATTAGAAATTAGGATTCATTAACTCCAGGCCTATTATTCGATGCCACAACTGCCTCTCTGATCTTCACAGGGCATGTTCTGAAGGTCTTTAAGCATTCTGGTTACACTATTATGAACTTGTTCCAACTTTGATATATTCTTATTAAAATGGGATACTGAAGGGGTCTGAAAACAGGACAGGTACAGTGTGGGTACAGGTACACTGTCCCTCCCCTCAGTCTGTATACCATACCTCTTTTCATCTTTAGTTTTTATTCAACAAATGAACGATCTCCCTCATGCTGAAATGTAAGGTGGATTTCCTTAACCCAAGCATAGAACTTTATAATTATACCACCACCTCCAATATAATTTTCCTAGACTGAG
The DNA here is from genome assembly GCF_028372415.1 of Notamacropus eugenii. Classification (NCBI taxonomy): domain Eukaryota; kingdom Metazoa; phylum Chordata; class Mammalia; order Diprotodontia; family Macropodidae; genus Notamacropus; species Notamacropus eugenii. The sequence goes on from NC_092872.1 coordinate 738,947,400, forward strand.
TCCAATATTCTAGTCTGATGAGATCTTTTTGGATGTTAACTCTGTCATCCAACTTATGAACTATCTCTCCTAGTTACAAATCATCTGTACTTTTGTCAAGTATACCCCCTATGGCTTCATCTAAATCATCAGTAAAAATATTGCACAGTGTAAGACCAAACACAAGTCCCTGGAGCACGTTGTTGTTGCTATTGAAGGGGGTTTGGAGAATAAAAAACAATGGGAATCATTGCTCAGCTCATATGAACTCATTAACGACTGCTTCTAGGGTCTGATCAAAGAGTCAGTTTGAGTTCCACCTAACTGAACTATGATTTCATTCACAACTCTTCATTTGGTCTACTAAGAGAGCATGCTAGGGGCATACTTAGGGCAGCTAGATGGTACAGTGGATAGAGTATGGGGCCTGGAGTCAGGAAGACTAATTGCCTGAATTCAAATCCAGCATCAGACACTTATTAACTACATGACACAAGGCAAGCCACCTGTTTGCCTCAGTTTTCTCCTCTGTAAAATGAGCTAGAGAAGGAAATGACAAATCACTCCAGTATCTCTTCCAAGAAAGCCTCAAAGGGGGCCACAAAGACTCAGACAGGACTGACATGTCCAAACAACAAGAAAGAACATGGGAGACTTAGTTAAACACTTTGCAAGAACTTAGATGAACTACACTCCTGCTCTACCATCCTGTCAAAAAAAAAAAAAGTATGTGAAGCCAGTCTTCCATGTCCTGCCCTGGCTCTCTTGGAAGGATTAATAGGACACAAAGAAGAGTCCCACAAGATGAGAAGCCATGAAGAGGCTGCAATCTGCATCCACCCAGAGTGTGCCCACTTGGAGGAGATCACTGGAAGGCTGCTTTGGGGTCATGGATAGAGATCAGGTGTTAGGGTCAGAATGCCCATGTCTGAGGTCCTTTGCTCCCATTTTTTAATGGTGGCACCCTGCATCAATCCTATCACTTTTCTGAGATTCTTGACTCAATCTTGTTCTTCCTTAAGAGAGAAAGAATTAAGGAAAAAATTTAAAAATACATGAAGCTCTAAGAAATAATATCAAATAATACCTACATATTTGTTAATAGGAAAAGTTTCTCTTCATAATAAAATAAAACTATCATTTTAAAAGAAAGAGAGAGAGGGAGGGAGGGAGGGGGAGAGAGAGAGAGAGAGAGAGAGAGAGCTCAAGCCTGGGAAGGTGAAAATCCTGCTGTACTTTGTCCTCAGGTGCCTTAGGCAGAGTTCCTTCTCCCCACTATTCCATGACCTCCTGAAGGGCAGAGCAGAGGTGCTGATTAAGGGAAAATCATCCCCCACTCTAAAGGAGGAAGGGGGGGAAATAAATGGAGTTGATAGTTTTCTTCTTTAACTAACCACTTCCAATGCCATATACACTGCTCTAGCTGAATGGTCACTTTTTAAGCATTGAATTAGATTAGACACTGAGATCTGTTCTCAGTAGGAAGGTGGCACAGTGGATGGAGTGCTAGACTTGCGGTCAGGAAGGCCTGAGTTCAAATGTGACCTCAGACACTTACTAGCTAAGTGACTCTAGGTAAGTCACTTAAACTCTGTCTGCCTCAGTTTCCTCACCTGTAAAATGGGGATGATTAGTACCACTTCCCAGGTTGTTGTGAGGATAAAATCAGCTAATATTTGTAAAACACTTTGCAAATCTTAAAAAACCATATGAATTCCAACTATAAATATTATTCTTACTGATATTTTGTGATTCTTTGATATGCATAGGATTCTAGTGATGATCAAATAGAGCTGCTGGTAGGGCAGCACTAAAAAAAAGCAAAGTGTTTATTTCCAATATACTCTGTTTACACGTGTGTATTGGTTGCTTCCCCTAATAAAAGCTAAGCACTTCAAGGGAGGGAATTGTTTCGTCATTTTTTTTCTATCTCCCTAATGCCAATTACAGTTCCTGGCACATGGTAGGCACTTAATAATTGATTGACAAATATTCATTAAGTGACGACTATGAACCAGGCAGTGTGCTAAAAAGCTGGGGCATATAAGGGAAGGCACAAATAGCTCTGTCCTCATGGAGCTCCCATTCTATTAGGAATTTCAACAGGCAAATAACTAGATACTTACAAGATATATATGGTACAACACTGAACCTTTTACAAAAGGAATATTTATCTTAGAAGGTATAATCACAAATGTCCAAATTTACTCCCCCCCAACAGTGAGAGGCATAATCCCCTTTCCCCTTTGTACTGCCTCAGTCTCTGGGGAGGGAAGAGGATTGGGTTCATAGCTCAGTTTGGTTCCCATACAGCACAGTCCCAGCTCCAAGTTGCTGATTCCCTTGGTTCTAGAAGCCTTGGAACCACTCCTGATTCATTCGTGATCATCTCTAGCACCCAAAACTAAAAACAAACAATTCAGTACAGGAAGAACACACCTATATCCATTTCATGGAGGTGAGGTAAAAGAGAGGGTTCAATTCAGTTCAGTTAATAGCATTCACACTGGATGCAGCAGATAGGAGACCCTGAAAAAAGAGTAGGCAAATAGATAATGGGAAAAGGGCACATGACAGGGAGGAGGGTTGGAGAGAGGAGGGCGAGTTCTTTTAGGCAAACTGGGCATGCTTTAAAAGGCCCCTCAGGGACTTTCCATGTTAGAATGAAGCATGCCCAGAGAAGCTCAGGTTGCAGTGGTATAAATGGAAGACAGTCTCAGAGGGGAGGCACTAGCAGTTGAGGAGACAGAAAAGGGTCTTCTGAGGAAGATGGGGTTTGAAAGGAGATTTGAAGGAAGACAGGGAAGCCAGGAGGCAGAAGTAAGGAGAAGAACATTTCAGGCATGGGGGACAACCAATGAAAAGGTAGAGTCAGAAGATGGAGAAATAGTAAGAAAGTCAATGTCTTACAGATATAACCATAACCGAAGAGTATACAGGAGGATAGAGATAGAAGATTGGAAAATAGAAAGAAGTCAAGTTGTGAAGGGCTTTTAATGCCAAGATTTTATATTTAATCCTGGAAGTAACTGTTTTGTAGGTCATCCTTTTTTTTTTTTAGAGGACAAATAGCATCGTGGGTAATGTCTTGACTTTCATGTAAACTGAGTTACACAGTCTCACTCTCTCTTCCAGAGTCACCCAAGTTTAGTGGCAGGACAAAAGTCAAGATGCCTGGTGAGGGCTCAGGATGCAGTGGATGACCTTGGCATCTTCAGTGTTTAGTCAAGCTCTAAGTTTTTGTGCTTCAGTAGCCTTCATGGTTATTGGAACAAATTGTTCTCATGCACCCATTCCTGGAAGTAATAAGGAGTCACTGGAGTTTATTGAGTAGGGAAATGACATGGTCAGACTTGAACTTTAGGAAGATCACTTTGGCAGACGAGTGGAGAATGGAATGGAGTAGACAGATACTTTAGCCAGGGAGGCCAATTAGAAGGCTACTGTAAGAGTCCAGTTTTGAGGTGATGAGGACCTCCACCATGATGATGGTCATGTGAGAAGATAGAAGGACAAATACACAAGAAATGATAGGAAGGTAGAAATGACAATTCCCAAACAATGCCCTACGCTATAATTTTATGATGTTCTTCTAACCAACGACCTAACCACTTTCTGAGAAGAAACTGGTAAAAATTTAAGAAGGAATCCTAAGGTGGGGAGTCTTCCTCCTAATGTATTAAGGTAGTAAACAGATTTAAGAGTGTAAACTCCTTAATCTAATTAATCTCCTTTGAGAGGATTATCTGATGAGTTTGGAAAATGGTTCTCCAGGATGCTCTGGCATTTTAAGAAGCTACTGTTTTTGTTTTGTTTGGCAAATCGAAACTGTTTATTTAGCTTTTAGATGAACTTTGTAATTATGTTGTTTGGGTTTTTTTTTTAAAAAATCTTAATGTGGAATTCTGAGAATTCTTTCTTTCAGTTAGTAAAAAATTTAGCTAAATGCTAGGGATACAAATAGAGTGCCTGGGGTATTCAAGGAGGACTAGCATCTTTGATATGAGGGTTGCCCAGCCCTTTTCTGGCAGTTCATCCACCTCTGGTGTTCACCTTCACCCAACTCTCACCTGTGGCTCCAAGAAGCTGTAGCTTGTGCATCAGCTACCCTCAGTAAAACCATCTCGGCAGATGGGCTAAACTAGGTTGAAGGTAACTGACAGGACTCAAACCAGTCAATGAGTTAGGAGGATGTCTACCCTAAGCACATGAAGATTTCCACTGGGGGAATGGGTACATGAGAACAGTTGGTTCCAATGGTCATGAAGGTGGCTGAAGCAGGCATTGTGGAATGCTTAGAGCTTAATTAGATGTTGAAAATGCCAAGGTCATCCACCACATCCCAAGATGTAGAGAATCTTCTTGACTTTTGTCTTGCCACTGGACAGTGGCACACTCTGGAAGAGAGTGCAACTCTACCTCACTTAAATGCAATTCATGCACAAGTCAAGATGTTCATTGGTCCTCTTTGCAAATGAAGGTTGAACAACAGCAGGGATACAAATACAAAAGAAAAACAGTCCCTACCCTCAAGAAGCCTTATTCCAGTGAAAGCAGACATCACACAAAACAAAGCTGAAAAAGAGGAGAAAGAGAAGATATCCAAACCAGAATATAATGGAGAAGTCCAAAGGATGTAGTCTGGTGGGAAATGAAAGGAATTGTTTGGGAATTCTATGAACTGTAACTTCAAAATTGCTTGTGTCAGAGAGATTTTCAAAGATAAGATGGATTTTTATCCCACTGTATTTTCTTTCTAAGCAGGGATGCTTAGAATTAGAATAATTGACTTTATAATTTGTCTCTGGTAGACTTATGCCCCAAATTCAGAATACTGATTTTTTTCTTCCATATCACAAAGAACCAAGAGTTTGACCTCATGCAGAAGCTAAGCCAGACCATGGTGATGGAAGGATAGCCACAGCTGACTTCATTCCAACTCAGGAGGCCTACAGGTGTACCTCAGAGATATTGCAGGTTTGGTTCCACTAAATAAAGTGAATATCGAAATAAAACAAGTCACAAATTTTTTTGGTTTCCCAGTGCACGTAAAAGTTATACTATACTGTAGTGTATTAAGTGTGCAGTAGTATTAAGTCTTAAAAATATGCATGCCTTAATTAAAAAATATTTTATTGCTAAAAATGTTAAACATCATCTCAGCCTTCAGTAAGTCTTAATCTTTTTTAAAGATGAAGAATCTGGCCTTAATGTTGCCGGCTGCTGACTGATCAGGGTAGTGGTTGATAAAAGTTAAGGTGGTCATGGCAATTTCTTTATTTTTTATTTTGGAGGGGGTAAGGCAAGGCAACTGGAGTTAAGTGACTTGCCTAAGGTCACACAGCTAGTAAACGTCAAGTGTCTGAGGCCGAATTTGAACTCAGGACCTCCTGACTCAAGGGCCGGTACTCTGTTCCCTGTGCCACCTAGCTGCTCCCCATTTTTTTGTTGGCAGTTTCTTAAGATAATGAAGTTTGTCATATCAATGAATTCTTCCTTGAACACTTAGAGGCCATTGTAGGGTTATTAATTAGCCTAATTTCAATATTGTTGTATCTCAGGGAATAGGGAGGCCTGAAGAGAAGGAGAGAGATGTGAAATGGCCAGTTGGTAGAGCAGTCAGAAAACACACACACATTAATTAATCTGAATGAAGATTGAAGTATATGTTTTTTAAAAAAAACTTTATTATTCTTGGAGTTTTTTGGTCTGTGTTTTCTTTTGCAACATAGCTAATATGAAAATGTTTTTCATGACTACACATGTATAATCAATATCAAACTGTCTTCTCAAGGATTGGGGAAGGGAGAGAGGGAGGATATTTTGGAATTTAAAATTTTTGTTTGTCTTTTGAATAATATTTTATCATTTTCCCAATTCATTTTTAAGAATTTTGAGTTCCAAATTCTCTCCCTCTCTCCCTCCTCCCCAAAACAGTAAGCAATTTGATCCGGATTATATATGTGCAATCATGAGAAATGTATTTACATGTTAGTCATGGAATTCAAAAGTTTAGAAAATGAATGTTAAAATTTTTTGTTTACATGTAAATGAGAAAAAATGAAATATACATATAATTATATAAAAAAGTTTGAGTTCAAGGGTCACCTTTTGCAGGAGTCCTTTCCTAGTCCCCTCAATTGTTAGTGCCTTAGTCCCCAAGTACCCTTGTATTTATTTGGTCGACACTTAGCTCTGTGCTTTCTGTATTTCCCTTCCCCACCCCGAGCAAAATGTAAGCTCTCTGAGAGCTTGTCTCAAAGGGATGTCTCACTTTGCTATTTGGAAAAGGATATTAGAAAAGGGTCCTGTACATATTTATATCAGTTCTAGTACCTTATGATCTTAGCCACCCACCAAGTCATTAACATACAAAAACATGAATCATGAGAAGCAAGAAATATGACCCATCCCTTCTACATGTTAGCAATTTATCGCTCCTGAGCTCAAATGAGTAACAAACTTTGGTGTTTATATCTCCAGCTTCTGGCAGAGAACCTGACACATAGCAGGCACTTAATAAGTGATAGAAAATGGACATTGTCATCATCAATCAAGTGATTAAGAAATGGTTGGTTGGTAAGCAAATTGGAGACCATGGGATAGTTTATCTGTCAGACCAATGGATAGGCAAATAATTTAGTACTAACGAAGATATAGAGAATTACAAAATGTAAAATAGATAATTTTTGTTATATAAAATTAAAAAATTTTTCACAAACAAAATCAATGCAACCAAAATTATAAGGAAAGCAGAAAATCGGGGGGAAATTTTTGCAACAAGTATCTCTGACAAAGATCTCATTTCTCAAATACATAGAGAACTGAGTCAAATTTATAAAAATATAAGTCATTCTCCAATAGAAAAAAAAATTTTTGAACAGGCAGTTTTCAGACAAAGAAATCAAAGTTATCTCAGTCGTACGAAAAAAAGCTATAAATCACTGTAATTAGAGAAATGCAAATCAAAACAACTCTGAGGTACTACCTCACACCTATCAGACTGGCTATTACAACAAAAAAGGAAAATGATGGATATTGAGGGGATATGGGGAAACTAGGACACTAATGCATTGTTGGAAGAGCTGTGAACTAATCCAACCATTCTGGAGAGCAATTTGGAACTATGTCCAAAAAGTTAAAAAATTGTTCATATACCCTTTGATCCAACAATACCTCTCCTAGGTCTATAACCCAAAGATATATATTAAAAAAAGTAAAAAGACCTATATGTACAAAAACATTTGTAGCAGCTATTTTTGTGGTGGCTAAAAACTGGAAATTGAAGGGATGCCCATCAATTGGAGAATGGCTAAACAAGCTGTGGTATATAATTATAATGGGGTATTATTGTGTTATAAGAAGTAGTGAGCAAGATGATTTCAGAAAAACCTGGAAGGCTAACATGAACTGATGCAAAGAGAAGTGAACAGAACCAGGAGAACATTATACATAGTAACAGCAATATCGTTTGATGAAGAACTGTGAATGACAGCTATTCTCAGCAATACAACGATCCAAGATAATCCCAAAGGACAAATAAGGAAACATATTATCCACCTCCAAAGAAAGAACTGATATCATTTGAATATAGACTGAAACATGCCATTTTCACATTCTTTCTTTCACTCTTTTTCTTTTATTTGAGTCTTCTACAAAATGACTAATACATGATTGCACATATGCAACCTATATCTGATTACTTACTGTCTCATGAAGGGGGGAGAGAAGTGAGGGAAGGAGAAGAATTTGGAACTCAAAACTTTTAAAAATAATGTTAATTGTTTTAACATGTAATTGGGGGAGAAATAATATATAAATACATATATACACAGACATATATGTGTGTATCTGTGTGTATGTCTGGGTGTGTGTGTGTATTAAATAGTTTGTTGGTCAGTTGGTTTGTTGATTGCCATCTGGGGCCATGTAGAACAAATCTACTTCTCCAGGTTATATCAGTGGAGATCTTTAGGCTAAGGCTACATTGTAAAGTAGACTGGAGGTAGTGTAATAGATTCTTGTTGAGGTACCATTTAGAAGACCATTGAATCCCCTTCATCAGTGAGATTCTGTTGCTCTTTAAATCCTGACTCCAGGACTTAACTGACTCTGAGACAAGGAGATAAACCTCTTTGAGTCTCCAGTTCGTTATCTCTAAAATGGGCATAAGAATACTTGTATTATAGAACTTAAAACTGCTGTGGAGCAAGGAAATTATGTCCTCTTGCACTGTCTTCTAGGATTAGAGACTCCCTCTCCAGGACGTGATTCTTTAGTGTGGACAACAGAAGGTGTAATTCTTGGATTACTTATTCTCTTCTCAGATTAGGTGGTTTGTCATCCTCCTCTTAGGCTTTAGAGTTGGAAGTGACTTCATAGGCAATTTATCTAGTCTAGTCCCCTCATTTTACATCTGGAGAAACCGAAGCCTAAGGAGTTTGTCCATGTTCACATGGGTAGTAAACAACAAAGGCGGGATTAGAACCTATGTCCTCTGAGCAGAAAGAGCCAATGAACTTTCCACTGTCCTTGAATTCAAATCGTGTCTCAGACACACTAACTATGACCCTGACCAAGTTTAGGCTACATTCCAAGGGACAGAGAACTGAAAGCTCAGCAGCACAGCACAATGGTCCCCATCATAGAGACTAGAGAATGCAGCCTTTGGCAAAGCGTGACAGCAGTACCAGGGGTCCTCTCAAGGGCTGAGAGGAAGCTAGGGGAGGGAATCTACCATCTGAAGTAGTCACTGTGAAAAGCAGGTCCCACTTGCCTGGGGACCAGGAGCAGGTTTTTAATGGAAGCAACTGGTCCTTTCTCAGAAGTTTGGAGTGTAGTAGGGAAATACCTGGGGAAGGGTCAGGGGAAGTCATGTGTTGGGATGGGATTTTAGCCCTGCTAACATGGCTAGCTTGGAAATCCTGAAGAACGAGGACTGTCTTTGGCCTTTCTTTGTATTCTTGATACTTTCTTAGCCCTGTATCTGGAACAGTACGTACTTAATTGTGTTTATAATTATAAGATGGTGCTTAATAAATGCTTAATGACTATCTTGCCACCCAATTTAGCTCTAACTTATTTAGAACCATAACACTTTCAACAAGTTGTAGTGGAAAGGCCTTCAGACAAGGAGCTAAGAGTGTTGGGTTCAAGTCCTGGTCTCACCACAATGAGCCAAGACAATTCCAAAGACTTCATGAGGAAAAATGCTATCAGCCTCCAGAGAAAGGACTTATGGCATCTGAATGTAGACTGAAGCAAACTATTTTTTTACTTTTATGTGAGTTTATGTGTATGTTTTCTTCTGACCTGTTTTTTCTTTCACAACATGACTAATACAGAAATATGTTTTACATGATTGTACACATATAACCTATATCAAATTGCTTACTGTCTTAGGGAGCAGGGTGATGAGAGAGGGAGGGAGAAAATTTGGAACTAAAAAATTTTTTAAATGAGTGTTAAAAATTGTCTTTACATACAACTGGGAAAACTACTATTAAAAAAAAATAAATGTGTTGATTTGACTTGACTTTCACTGGTTCCCTATTTCCTCCAGTATAAATTCCTGTGTTTTGTCATTTAAAACTCTTCATAGCCTGAGCCACCTGTCTTTCCAGTTTTTGTAAGCATTATTCCCCTCCATGTACTTTTCAGTCCAGTGACATTTCATGTCCTGTCTCTGTGCCATATCTGTCTCCCACACCTGGAATACTCTCCTTCCTCACTTGGCTTCCTGGAATACCTGATTTCCTTCAATACTAGGCTCAAGCACTACCTTCAATATAAGGTGTTTCCTGGCTACTTTTTCCACCTACTACTCTTCAAAGTTCCCTTGTATCTTCCTTAGTGCCCTCAGATGTTGACACACTGAATCAAAGTCCCATTCTTCTCATTCTAATTATAGCTTTCATTAATATTCCTGAAAGAGGGAAGAATACGAAAGACGTGGGGGGAGAGGAAGAAACTTACAACTCATTATTACTTCCAAAAAAAGTGACAAAGAAATATCAACTTCCACAAAGAACAGAAATTTAAAAAGGATGAGATAAAGCTGAAATAATATTTGATCCTGGTTGGTTGTTGTCCGATATTCTTGAAGTGAACCAAAATGACATCACTGTGCTAGAGTCAAGTTATAGTGTGTCCAGTTGTGGTTGATCAGATCAGTATGAGGTTGGAATGCTCTACCACAGAATAGGTATAAATATTCTATGTGAATGTTTGGGGTGGATTCCCTAAATTTGTGCATGTCAGATCTCTTTTGACCTGCTGCAGTTCTACTTTGCTCCTAAAACACAGCTGCCTTCTTGGATATGCCATGGTGGGCAGTCTTTTGCCAATGTCTCCTGTGTCATGCAATCAGTTCCAAAGTTCTTCAGAGGGACATTGAGAGTGTCCTTGTACCACTTTTTGTGACCACCATGTGAGCATTTTCTTTGTGTGAGTTCTCTGTAAAAATCTTTTAGGCAAATGTACATTTAATATTTGAACAACATGGCAAGTCCATTGGAATTGCACACTCTACAGTAGAGTTTGAATGCTTGGCAGTTTAGCTCGAGCAAGGACCTCAGTGTCTGGCACCTTATCCTGTGAAGTGATCTTCAGAATCTTCATAAGACAATTCAAATGGAAGTGATTCCATTTTCTGGCATCCTAGATTCAATTAAGTTTATTAAGTCAGGGAGTCAAACTTTAGCAGTTGGATGGAGGATGGACAAGGTTGGGGAGAGATTTGAGTCTGGGAGACCAATCAGGGACCAAGTGCAAGTCCACATGCAAGGTGATGAGGGCTTGAGCAACTGCTTGAGTGGAGAAACAGGGGATAGATTCAAGAGTCAATGTGAAGCTAGTATTGACAAGATTTGGTAACCAATTGTCTATGAGGGCTGAGCAAGAGTGAGAAGTTGAATATAACACCAAACTTGTGAACCTGGGTGAGTGGAAAGATGGAGTTACCTTTGACTGAAATAGGAAAGTTTGGAAAAGGAGCGGTATGAGGGAGAGGGAAAGAGACACTCTAGTGACACTGGCTATATAAATCAGAACCTATCCCTTGCTGCTCTTCCATTGTGACTCACTTGGTCCCACCCAAAATGGAAAGGGAAAGGCAGGGCTCTTACTCATTAGTTGCTGCCCTAGGAGAGGTGTCTGCCACTGCCACAAGGTGATTTAAGGGGAAAAGGGGTGGAATATTCCAAGGATACTTACACTATTGTTGCTGCTACCAGTGTCTGTGGAGCAGGTTATAACTGCCAATGCAAGGTACAAAAGGGAGGAGTTTAGGAGCTGGCATGATAGAGGAAGAGGGTGGAGTAAGGAGTTTGGGGGGGATAAAAGAAGGTGTGGTTATGTTGGAGACAAACCCCAAGACTGACTTATGGAGAGGGGTGGAATCAACCAGGAGTAGACTGCAATGGGCAAACTTTGGCTCCAGACAGCTGGTTGTTAAATTTTCAGTGTGACCATTTGCAGCTCTAAATTGGTAAATGCTATAAATCAGGGGTGATTTAATGTTTTGCTGATTGTATAGACTTAAAGTGGTAGAGAGAATATTAATAATAAAAGTGTGTTAAAGGTTCATTTTCCCCCTGGCTAAAAAAAACAAAAATATTCCCTCTCCCAAGCTGGTTGTTAAACCCTCACCAGCGCAACCCTGTATACAATCCATCTTTTTATCTTGCAAATGGTGGTCACACACAGCCTTGGGGGTCAGACCACATGGCCCCCAGTTTGGTGATTACTGGAAAAGACCACCAATTTCACACACAACCAGTTGCTTCTCCCCTTTCACCTTGAGCCAATTTAGAACCGCTCACTTATTTCAGTACCTAAGAAGTAGTTCCCTAGAGTTGCTCTCCCATCTTGGACAAGTTTCTTCATGCTTAGGTCATCTCGGCTGACTCACTCACCAACTTGCCAGAAGTCCTCAGAGGGTTTCTGGTTTCCCAGCAGCTTCAGACTAAGATCTTACAGACACACACCCCACAGCAAAGTTTTGAGTTAGCTACAGTACCTGTTGGGTGGATCATCTAAACCCTCAGCAAAAAGAGTACCCTCTATTGCTTCTGAAATAATCAGAAGAGCCCTTTGACCTTCTGGTCAGGTGACCTGGGTTCAAGTCTCAGCTATGCTACTTCATTATGTGACCTGGGACAAGTCTGTTTCTGTGTTTCTAAAGTGGGGGTGGGGAGGAAGCAGAGTTGGCATTATATGGACTTCAAGGACCTTTCCTGTTCTAAAAATCTATGCTGGCAAGACTCCATGGATAACTAAGTGGTTCAGTGGACAGAGTGCCAGGCCTAGAGTCAGAAAGATTCATCTTCCTGAGTTCAAATCCTGCCTTAGACACTTACTAGCTGGGTGACCTTGGGCAAGTCACTTAACCCTGTTTACCTCGGTTTCTTCATCTATAAAATGAGCTGAAGAAGGAAATGGCAAACTAGTATCTTTGCCAAGAAAATCCCAAATGGAGTCGCAAGGAGTTGGACACAGCTGAAATTTATTAATTTTTAATGATTTTATGGATCTTTAAGGTCCCTAAATCTCAGATAAGAAATGTCATTTAATGAGGTTTTTAGTTACCTTGCGTTGAGGTGTTTATAATAACTTGCAAAAGGACCACCATGAAAATAAGCCTTTATTAAGTTAGTCCATCAATAAGCATTTAGCGAGTGCTTACCTCCAGTCAGGCTCTGTGAAAAGCTCTGGGGATACAAAGAGAAGCAAAAAAATTGCCCCTGATATCAGGGAGTTCACTTTCTAATGGGGGTGCAACATGCAACTACGTACAAGCATATATACAGAGTAATGGCACCATGGGAGAAGCTTCTTGCAGAAGTCCCACTGTTACAGCTTCTGCACCAGTAACAGTTGCAAAGAATGAGGAGGTAAAGAAGTTCTATGAAGAATTAAATGTAGCACCTCCCCCCACCTACTTCTGCCTTCTCATGTTTTCCAGTAACCTTAGACTTTGAGATAATAAAGGAATTTGCCAATTTTTTTTCTTTAGGCTGTAAATGTGCAATTATTTTTCCCCAGTGAGTGTTACCTCATAAATCGGTTCCATTGGTATAATTTTGCTGCTCATTTGCTGATTGCTGTTTAATACTGAGACAATTTGTATTATTGAATTCTATATAAAGACTGGCATGCTGATATGGTCTATATTAGTGAGTCCTGTTTAAGTACTGGTATTAAGTTTGCTGTAAGAAATTTGGAAGCACTAGATTGCTAGTCATAAAAACGTTCACTTTAGGTTTTTGTTATTGTTGTTTCATCTTGTTTTAAGTAAACCAAGATTACTTGGTTTATTTTGAAAGCAAAATGCCCTACAACTTTTTGGAGTGAGATGTCTGTTCCTTAACTATACATTTTGTCCCAATGGGTCCCATTTAGATTGCCCTGGCAGTAGCAAGGATTCATGGGGGAACTACAGGGTCTCTTTGGGATAAGGGACTCAAAGAGAATTGCCTAGATGGTTTCACCTCTGCCAGAGGGATTACCCCCTCCTTCCCTAAAGATTTTAAATCTCTCTGTGTGGAAAAGGACAGTTTTTTGCAGACCCCAGCAGTACGACCTTTTGCATGGAAGAAACGGGAAGAGTTTCCACCCACGACAGCTTTTTCATTTGAGAAAGGGGCAATGGCCACAATGACCCCAGGTCTCAAATCCCTGTGGGAGAGTTCTACATAGCTTGGAAAGCTCAGTGTGGACCAGGTTTCAGTTCCAGCCAGAAGCTCATTTTCTCTGACCTTCCAATTTTGCCTGGGGATCGAGCAAGGCTAACCAAGGAGAGCAATTTGGCAAGCTTAATAAAACACTTCTTATTTTCTTGGTTTATTTGGGGAACTTTGTGAAACGTTTCTTGTTCTGTGAATTTGCAAAATTTTGTATTTGGAGATAATTAACTTTCTTCTGATGTATGTGGGATTGCACATGATATTTGAGACTTCACTCTATGGCCCTGGGAAAGCTAATGAAAGGAAATTACTTGGGATTCCTCAGAAACCGTAGGGAACTGTTCTGAATGTAGAACGAGGACAGTATAATTTTTTTTCTTGTATCTTGCCTATTTGCTGGAAATGCCAAATTTCACACAGGTGGGCATGCATAGCCCAGGTTTCTCTTTGAGCTCAGTTTGCCCAACATGGAGCACGTCAGTGGGACAGCCTACTTTGACTGGCTGCCTGTATCTTCAAAAATGGCAGACTGAGCTGTTTTCTCTCTTTTTCAGCTTCCTTTAGACTGGCTTTTCCCACCATTCTATATTCCCCCCCGCCCCAGTCTTTTTATTTAGTTAGTTAGTTATTTTTAGATTTTGACATTCATTTCCACAAAATTTTGAGTTCAAATTTTTCTCCCCATCTCTCCCCTCCCCCTACCCCATAATATCTTGCATTCTGATTACCCGTTCTCTCAATGTACCCTCCCTTCTATCACACCCCACCCTTCCCTTATCCCCATCTTCTCTCTTCTTGTAGGGCAAGTTAAATTTCTATACCCCATTACCTGTATTTCTTATTTCCCAGTTATATGCAATAAAAATTCTCAACATTTGCTTCTAACACTTTGAATTCCAACTTCTTTCCTTCCCTCCCTCCCTCCCCATCCCCACTGAGAAGGCAAGCAATTCAATACAGGCTATATATGTGTCATTTTGCAAAAGACTTTCAAAATATTCATGTTGTGTAAGACTAACTATATTGCCCTTCATCCTACCCTGTCCCCCCTTTTTTCTATTCTCTCATTTGACCTTGTCCCTTCCCAAAAGTGTTTACTTCTAGATACTCCCTTCTCCCATTTACTCTCCCTTCTATCATCCCCCTCACCCCACTTGTCCCCTTCTCCCTATTTTCCTGTAGTGTAAGATAGACTTTCATACTAAATTTAGTGGGCATATTATACCCTCCTTAAGCCATATATGAAGAGAGTAAGCTTCACTTTTCCCCTCTTACCTCCTCCCTTTTCTCCTCCATTGAACAAGATTTTTCTTATCTCTTCAATGAGTGATAGTGTGCCCCCTTCCATTTCTCCCTTTCTCCCCCAATATTTTCTTTTATCACCCCTTAATTTTATTTTGTTTTTTTATGGATATCATCTCTTCTGATTCAACTCAACCTGTAGTCTCCATCTATATGTGTGTGTGTGTGTGTGTGTTGTGTGTGTGTGTGTATAATCCCTCCACACCTACCCAAATACTGAAAAAAGTCTCAAGAGTTACCAATATTATCTTTCCATGTAAGAATGTAAACAGTTCAGCTTTAGAAAGTCCTTTATGATTTCTCTCTCTTGTTTACCTTTTCATGCTTCTCTTGATTCTCGTGTTTGAAAGTCAAATTTTCTATTCAGTTCTAATCTTTTCATCATGAATGCTTGAAAGTCCTCTATATAACATTGAATGACCATTTATTCCCTTGAAGTATTATACTCAGTTTTTCTGGGTCGATGATTCTTGGTTTTAATCCCAGTTCCTTTGACTTCTGGAATGTCCTATTCCAAGCCCTTTGCTCCCTTCATGTAGAAGCTGCCAGATCCTGTGTTATCCTGATTGCATTTCCACAATACTGAAATTGTTTCTTTCTAGCTGCTTGCAATATTTTCTCCTTGACCTGGGAACTCTGAAATTTGGGCACAACATTCCTAGGAGTTTCTCTTTTTGAGTCTCTTTCAGGAGGTGATTGGTGGATTCTTTCAATATTTATTTTGCCCTCTCGTTCTAGAATATCAGGGCAGTTTTCCTTGATAATTTCATGAAAGATAATGTCTAGGCTCTTTTTTTGATCATGGCTTTCAGGTAGTCCCATAATTTTTAAATTGTCTCTCCCGGATCTATTTTCCAGATCAGTTGTTTTTCCAATGAGATGTTTCACATTATCTTCTATTTTTTCAATCTTTCGGTTTTGTTTTGTAACTTCTTGGTTTATCTTATAGTCATTAGCTTCCTTGAAATCCACTCTCTCTTTTAAAGAACTATTTTATTCAATGAGCTTTTGAACCTTCTTTTCCATTTAGCTAATTCTACTTTTTAAAGCCTCCTTCTCCTCCTTGGCTTTTTGAACCTCTTTTTCTAATTGAGTTAGCCTATTTTTAAAGATGTTATTTTCCTCAGCATTTTTTTTGATTCTCCTTTAACAAGCTGATGACTTGCTTTTCAATCTCTTCTATGGCCTGAGCCCATTTCACAGTCATTTTGGAGGTAATGGAGGCAGAAGCCTTGACTTCCTCTGACAGTATGCTTTGTTCTTCCTCATCTGAAAGGATGGAAGGAGACACCTGTTCACCAAGAAAGTAACCTTCTATGGTATTATTTTGTTCCCTTTTTTGGGCATTTTCCCAGCCTGTTACTTGACTTCTGAATCCTTTGTCAAGAGGAGAGTCCTAGTGCTCCTCCTCCCCTCAGTACCATGCTCAAAGCTGAGATTCAGATCACCTGCTCAACTCCCCCATGGGCTTTAAGCTGAGCTGCCTGTTACAATGGACCCAGGCTGCTTCTGCAACCACCGTAGCTACCTGGTGCCCACATCTGCTGCTGCCACCACCTCTGCCACCACCTGGGGCCAGTGCTGGGGAGACCCTGCTCGCCTATCTGGGAAAGCCCTCTCACACTGACCTTTGGAGTTTTCTTTGTCACTTGTGGGTTGAGGGATCTGGGACCCTCCCTGCTGGGAATTATGCCCTGGAGGCCTGTTCAATCCTGTTCCTCCCAGTGCTGCATGGCCAGGGCTGGGCTCCGCTCTGCTCAGTGTTCCCTGAGAAAGACCTTTTCTCTCAGCCTTCCAGGTTGCCTTTGGCTGGAAACCTCTTTCACTCTGTTGTTCTGTGGCTTCTGCTGCCCTAGAATTTGTTGAGAGTCATTTTTACAGGTATTCTGTGGGCTGTGGGGGAAGCGCTAGAGTATATGTATCTTTCTATGCTGCCATTTTGGCTCCACCCCCCCCATTCTATCTATTGGGACACTAAAGCATTACTAATGAAGTTATTAATTAGTCCAACCATTGTGGATAACAGTTTGGAACTTTGCCCAAAGGATTATAAACTGTGCATACTCTTTGACCTGTCAATACCTCTAGTAGGTCTATACCCCAAGGAGATGAAAGAAAAAGGTAAAAGGCTCATATATACAAAAATATTTGCAGCAGCTCTTTTTGTGATGGCAAAGAATTTAAAATTGAGGGGATATCTACCAATTAGGTTATGGCTCAATAAGTGATGGTATATTAATATGACGGAATGCTATTATACTGTAAGATGATTAATTGAATGGTTTCAGAAAAACTTGGTTCAGAAAAAAAGACTTAAATTGATGCAAAATTAAGTGAGCAGAACCAAGGGAAAATCTACAGAGCAAAGGCAATGTTATAAAGATAATCAACTGTGAAAGACTTGGCAACTTTGATCAGTACAATGATACACCACAACTCCAAAACTTTCATGATACAAAATGTTATCCACTTCCAGATAGAGAACTGATGGTCTCAGAGTACACAGGAAAGCATCTTTTTCCTTTCCTTGCTTTTTAAAAAACAGTTTTCAGGGGGGGCGGAGCCAAGATGGCGGAGTAGAAAGACGCACATACACATAGCTCTGAACCCACAACCCATAGAACATCTGTAAAAAGGAGCTCACAGCGAATTCTGGAGCAGTAGAAGCCACAGAACAGTGGAGCGAAGGAGATTTCTATTCCAGAGGGACCTGCAAACTTGTCACAAAAGGTCCTTCACGCCGAGGACTGGGCGCTGGGACTGGGAGCCAAGCACAGCCCTGCCGCGCCCGCAGCACTGAGAGGAGCAGATCCAAGTGGGCTTCAGGGACGGGATCTGCAGCGGCCGCGCAGGTCCCTCCACCCACAGGTGACAGGGGTCGGTGAGAGGGTCTCTTTGGCAGGTCGAGAATGGAGTGGGGTGCCCCCATAACTCAGGCCCACTCGGGAGGCAGCAGCTGAGGCAGCAGCAGACCAGGGCTCCCCAAGCAGGCAGGAGCCTGGATCCATTGTTGAAGGTCTCTGCATAAACCCCCTGAGGGAAGTGAGCCTGAGAGGTGGCCCTGCCCCCATCTGAGCACCTGAACTTAATCTCACACTGAATAGCAGCCCCGCCCCCACCAAAAACCCTGAGGCTGGGGAGCAGCATTTGAATCTCAGACCCCAAGCACTGGCTGGGAGGATCCGGAGGCGAGGTGGGTGTGAAGAGAATATTCAGAGGTCAAGTCACTGGCTGGGAAAATGCCCAGAAAAGGGAAAAGAAATAAGACTATAGAAGGTTACTTTCTTGGTGAACAGGCATTTCCTCCCTTCCTTTCTGATGAGGAAGAACAATGCTTACCATCAGGCAAAGACACAGAAATCAAGGCTTCTGTGTCCCAGCCCACCCAATGGGCTCAGGCCATGGAAGAGCTCAAAAAGAATTTTGAAAATCAAGTTAGAGAGGTAGAGGAAAAGCTGGGAAGAGAAATGAGAGACATGAAGTCAAACCATGAACAGCAGATCAGCACCCTGCTAAAGGAGACCCAAAAAAATGCTGAAGAAAATAACACCTTGAAAAATAGGCTAACTCAATTGGCAAAAGAGGTTCAAAAAGCCAATGAGGAGAAGAATGCTTTCAAAAGCAGAATTAGCCAAATGGAAAAGGAGATTCAAAAGCTCACTGAAGAAAATAGTTCTTTCAAAATTAGAATGGAACAGATGGAGGCTAATGACTTTATGAGAAAGCAAGAAATCACAAAACAAAACCAAAAGAATGAAAAAATGGAAGATAATGTGAAATATCTCATTGGAAAAACAACTGACCTGGAGAATAGATCCAGGAGAGACAATTTAAAAATTATGGGCCTACCTGAAAGCCAGGATCAAAAAAAGAGCCTAGACATCATCTTTCATGAAATTATCAAGGAAAACTGCCCTGATATTCTAGAACCAGAGAGCAAAATAAATATTGAAAGAATCCACCAATCACCTCCTGAAAGAGACTCAAAAACAGAAACTCCTAGGAATGTTGTGCCCAAATTTCAGAGTTTCCAGGTCAAGGAGAAAATATTGCAAGCAGCTAGAAAGAAACAATTCAAGTATTGTGGAAATACAATCAGGATAACACAAGATCTGGCAGCTTCTACATTAAGGGATCGAAGGGCATGGAATAGAATATTCCAGAAGTCAAAGGAACTACGACTAAAACCAAGAATCACCTACCGAACAAAACTGAATATAATACTTCAGGGGAAAAATTGGTCTTTCAATGAAATAAGGGACTTTCAAGCATTCTTGATGAAAAGACCAGAGCTGAAAAGAAAATTTGACTTTCAAACACAAGAATGAAGAGAAGCATGAAAAGGTGAACAACAAAGAGAAGTCATAAGGGACTTACCAAAGTTGAACTGTTTACATTCCTACATGGAAAGACAATATTTGTAACTTGAAACTTTTCAGTATCTGGGTACTGGGTGGGATTACACATACACCATGCACACACACACGCATACACATAGAGACAGAGTGCACAGAGTGAATTGAAGAGGATGAGATCATATCTTAAAAAAATGAAATCAAGCAGTGAGAGAGAAATATATTGGGAGGGGAAAGGGAGAAATGGAATTGGGCAAATTATTTCTCATAAAAGAGGCAAGCAAAAGACTTATTAGTGGAGGGATAAAGAGGGGAGGTGAGAGAAAAACATGAAGTTTACTCTCATGACATTCCACTAAAGGAAAGAATAAAATGCACACTCATTTTGGTATGAAAACCTATCTTACAATACAGGAAAGTGGGGGATAAGGGGATAAGCACGGTGGGGGGGAGGATGGAAGGGAAGGCATGGGGAGGAGGGAGCAATTTGAGGTCAACACTCATGGGGAGTGACAGGATCAAAAGAGAATAGAAGTAATAGGGTACAGGATAGGATGGAGGGAAATATAGTTAGTCTTATACAACACAACTATTATGGAAGTCATTTGTAAAACTACACAGATTTGGCCTATATTGAATTGCTTGCCTTCCAAAGGGAAGGGGTGGGGAGGGAGGGAGGTAAAGAAGTTGGAACTCAAAGTGTTAGGAACAACTGTCAAGTACTGTTCTTGCCACTAGGAAATAAGAAATGCAGGTAAAGGGGTATAGAAAGTTATCTGGCCCTACAGGACAAAAGAGAAGATGGAGACAAGGGCAGAGAGGGATGATAGAAGAGAGAGCAGATTGGTCATAGGGACAATTAGAATGCATGGTGTTTGGGGGGGGAGGTGATAGAAGGGGAGAAAATTTGGAACCCAAAATTTTGTTAAAATGAATGTCAAATTAATTAATTAATTAATTAAGAAAAAAAAAACGTTGTCAGGATTTTTTTCAGTTGTATCCAACTCTTCATGACCCCATTTGGGGTTTTCATGGTAAAGATACTGAAGTGGGTTTGCCATTATCTTCTCCAGCTCATTTTATAGATAAGTAAACTCAGGTAAAGGGGATAAGTGACTTTTCCAAGGTCACACAGCTAGGAAGTGTCTAAGGCTACATCTGAACTCAGATCTTCCTGATTCCAGTCCTTAAAAAGACATGGTTAGTATAGATATATGTTTTGCATGATTTCATGGTTGGTTGTTGTCCTTCATTCTTGCAGAGGACCAAAATGACATCACTACACTTGAGTCAAGTTTCAATGTGTCTGACTGTAGGTGATCAGACCAATAGGAGCTTGGAATGCTCCACCACAAGTCGGGCACAAGGAGTCCTTGTGAATGTTTGGGGTGGATATTTTAAATGTGCCCATCCTGCATTTCCTTTGAGCTGTCTCAATTCTGCTTTGCTCACAGAGCACAGCCCTTTCTCTGATGTGGGCACAACATGCTAAGCAGTACTATGTCAGTGTCTCCCATGTCACACAATCAATTCCAAAGCTCTTGTGAGACCTTGAGAGCGTCCTTGTATCACTTCTTCTGACCATCATGTGAGCTCTTGCCCTGTGTGAGTTCTCCATAAAACAGTCTTTTTGGTAAGTATATGCTTTGCATTCTTATGGGCCAGCCCATAAGAGTTGCACTCTCTGAAGCAGAATGTTCAGTGTTTGGGAGGCTCTGATGGAAAGTATGAGAGAGAAGAGGTATTAGATTGATGACCAAACTGAAGGTCTACAGAGCCATTGTGCTGACCTTGTTGTATGCCTGTGAAACATGGACAGTCTACCAGAACCATGCCATGAAACTGAATTGCTTCCATTTAAATTGTCTTAGGAAAATTCTGAGGATCACCTGGCAGGATAAGGTACCAGACACTGAAGTCCTTGCTCAAGCTGAACTGCCAGACATTCAAACTCTGCTTCAGAGAACACAGCTCCAATGGACTGGCCATGTTGTTTGAATGCAAAACGTATGCTTGCTAAAATAAAGAAAAGAAAAGACTAAAAGTTTGACTTCATATGTATAATGGGCATTATATTTCTTGTCTGGAGATGGGGTGGAAAGAGGAAAAAAACTTGGAACTGAAAATAAAATTAAAATTTATTTTAAAAACATTTTGCTATAAGAAATGATGAAAGGGATTTTTTCAGAGGAACCTGGGAAGACTTGTAGGAACTGATGGAGAGTGAAGTAAGCAGAACAAGGAAAATAATTTATGGAATAACAAAACAATACAAAGGTAAACAACTGTGAAAGACTTAAAAACTCTAGTCAAGGCAATCACATACCATGAAAACCAATAATGAAGCATGCTACCCACATCCTGACAGGAAGGTGATGGACTCAGGGTGTAGAATGAAACATAATTTTGGACATAACTAATATGTGACTTAACTAGCCATATTTGTTACAATGGTTCTCTTTTTCTTTTCTTTTTCCAGTGGATAAGTGTGAAAGACAGAGAGAGAGAAAATAGATTTTTGTCAACCGAGAAAAATAAAAATTCAACCTATCAAATGAAAAAAATCAAATGAGGCATAAAACAAGGAGATCAAAATGACCAAAGATGAGCCATGCCATTGCTGTGAAAGATATCCAATACAAAGTGCAAGCAGATGCTGGATTCCTTCTAGATACTGAGATCCTCCAGTTGCTCCTGTATGTGGATGATCATATACTGATTACATCAAGCCCTAAAGTGCTTCAAAGCCTCCTAAATGAGATTCATGAACACGAAAAAGAGTTTGAGCTAACTATTCACACAAGAAAAACATGCAGGAAAAAGTGGGTGAAGAATGTCTATTGTCTGTAGACTATACTATGCATTTGATGGACAGCTCTTAGAGAGAGTTCATCTATCTATCCATTTGCCTGTCTATCTCATCTATCTATCTCTATTATCTATCTATCTATCCGGGGCAGCTAGGCGGTGCAGTAGGTAGAGCACCAAGTCAGGAGGACCTGAGTTCAAATCTCACCTCAGACACTTGACACTCACTAGCTGTGTGACCTTGGGTAAGCCACTTAACCCCAATTGCCTCATCCTGGGTCATCTCCAGTCATCCTGATGAATATCTGGGCACTGGATTCAGATGGCTCTGGAGGAGAAGTGAGGCTGGTGACCTACATAGCCCTCCTTCACTCAAAACAAAGTCAAGTGCAAGTCCTGTCATCATTTCTCTGATGGCATGGTCTTCTTTGGCAACGAAGGATGAACACACATGGACATCTATCTATATCATATATATAATATATATATATATATATACATAAGTATTGTCTATCTATCTTGAATATACAGAGTAGATGTTCAATGAGATGGGACCAGAATTGAACAGAAGGAAGAGAGTAGACTGAATCACCATTGGAAATTGCATAATGTTTTTAATTATCCTAAGTTTCTGCTGGACAAAAAGTTCATTTTTTTAAACTACCAATATTTTTCTGGCAATATTATATGTCTACAAGTGATACAAAAAAACCAGAAAACCAACACAGATTATAGAATCCATCAATTAATTAGAAAGAACTTATTAAACACTTACTAGATTCAAGCACTGATAAATTAATTGTTGAATTAAATTGGAATGTTGCCCAAAGAGCAATGGTAAGAAAGCCTGCAAAACATGACCAATGAAGGATTCCTCAGGAGAAATTGCATAAAAGATATTAGAAAGATGTACAATTGGAAAAACAAGTTCTTGCTGGTCATGGTTGGTTGGTTGTTGTCCTTCATTCTTGAAGAGGACCAAAATGACATCACCATGGTAAAGTGAAGTTTCAGTGTGTCCAACTGTGACTGATCAGACCAATATGAGCTTGGAGTGCTCTACCATAGGTTGGGCGCAGACAGAAACTGTGAATATTTGGGGTGGGTACTCCAAATTTGCGCATCCTACTTTGTGCTGTCTTAATTTTGCTTTGTTCATAGAGCACAGCACCCTTTCTGATGTGGGCATGTCATGCGGAGCAGTCTTATGCCAGAGTCTCCCATGTCTCACAGTCAAATCCAAAGTTCTTAAGAGAGACCTTGAGAGTGTCCTTGCATCATTTCTTCTGGCCACCATATGATTGCCTGCCCCATGCAAGTTCTCCTTAAAATAGTCTTTTTTAGCAAGCGTACATTTTGCATTAGAACAACGTGGCCAACCCATCGGAGTTGCACTCTCTGAAGCATAGTTTGAATACTTGGCAGTTCAGCTCGAGCAAGGACTTCAGTGTCTGGTACCTTATCCTGCCAGGTGATCCTCAGAATCCTCCAAAGACAGTTCAAGTGGAAGTGATTGTTTCCTGACATGGCACTGGTAGACTGTCCATGTTTCACAAGCATATAACAATGAGGTCAGCACAGTGGCTCTGTACACCTTCAGTTTGGTAGTCAGTCTAATACCTCTTTTCTCCCAAACTTTTCTTTGGAGCCTCCCAAACACTAAGCTAGCTCTGGCAATGTGTGCATCAACCTCATTGTCAATGTGTACATCCCTGGAAAGTACACTACCAAGGTAAGTGAATTTATCCACAGCATTCAAAACTTCTCCATTTGTTGTAACTGATGGTTCCACGTATGGATGGTGTGGTGGTTGCTGATGGAGCACCTGTTTTCTTGGTGTTAATTATTAGGCCAAAATTAGCACAGGCAGCAGAGAACTGATCCATACTTTGTTGCATGTCAGCTTCAGAGGCTGCATTGAATGCACAATCATCTGCAAACAGAAAATCATTCACCAACACTCCCTGCACTTTGGTCTTGGCTTGTAGCCTTTTCAAATCCAAGAACTTACCATCAGTACGGTAATTGACCTGGATGCCAAGTTCATCCTCATTGAAAGCATTTGTCAACATGGCTGAAAACATCATGCTAAAAAGCATGGGAGCAAGCACACAGCCATGTTTCACTCCACTGGTGACTTGGGAAGGTACAGGAGCTTTGTCCACTATCCAGAACCTGGGCAAACATGCCATCATGAAATTGAAGTACAATACTGAGGAACTTCTCCAGGCAGCCACATTTTGACATAATTTTCCATAAGCCCTCATGACTAACAGTGTCAAAGGCTTTGGTCAGATCTACAAACATTGTGTACAGACCTCTGTTCTGCTCCTTGCATTTCTCCTGGAGTTGTTGGGAAGCAGACATCATATTGACTGTTCCTTGGCCTGTTCTGAAGCCACACTGGCTCTCAGGTATATGACCATCTTCCAGGTGAAGGATCAATCTATTAAGGAGGATTCTAGCAAGAATTTTGCCAGCAATGACTAAGGGAGAGACCCCCTTGTGATTGTCACAGGACAGTCTATTCCCTTTACCTTTATAAAGATGGACATTGGAGGCATCCTTGGACTCCTGGGGGATAACCTCCTGCCAGTGGAAAATTTCAGTCATCTTTTGTATGAGCAATGGTCCCCCTACCTTGTAAATCTCAGCTGGAATAGAATCAGCACCAGGTGCTTTGCCACATGAAAGTAGCCTAATGGCCCTCAAAACCTCTTCTTCAGTTGGAAGTTCAGCTAAGGAAGGATTTACTTAAATCTGAGGTAAATGATCAGTGGCCTCAGCATTGACTGATGATTGTCTGGACTATGGAAGTGTTCAGCCCATCTCTCTAGGATCATGTCTTTATCACTAATCAATGTGATTCCATTAGCACTGTGTAGTTGTGATGCACCATAGGTTTTTGATCCATAAATAACTCTCAAAGAATCATAAAAGCTTGTCATAAAGCAAGAGTGAAGGTTATCCTATAAAGTTCCCATCATGTTGGATGGACCCTTCTCCCCATGGGAAGGATTTGTGGGAGGATGTGTGCAAGAATCACTCAGAATGACATGGCACAGATAAGTTGTGATCTGTACCATTAGAAGGCCTATTAACATTGATTAGATTACAGAGTCATGAAAAAGAGGGAAAAGATAGGAAAGTGTGGAGGAAGGGAAGATTTAATAGAAAATGATGAGTTCTGTTTTGGATATGTTGAATTTGAAATGCTAACAGAACATCCAACTGAACCTGTATAACAGGTGGGTGGTGATGAGAGACTGGAGTCTAGAAGACAGTTGAACAGCCTCTTCACAGAGATGATCATTGAACCCAGAGGAGCTTGTAATGTCACCAAGGATGAGAACATAGAGAATGAGAACAGGGTCAAGGAGAGGGCTTTAATGGACATCAGTGCTTAGGGAAGAGAAATTCATGATAAGCCAAGAAAGGGGATAAAGAAGGAGCAGGCAGGAAGGTAGGGAAAGAATTGAGAGAGAGAGAGAGAGAGAGAAAGAGAGAGAGAATGTTAAGGAAATCAAAGGAAGCTGGGGTATCCAGGAAGAGATTACTCCCTATGATGCACTCACTCCCATCCTAAATCTGCCCTGACCTGGCAGTCCTAGCCAGGAAGTATGTGCTTCATTCTTGAATACCAGAAGATCCAGATAGAGGGAGAGGTAGGGAGACAGAAGGGAGAAGAACAAAAAGGGAAGAGAGAGGAGAGAAGAAGGGAAAGGGAAGAGAGAGAGAAGGGAAGAGGGGAGAAGGGAAAGAAATAGAGGAAGAGAGAAAGGGTGACACAAAGGGAGAGTTGGGGAAAGGAGAGAAAAAGAGAGGGAGGGAAGGAGAGTGGGAAAAGTGGGAATGAAAGAAAGGGAGAAGAAAAGGGAGAGGGGAGTGGAAGGGAAGGAGGGAGAGACAGAGACAGAGACACAGAGAGAATTTAGTAAACACTCATGTGTCAGGCAGTATTAATTGCTGGGGATACAAAAATAAGAAAACAAGACAGGCCCTAGTCTCAAGGAGCTTACATTGTAGTAGGGGAAGACAAAACATAATGCAGAGCTGGAAAGTGGGGGCCAGAGGTAAGCATGTGGAGTCAAGGCTTCTGGTGAGAAAGTGAATCATTCTGGATATAGAGTTAATCTGGGAGCAAAGTGAATGTGGTGAGTGCCTTTCATGAAATAGTAATCCTGACCAGGGACTCACAAATCACCAGAACATGTCCCAGGGAGGAGGCACCTGGGGTTGGGGCATGGTAGAATTCAAAGGAAGGGAAGACTTCATCTCTTGTTCTCATCTTCCTTTCTCCTGAAGTTGTGAGTTAAGACTCTCTTTTTAGGCTTTTTTTATGAGGAGAAAGGTGTACCTCTCCAATACTCAGGCAACAAGAATATCATGCTGCCTTGAAACTGCAGAGGAAATCAGAATGCTGGGAATGCCCACTGGTCTCAAGCAGAAGTACCTAACTTCCCTTTCCCTTGGGGAGTTTGCCTTGATTCTGCGTCTAATGGAGCTAACCTCTCCCATCCTGATGAATAATTGGCAGGGAAAGAGGTGAAGCATGTAGAAGTAGGATAAGGGCAACATGAGGAGCAGCCATATCAGAGAAACCAATACTTTGCAAGAGCATATGGAAGCTGGGGAGGCAAGTCAGCACCATGGGGGTGTATCTGGGCAGATTACACTTTGCTGAAACTCATCCGAAGAATTGGAATCCAAAGCAATGTTCTCCATCTTCCTTCTCTGATTTCCTTCCTCTTTTTAGAGGGCATATTTTCTAGGATGGGAGACATCTGTGTTTCTTTTTTTTTTCTTTTTTTAAAAATTTATTTATTTAACTTTTAACATTCCTTTTCACAAAATTTTGGGTTCCAAATGTTCTTCCCATTTGTCCCCTCCCCCCACCCGAAAACACCAAGCATTCTAACTGCCCCTATCACCAATCTGCCCTCTCTTCTATCATTCCTCCCTTCCCTTGTCCCCATCTTCTCTTTTGTCCTGTAGGCCAGATAACTTTCTATACCCCTTTACCTGTATTTCTTGTTTCCTAGTAGCAAGAACAGTACTCGACAGTTGTTCCTAATACTTTGAGTTCCAACTTCTCTTCCTCCCTCCCTCCCCACCCCTTCCTTTAGAAGGCAAGCAATTTAATATAGACCATATCTGTGTAGTTTTGCAAATAACTTCCATAATAGTCGTGTTGTGTAAGACTAACTACATTTCCCTCCATCCTATCCTGCCCCCCATTGCTTCTATTCTCTCTTTTGATCCTGTCCCTCCTCAAGAGTGTTGACTTCAGATTGCTCCCTCCTCCCATTGCCCTCCTTTCCATCATCCCCCTATCCTGCTTATCCCCTTATCCCCCACTTTCCTGTATTGTAAGATAGGTTTTCATACCAAAATGAGTGTGCATTTTATTCCTTCCTTTAGTGGAATATGATGAGAGTAAACTTCATGTTTTTCTCTCACCTCCCCCTCTTTTTTCCTCCACTAAAAAGTCTTTTGCTTGCCTCTTTTATGAGAGATGACATCTATGTTTCTTAAAGATTTGTTTACATTGTCTCTTAAGCTGGCAGTTGTGATAAATATGGTTAACACTGCTGTGTGTGTTTTATTGTTCAAATGTAGTGGATAGGAACAACTGGAAAGCATCTGGGAGAGGAGAGAGAGGGAGACAGAGAGAGAGAAAGAGAGAGAGAGAGTTCAGAGGGCAGTATTTTGGCAGTATTTTTATTTTTTGGTCAACAACTCATTGGCTGGGGGCTCAGAGCTCGAAAGGAGAGATATTGATTGATTTTTTTTTTACAAGTCTCCAGCAAACACAGAGAAAACCCGTACTTGCATCCTTCTATCCAGGGGTTCTTCACCTATTTGGTGTCATGGACCCATTTGGCAGGTTGGTCTATGGACTCCTCAGAATTATGATTTTTAAAAATTTATAATTGAAGGGAATGTCAAATTTACTTAGAGGTTAGTTAAAAAAATAAAGGCATACTTTCCCCCATCCAAATTTGCAGACCCCTGAAATCTATTTAACAAATTGTGAACTCCTGCTCTAAGTATGAGTCAGCAGTGTCTGGGGAAGCTATGACCAGCTGACTGGCATCTGAGGTAGGGTTTTTATCATTTTCCTTCCCTTTCCCCCAGAGCTTGGCTTAAGAGGAAATCGCCTCCTTGAGGGGAGGGGCCAAGGGAATGGCTAGAAAAACAGTCACATTCTGGGGGAAGGGGATCTTAGGTGGACATAAGTAAGAAAAAGTGCCAGCCTTGCTCACTTGCACAACATAGCACACAACACCAAACCATTACAACAAGTGGAAGTGACTTTCTAGAATTTTAACAGTAAAAAGGACAGATAATTGAGCAAATTATAGGGTCAGATGAAGGGTTTTTTTTTTCAGTATGGGGGGACGTGAGGATATTTGTAGGTATCAGGGAAAGACTCAATAGATCAGAGGAGATTAAAGGTGAGAAATCAAGAGGATGATTAATGCCAAAAGTTTTCAGAGAAGACAATACAGTAGGATTGTTAGACCTTGAGTCAACAAAGACCTTGGTTGAAATCCCACCTCTAATGCTTACTAGCTGTGTGACCCTGGGGAAGTCACTTAGCATCCCTGTATAACGGGCATAAAGGGTTGTTGACAATCAAATGGGCTAATGTATACAAAAGCACTTTGCAAACCATTAAATATTATATAAAATGCAAGATATTACTAGTATTCTCTGGTTTTCTGACCTTGAAAAGAAGAGAAAATATAATATAGGGGATAGAGCATTAACCTTGGAGTAAGGAAGAATGAGGTTTAAATCCTGCCTCAGATACTCACTAGCTCTGTGACCCTAGGTAAGTCACTTAACCTGTCTAGCCTCAGTTTCCAAAAAAATAGACAAAGAGGTTGAACTAAATGACCTCTAACATCCCTTTTACCTCTAAAACTATTATGATTCTATTTTTCTCAGTCTGAAGCAAAGGAGACTTGCTAGGTTAACTCACTTGAGGTTGGATTTGAATCCAGGATACTTCAGATTCCAGACTCAGCACCCTTTCCACTACACCGTGATGCCTCTTAATCTCCACAGACTTTAGCTTCTTCATCTGCAAAATGAGAGACTTATGCTGGGGGACTTCTAAGTTCTAAATGGTCAATGATCAGCGATGATCAATCAGTCAAGAAGCATTGATTAAACACCTACTACGTGTTAAGAGCCTTACTCAGCTCAACACTGGGGATGCAAATACAAAAAAAGAAATTCTCCACTACCCTGGGACCTTCATTGAACAAACATTGATGACAGGAGCTTATTTATTTTATGTCCTCAGCAAACAGTAGAGGGCTCTGCTCCCTGTAAGTTCTCAGAATGATCAGGGAGGTCATCCCTATAATTTCAGTCCACCATAGCTGAAAAATGTCAAGTTCTGCTGCCACCTTCTGGTAGTCCTTTCTGAAAAGAGAAAGCCAGGCCTTAATAACAAGAGTGCTTGCTTAAGCAAGAGAGTCTCACCTGATTACATCTTCATTGGTCCAGGAGCTCCCTAGGGTCAGGGACTGGTGATGGGGACCAAGTCTCTTCCATTTGAGAAAGTGGTCTCTAAGGCTGGGGCCTGTGTCTTATCCATGAAAATGGGAACTCCTGAAAGATGGAGGTCATATTCCCCTTTCATCATAGTTGGGGCTCCCTCCTACTGGGGAGCACATCTCTCTCTTCACATAGAATTCTCTGAAGTTAGGAAAATTGTCTCACCCATAAGATTAGGGACTCTCCAGGGACAGAAGCTCTATCTCCCTCATCAGCTTGGGTTCTCTCTCCCTTACAGAGGAAACTCCTTTTTCCCTCCAATGGACCATGACACCATGTCTCCTCTATTAGGGTGAGGGCTTGTTGCGGGGAGGGGGATGGGTGAGGAGAGGGCACTCGCCACTGTTTCCTCCCTCATCTCCTAATGTCCAGTATTGGATCTTACTCAAGTTCTTGAGATACTAGAATGAGAAAATAAAGAAAACTGAAGTTTTCTCTTCTGGGGTGAGTGGAGAAGGAGTTAGTAAGAACAAGAGAGATTTTCTCTGAAATGAATAGATTAAAGCTTTAAAGAATCCTAGATTTAGAACTTTACAGGATCTCAAAGGCCATTGAGCACAATTTCCTCATTTTGCATGTGAGACAACTGAGGCCCAGGGAGACTTGGCAATTTGCCCAAGGTCACACAGTGGGTAGCCAACCTGGGACTTGAGCCTATGTCCTCTGCGTCCAAATCCAGATGTCTTTCCTCTGTACCATCTACCATTCTCTATGGTACCTGGATTCATCACTTAAAAAAAAATTCTGTGATAATAACAATCCTTCTCATTTTTACATTATCCATTACTTCTAAAAATATTTCCTTATCAGTTATCTCATATTGTCCTCACACCAGCTCTGCTAGGTCAGCATAGATAAAAGGTCAGCACAGTTTAATGGAGAGAATACTTCTCTGGTAGTAAGGAAGATCTAGGTTCTAGTTCTGCCTGTCATTAACTAAATCTTAGGCAAGTATTACACCTCTGGGCCTCAGTGTCCTCAATTATAAAAGGGGTTTGAACTTGATTATCTCTAAAGTGCCTTCTAGTTCTGAGATCCCATGTTCATAGGCTGGCAAAACAATTCAATTCCACAATGTTTATTAAGTGATTACTGTGTGAAAGGTTCTGTGTAAGAGAGATGTGCTCCCCAGTAGGAGGGAGCCCCAACTATGATGAAAGAGGAATATGACCTCCATCTTTCAGGAGTTCCCATTTTCACAGATAAGACACAGGCCCCAGCCTTGGAGACCACTTTCTCAAATGGAAGAGACTTGGTCCCCATTACCAGTCCCTGACCCTAGGGAGCTCCTGGACCAATGAAGATGTAGTAATCAGGTGAGACTGTCTTGCTTAAGCAAGCACTCTTGTTATAAGGCCTGGCTTTCTCTTTTCAGAAAGGACTGTGTAAGATGGGAGTGACATAGACCCTATTGTCATGGAACCTACATTCTCATGGGAACACAGATATTTGTAGAAATTACTATAATACAAGTGCGAGTGAAATGAATGAAGGAAAAATCCAGACAAATCATGAAAAATCTGAAACTGGAGAGTTGGGAAGACTCTCACGGTAAAGGCTGGGTCTGAGTTGGTTCTTGAAGAAAGCAAGGGAGACTATGAAATCATTTCTTTCTGGAATAGACCTTTGAGATCATCTAGCTTAATCCCACCTCATTTTACAGATGAGGAAGCTGAGGTCCATAGGCAGTGAGCAGTAGAACCAGGACTTGCACCCAAGGGCAGCTTGGTAGTACAGTGAATAGAGCTCTGGGCCTGGAGTCAGGAAGACCTGAATTCAAATCCAGACTCAGGCACTTACTAGGTACATGACCTTGGTCAAGTAATTTAACTCTATATGCCTTGGTTTCCTCATCTGTAAAATGAGCTGGAGAAGGCAATGACAAACCAGACCAATATCTTTGCAAAGAAATGGGATCACAAAGAGTCAGACATGACTCAACAGCAACAAAAACAACCTCTTACTAAAAAAACAGACAGAGAGAGAAAGAGAAACACAGGTGCCTATTCATTCCAGGTGTGAGAAGACTGTGAGTAAAGACTTACAGCACTCAACTCGATGACAAAAGTAAAATATACCAGAACTCACCTAGCAAAACAGATCAAGTCTAGCTCTTCAGCCTGAAATTCAGGGGTCTCTACAGTCTGGCCAAAGGTGAGCTATCTAGCTTTATTTCCCTATACACAAATCTTCCATTTCAGCCAGATCTGATTATTTCCCCAAGTATAGAATTCTTATTCTGACTTTCTAAAATCCTACCAGTCCTTCAAAGTGGAGATCAAGCTTAGCCTCCTATGGAGAAGCTTCCCTGATAGCTCCAACCTACACTGACTTCCCCTTGCCCTGAAATACTACTACATTTTCAATCCTTACTGCTTACTCCAGCATTTGACTGCATAGTTCCACGTCTTGATGTTAATATTAACCAATGTAGACTTATGGGCATGCTGAAGACAGAAGCTCTGTTTTTTCTTTTCTTTTTGGTGCCGTGCATTAAAGCAGAGCTGAGTGCACAGTAGGGGCTCAATCCTAACAATAACTCATTTCAGTAATGCTTTACAAAGTGCTTCCTTCACAACAACCCCATGACTCCAGTAATGGAAGTATTATTATCCCCATTTTCCAGATGAGGTCACTGAAGCTCAGAGAACTTAAGAGACTCGGCCAATGTGATATAGCCAGTAAGTAGTGGAGCTGGAACTCTATGACTTCACTATAAACCCTGCAAATATCACAAGGAGGGGGAAGTGCATTATTAATTGCAGTCATTCTGTGTAGAAAGATCCAGAATAGAGGAAAAATAAAGTTAGGGGTAGTGTACTATTATAAGAAGTTTCCTGGAAGAGCTGAGTTTTCAACCTGGTTTTAAAGAACCATAAGAGACTATTTTTTGGCAAAAAGGGAGTGGGAGAGAGAGGGAGAGAGAGAGAGAGAGAGAGAGAGAGAGAGAGAGAGAGAGAGAGAGAGAGAGAGAGAGAGAGAGAGAGAGAGAGAGGAGAGAGAGAGGAAGAGAGAAATAGAGAGAGAGAGAGACCGAGAGACAGAGAAACAGACAGAGAGACAGAGAGCGTTTCTAGCTTTTGCTAGTCAAATAATGAGGGTCTGGGAGCTGTCCAGCAACATAATTCCTGAAGTTGGAACAGAGTTCTGGGAAGCAAGAGACCACCAAATATACAGAGCTGTAAAAGACAGAACCTCCCAGTATAACTTTCAGTGAAACAAACCTCCTCTCCCAGTAAGTTCCCTCCTTCCCCTCCTTCCTCCCTCCCTTTCGTCTCCCTCTTCCTGCTTCCCTCTCCCTCCTTCTTTCCCTCTTTCTTTCCCATCCCTCCTTTCTTCCTTTCTCTTTCTTATTCTCTATCTCTTTCTTTCTCTCAGCCTGTTGGGCTGAGAGTGAGGATAAGATGTCAAAATGAGAGATGAGGCCACCAGGTGCCTTTTCTTGGACTGACATGGATAGTACCATTCATGTCTTTGGTCCAGAAGATCAGGATTCTCTTAGCTGAGAGAGGTTTGTGAAGGTTGAGGTAGGTCTCATGAATTATATATTAAAGTTTAAGTGCCACTTAAGTTTATGGCTGAGCAAGTTTATTTTTATACATGTTTAGTATTTTATTTTCCCCCAATTACATGTAAAAACAATTGTCAACATTTGTTTTGAAAACTTTGAGTTCCAAATTCTCTCCCTTCCACCCTCCCCACACCACCTCCTCATTGAAAAGGCAAGCAATTTGATATAGCTTATACATGTGTAGTCATACCAAATATATCCATGATACTCATGTTGTGAAAGAAAACACAAAGAAAAATAAAGAAAAGTATACTTCAATCTGTATTCAGACACTATCAGTTCTTTCTCTGGTGATGGACAGCATTTTTCACCATAAGTCCTTCAGAGTTGTCTTGGATGGTTGTATGGGCAAGTTTATTTTAATTCACTAATAACCTCACCTTAATGAATTGATTCTGTCTGTTTCCATGTGAATTCATTGGTTTGAAGACTCCTGGTGAGGAACTTCCTCTGCTGGTGGAGATTGGCACCTGCTTCAGAAGTGATGGTTTTAGAGAGTTGCCTGAGGGCACTGAGAAGTTAAAAGTTGAGCTAGGAATTTGAATCCCAGGAATTCCTGACTCTGAAATCAGTGTACAGTAAAGAGGTAATGTAATCCTATAAACAGGATAGCTATTAATGTAAACCGTAGGCAGCTCTGGGAAGCTAGGCAGTCACAGACCTACTGAATGTGCTTGTGCAAACTCACTTCTCCCCACCTTCTTCTCCTGTTTGGATCTCTCCATCAACCCCACGGCTCACTTTTCCAAGCTCCATCCAACAACATAGCCTTTTTCAAGGTTGTAGAAAGTGAACGTTGAAATGTCCAGTTTGTTCCCTTCTCCATCTGTTATACTTGCCACCTGCTGATTTAGAGGTATATGAATTCTGAATTCGTACTCAGGCTTCTAATGGGACATTCTGCCCTCCCACTTTGTCCAACTGTTGTGAGAATAAAATGAGCACATGTTTGTAAAGCATGCAGTACTTATGCGTGATAATAAGCGCTTAATAAATGCTCATTTCTTTTTTTCTACCTTAAGTCACATGATTTATGTGATTGTTTTGCTGGTGGTCATTAAGTTTATATACATTATATACTGGTGGCAATTAAGTCTCTTTCACTTAAATACTTAATAATGCTATTAAGTGTGTATTTCTGATGTTAAGTATCTACGTGTTATATAATGATGGCTATTAAATTTATATACCGATGACTACTAAGTTTCTGCGTGTTATATAATGACGGCTTTTAAGTACATCCGCTTTTACAATTATGATTGTTAAGTTCACAACAATGTGCAGAAGCAGATCTCAAAATTCGGTTTTGGGATTTGTGTGCTGCTGCTCGGGTCTGGTGGGGGGGTCCTGTCCTTGCTCCCTTCCTTGGTACTTCAGAGGCTGCGGCTTTGAAGTGCACAATCCCGATAGCCTAAGCAGGGGAGGGGCAGAGGGGAGGGAGAGTCGTGGCCGTACATGGAGGACAGCCTGGACCGGGCAGTGTGCGTCCTAACTGGAGCCTCGCGGGGCTTCGGCTGCAGCCCGGCCTCGCGGTTGGCGGTTGGTCCGGAGCTGGCGCTGAGCACCTGAAACGATGGGGCCCTGGGGGAGCTGTCTGCCAAGCTAGGGGCAGCGAGGACCGGCCTTTGGGCGCCGTGCGTGTCTCCAGACCTAGGCAACGAGTCTGGGCTGCAGCGGCTGCTGGAGCGGCTGCGAGAGCTGCCCCGGCCACCGAACTTGCAGCGGCTCCTACCTACCAGTAACTCTGGTAAAGTCCTTGGGATGGAGGGACTGGATAATGAGGGGGAAGGAGAGGGGGGAGCGGAGTATGATCCTGAAAGAATCACGCAAGTGCCTGCCCCGATTGCCAAGAGGAGAGAATTTCAAAGGATTCAAAGGTAAAAAGAAATGCCTTTAGGGATCGTCTAGGACTAACCCGCACCTTTCCCACCACCATCATCACAAGTTCTGCTGAGAAGAAACTGCATCCCGAAGAGTGGCTGGTTGAAAACCCCACAAGTGGGACGTGACAGAGCCTTGGAGGGGGGAGGGGAGCTGAAAAAGAGCATTTCAGCTCTTTAAGGAAGTAGAGTAAAACGAGATTATGGGAAGTTATAAAGTTTCCCTTTAAGTCACATGAGTATTTTTTAAAAGAGGGCTAAAATGTTTATCATTAGTGATTATAAATCCAGGTTTGATATGATTTCAAGTTAAAATCTGTCCTGAAGGAATAACAATCAGCATCTGAGAATGCTCTTCCTATCAGGATTAAGCAGAAAAAAGATATTGTTATTCAGCATTTATGACTGTAAAGTGATTAACATAAAGATGGGTATATATTAGATGCAACATTACACAATTTTTAAATTTGGAGTTTGTTATGTATATAGATTTGGGTTTTAAAAAGGATGTGATAGAAATTTGATCATTTGAAACTCATATTTGGTTATAAATAAGCAGTGGAAATGCTGATGTTTGCTATATAATGGTAGAGTCACCTTTTTTCTTTGTTTAAGCTAGAAAAGCATTCTAATGTAGACAGTTATGATTAAGATGTGGAGGAACTGGATAATCTTAAGTAATGGGATTGAGAGATTTGGAAAGAAAGGTTTTGATTGAAGATATGAGAGTCAGATAATAAGGACTGAATAGTTCTGGATGGGTTAGTTTCAAATGGTTTCAGTAAGTAGTGAGGGTGTGAGGAAGTATTTTTAAAAGACAAAAAGAATCATGTAACTTGATTTGATAATTAGTAGCTCAGTCAAATTTGAGATGACTCTATCTGAAATGATATCAGGTGAAAGAGTACCCACGTGGTGGTAAGGAGATGAATTACTATGCAAGGTGATATGGAAATGCATTCAGCTGAATGGGTAATGACTTAAAGTTTTAAGTAAACTTAAATAGTTTAAATTTTTAAGTAAATCTAAATATTGTTATAGTAGGAATTGCATTGGTTCAAAAAACTTATGAATTCTGTGTAAGAGTTTTTGTGTTGTAGAATTCCTATTGAGAAATGAGAATTCTTGAAAAAATACATATATGTTTTTACATATGGGTGTGATTTTCAAGCCTGTTCCGTCTACGGATGTATTAAGTATGTTAAAAAGTTTATTTCTATTGTTAAGAAGGAAGTTTTAACTAAAATTGTTTTTGCTATTAATCAAACATTTACAAAAGTATGTTTGTAAAAGGAAGCTTATGGGCAAATGTGAAAAGATCTTGGTTTTAGATCTTGTAATTTTTGCCAATTAGGTTCATGAGGGTTATGTGATAAATTATAAACTGTTCTTAGATGAGGAAAATATTTGTTGTGTGAAGATATGTTTCATAAAATCTTTTGTATTATTTTTGAAAGGCCAACCTACCAATTTTATGTTTGTAAGCTAATTTGTTATAAAAACTTCAGGTTTTATGAGGGCATTGGAAGATAAGGGACAAGATAAGGGAAACTAGGAATTTTATGGCTCCAGGAAGCTCTATTGTAAATTTTAAGACACTGTCCTGGCCTCATTCCCCTTTCCTTTTGAAGTCCAGTCATTACAGAATGACTCCTCAAGATCTAATCTGAACGCAGATGGAGTTCTGAAATAAGGAATTTGTGTTGGTGATAAATAATCCCTAGTGATTGGTTTTTAGGACAAATTTAAGATTTAAGATGTGAGTCCTGGTAAAATTTTTTATTAGTGAAATCTGCCATTTGGTAAAAGCCTCTGGGACCATTACTTATTGTGTCATACTACTCAGAGAAGAATGTGACTGTTACAGGCAGCCTCAGGGGACAATCCTGTCATTATCCTGGGATGGGATCCTTCTGGCTCAGTTTCCCCATTGTGTTCCTCTGAAACAGAATGTTTTCCTCTTTGACTATTTCTGAGTCTGGTTATAAAGTGGAGATAATATCTAATTAGGTCCTTGCTTTTCATCTACGTGGCATCTTTCTATAATCAAAGCAGATAATTTAAATGTAAGCTGTTGCAATCTTGCTGTTTTCAGTTAATTGGGTACATGGGTACTCTGGTGTGAAAGATAAAATCTCTGAAACAGAACATTTTTTTGAATGTTATGGGAATGATTAGATAAAGAAAGGAAACCAAAGCGTAAATGTGATGTTGTCTCATTGTTCCATAGAACAAGACTGGGATTTCAAGTTGACTGTAATTCTATAGAACTGTTGAAGTTTAGGGGTATTTGAGACCCTAAAATAGTAACACACTGGGTCCTGCTCAGATGAAGTCAACCCAAACCTTCTTTCAGCTAAAGAAGGTCAAAATTTGTTATCTTATCTACAGAGGGACTAGAGAAGGAGTCTGGGGTAGCCCCAGATGGTCTGGGGGTTCCACGAATGGTCTTGATGGGAGTGGCCAGTAACCTAGAGAATTAGATTGTGATAAGGAAAAGCTTATGGGCCTCAGGAGAGCCAGT
Organism: Notamacropus eugenii; assembly: GCF_028372415.1. Lineage (NCBI taxonomy): Eukaryota > Metazoa > Chordata > Mammalia > Diprotodontia > Macropodidae > Notamacropus > Notamacropus eugenii. The sequence goes on from NC_092872.1 coordinate 738,985,076, forward strand.
TCACATATGGAAAGCCAAGGAGTTTTCAAGATGAGGTTTTCCAGGGCCCTTATAGACAAATAGGACTAAAACTCTTTTGGGAAAGGGGCAAAGGTCCCAACTCGGAATAAGGCTTTTACATGTTACAAAGACCAATTGAATAAATACAACTGATGGAATTGATTACTGAGACTAAATCAAAGACATCTTTAGTTTGTTTCTTAGAGGCAGGTAACCTCTGGTAATATTTGGCATTGATGGAAAAATTAAATGTTTCTGTTTTTATTTAAATTTATTTCATGAACATAGGTTGAAGTTAGTATGTGCTCGTTCTTTTAGACTGAGCAGGGTTAGAAAGGTACAGAGTAGTCTGGGAAACAGACGTAGATCTATTAGAGCAATATCTTATGGTTTTAAAGGTAAATTTGATTTTATGATTGTTATTTAATCAGGAACTAGAAAAGGTATAGAAAGGCATGCAAGCTACTTAAGACTTGCTTCAAAAGATGTTCCTTAGCCAATGTGAAATTATAATCATATCTGTCATATCTGAAACTTGATTATTAGAGTTTGCTATTTTAAGATTTTATGGGACTATTAACTGACTGTTCTTCTGAGTCTAACTCCAGGCGTGGATAGCAAGAGAGACTGTCTGAGCCACTGATCCATGATATCAGTGAGCCTGTGAGATGCTACTATGAAATGCAAAGGGGTTATCTCGTGGGAAGGTTGGGAGAGCTTCTGTTCAGCCTGGGCTGAGGTAGGATTCTCCTGACTCAATTTCCCTGATGACACCTGGCAGACTTTAAGCCTGGCTGAATGCCAGTTGAAAATCTACTCCTGCCTGGAACTGACAAAAAGTTAGGGAGATCTTGTTTCCCTGCAATGTCCTTACTCTTAGTGGCAATTTCCTGTAATGAAAAGTTTTGTAAGCTTAATACCAGATCTATTAAATAATAGATTGTTGGTAGGGGAACATCTGAGGTTAAGTCTAAAATTAAGCTATTAAGCTTAGGATTTCAGACTTAACAACAATAAGTTAGGGTCCCTTAATTCTTAATGATAGCATGGGAACATTCAGATTAAGAACCTGTGAGGTTAGCATACATAATTATTATTATTTTTCTCAGTGGGTTAATGTTAAAAGAAAAATGGTTTGGGGGGCGGAGCCAAGATGGCGAAGTAGAAAGACGCACATACACATAGCTCCGAACCCACAAACCACAGAACGGCTAGAGGGGACCAAGCCAGGGCGAATTCTGCACCCAGCGACCACGGAATATTGGAGCGAGGGAGATTTCTGCTCCGGAGAGACCTGCAAACCTCTCGCGGGGGGTCCTTCGCGCCGTGGACTGGGCGCCGGGACGGGGAGCAGAGTGCAGCCCTGCTGCGGCCACGACACCGTGAGGAAAAGATCCGAGAGGGCTACGGGGACGGGATCTCCAGCGGCCACGCGGGTCCCCCCACCCACAGAGGGACCTGCAAACCTCTCGCTAAAGGTCCGTCACGCTGCAGACGCCGAGCCCAGCCCGGACCTGCGGCAGCGAACGTGGCTCCAAGAGGTACAGATCTGAGAAGGCTCCAGAGACGGGACCTCCAGCAGCGGCACTAGCCCCCCCACCAACAGGTGACTGACGGGGGTAGGTGAGAGAGTCTCTTTGGTGGGTTGAGAGGGGAGTGGGGTGCCCCCATGGCTCGGGCCCCCCCAGGAGATAGAAGCTGAGAGGCAGCTGCAGACAGGGGCTCCCCAAATGGGCGGGAGCCTGGATCCATTGTGGAAAGTCTGTGCATAAACCCCCTGAGGGAACCAAGCCAGAGAGGCGGCCCTGCCCCTGACCTCAGCACCTGAACTTAATTTAACACTGAATAGCAGCCCTGCCCCCGCCAAAAACCCTAAGACGGGAAACAGGATTTGAATCTCAGTCCCCAAACGCTAGCTGGGAGGACCAGGAGGCGAGGTGGGTGTGAGGAGAACATTCAGAGGTCAGGCCACTGGTTGGAGAGAATGCCAAGAAAAGGGAAAAGAAATAAAACTATTGAAGGGTACTTTATCGGAGAAAAGACACTTCCTCCCTTCCTTTCTGATGGGGAGGAACAATGCTTGCCATCAGGCAAAGACACAGAAATCGAGGATTCTGTGTCCCAGCCCACCCAATGGGCTCAGGCCATGGAAGAGCTCAAGAGGAATTTTGAAAATCAAGTTAGAGAGGTGGAGGAAAGACTGGGAAGGGAAATGAGAGGGATGAGGGAGAAGCATGAAAAGCAGATCAGCTCCCTGCTAAAGGAGAACCAAAAAAATCTTGAAGAAATTGGCACCTTGAGAACTAGCCTAACTCAGCTGGCAAGGGAGGTGCAAGGGGCCAATGAGGAGAAGAATGCTTTCAAAAGCAGAATTAACCAAATGGAAAAGGAGATTCAAAAGCTCACTGAAGAAAATAGATCTTTCAAAACTAAGGACTTTATGAGAAAGACAGATATCTCAGAACATACCGCGCAGATTCAAAAAATGGAAGATAATGTGAAATATCTTATTGGAAAAACAACTGACCTGGAAAATAGAATCAGGAGAGACAATGTAAAAATTCTGGGACTACCTGAAAACCATGATCAAAAGAAGAGCCTAGACACCATCTTCCATGAAATTATCAAGGAAAACTGCCATGAGATTCTAGAACCAGAAGGCAAAATAAATATTCAAGGAATCCGCAGAACACCGCATGAAAGAGATCCAAAAAGAGAAACTCCTAGGAGCATTGTGGCCAAATTCCAGAATTCCCAGGTGAAAGAGAAAATATTGCAAGCAGCTAGAAAGAAACAATTCAAGTATTGTGGAAATACAATCAGGATAGCACAAGATCTGGCACCCTCTACATTGAGGGATAGAAGGGAATGGAATAGGATATTCCAGAAGTCAAAGGAACTAGGACTGAAGCCAAGAATCACCTACCCAGCAAAACTGAGTATAATACTTCAGGAGAAAAAATGGTCTTTCAATGAAATAGAGGACTTTCAAATTTTCCTGATGAAAAGACCAGAGCTGGAAAGAAAATTTGACTTTCTAACACAAGAACGAAGAGAACCATGAAAAGGTGAACAGCAAAGAGAAGTCATAAGGGACTTACTAAAGTTGAACTGTTTACATTCCTACATGGAAAGACAATATTTGTAACTCTTGAAACATTTCAGTATCTGGGTACTGGGTAGGAGTACACACACACACACCTGCACACATGCACACATACATAGAGACAGAGTGCACAGAGTGAATTGAAGAGGATGGGATCATATCTCAAAAAAAAAAATGAAATCGAGCAGTGAGAGAGAAATATTGGGAGGAGAAAGGGAGAAGTTATGTGGGGCAAATTATCTCTCATAAAAGAGGCAAGCAAAAGACTTATTAGTGGTGGGATAAAGAGGGGAGGCAAGAGAAAAACATGAGGTCTACTCTCATCACATTCCACTAAAGGAAAGAATATAATGCACACTCATTTTGATAGGAAAACCTATCTCATAATACAGGAGAGTGGGGGACAGGGGCACAAGCAGGATGTGGGGGAGGATGGAGGGGAGGGCATGGGGAGGAGAAGAATGCAATACGAGGTCGACACTCATGGGGAGGGAAAGGACCATAAGAAAATAGAAGTAAAGGGGGATAGGATAGGATGGAGGGAAATATAGTTAGTCCTATACAACACAACTAGTATGGAAATCATTTGCAAAACTAAACAGATATGGCCTATATTGAATTGCCTGTCTTCCAAGGGGAAGGGGTAGAGAGGGAGGGAGCTAAAGAAGTTGGAACTCAAAGTGTTAGGACCAAATGTAATGTTCTTACCACTGGGTAACAAGAAATACAGGTTAAGGGGTCAAGAAAGCTATCTGGCCCTACAGGACAAAAGAGAAGACAGAGACAAGGGCAGGGAGGGAGGATAGAGGAGAGAGCAGATAGGTCACAGGGGCAATTAGAAAGCTCGGGTTTGGGGGGGGGAGGGGATAAAAGGGGAGAAAATTTGTAACCCAAAATTGTGTGAAAATAAATGTTAAAAGTTAAATTAAAAAAAAAAAGAAAGAAAAATGGTTTGTCATCTATATTGTAAATGCTTTAAAAGAGCATCACATGACCAAAAGTTGGAATTGTTTTATGTGATATGTACTGTGTTAAAAATGGTTATTTACTGTATTTATGTAAGTACTGAAGCCTGTTAGTAACTCTAGCGAAATCTCATCTGCTTGATGGAAATGAACAGTGAATTAATGTAAAATTTAAAAACTGGGTTCTAATGTGAATTTCTTAAACACGACAATTGGTCAAAGTTCCAACTTTGATTTTGTAAGTGTATAAAGCTTAGGAAAGGTCATCTAAAATGGTATTAAGGTCAGTTTTGTAGGAGAATGGATATCTGGATTTCTACAGGGAGATAAAGGAAAGAAGATACTGAGATCTGTGCTGAAGACGACTTGAACGAGCATCCAGACCAGAAAACTACATCAGCTGATGTTCTTCCCCTGACGGTTGTATGAGATGGGAGCTCTAAATGGACAATTCATGAATTTACCCTTTCCTTTTGAATCTCTGTTTCTGTACTTATAAAAGAGGACTGCCCCCTTGTAATTTGTCAATGCATCAGTCCACTTTACTCTCTTCCCATATTCATAAAGGGAGATAGATGAAGGGAAGAATTCATAGAGGAAAGAAAGTGAAGAGGTATTGATTGGATTTAGGTGTGGAAAGAGAAATTTTAATAAAGAAAAAAAGGGGAAATTTTGTGGGAAGCAAGCAAGTTCTGTTGTCCACATTCCTAGGTGATAAGGGTTGTGACTTAGCAAGGACAGGTTAGAGGTCAGAAACTAATGCACAGGTTCAAGAAGCTGTGTGAGGAAAGGCCTATTAGAGAGGACAACATGGAGTCACATGGACAGGGGACGGTATTGCAAGAGATCCAAAGTTAGGAAAACAGTATAAGAAACCCCAGCTTTCTGCACATGTTGAAGTAGTCCTGTTACCTTCCTGGGGAGGCTACCTAGCCATTCAGGGGGAATGGATATAAAGCTTAATAAAGGCTTTCCTGATTTCCCAACAGGTAGTGTCCTTTTTTTAAGGTGAGCATATTTCTCACTGGTGGGGGCTTGTTAGACGGGCTCACTTCTAACATCTGATCTGGTCGGGTTGCTGCCTTCTTGGGAGTATTGAGTGTGTGATTTCACATTTTCCAGGACTACATATGCTCCAGAGCAGCAGGCTTTCAGTGCTCCCAAGGTGGTCTGTTTGTGTGCACCAAATCTGATCACTGGCCTTAGTGTGAGCTCTGCAAGATCCTGACCTGGGTCTGGATCTGAACAACAGTAGGTGCTGCTGCTGCTCCTGCACTCAGGTACTGGGAAGTTCTGGTTCAGACAGATGGAACTTTAGGCTTCTCTTGGGTTGGGCTCCTTGCTCTGGGTTATTTTTTTTCAGGCTTCAGACTGGGTAAAAACTGGAACTGAGATCCTGTTCTGTTCCTGGGGATAGAGCCCCACAAGTTACTGCATGTTTCTGACCTTCCTGTTTGCTGGGTATGCAGGCCAACAATCCCTCTTCACTTGGAATAACACCCCTGAGCTCAGTCCCCTTCCTCAGTCTGCAATGGATCTGTAACTGGGAATTGGGTAGACTGGGTAATAGGTGATAAAACTGCCAGTTGGCATCTGTTCCTGAACCCTGCATGGGGTGATATTCTGCCATGAGTCCGGAACCTCATCTTGCCCTCAGACACAGTCCTTTGTTGTAGGAATATTGTAGACAGACCTTCTCTCCAGTGTCCACAGCTATCTGGAGATCAACAAATTGGAGAACCACTGCTCCAGCCTGTCAAAATCTTTTTTGGACCCTCCCCACACTTGCTACTTGCCCAGCTTTATGCCATCTACAAACACGACCATACCCTCTATGACTTTAACTTTGTAACTGATCTGAAAAAAAAAAAACCCAAGTCTTGCTTCTTACTGATAGACAGCTGCTGTTAACCAATGATGCAGCTCCGTAAAACTCCCTCCAAAGGTACCTTGGATATGAAAGTTTTCCTCATCACCTGAACTGCAAATTCCCTGGTTTTTCATGTACATGTGTCTCTTCATAGAATTTAAGTTCTTTGAGAGTAGGAAATTTATTGATAACTTCATTTGTCTTTGTGGCCCCAGCTAACACAGAGCCTGACAGTCAGGCAATCCATCAACCAACGTGTGCTGGGCACCATGCTAAGTGCTCTGGATACAAAGAAAGGCTAGATGGACTAACCTCTGTGGTCAATAAATGTCCATTCTTCTTGGAGAGATAATAAATAAATAAAGGGGTAAATACAAGATACAGAGAGCACAGATGGAAAGCGTGCTGAGAGAGGAACGCCCTGGCAACTGGGGTCTTGGAAAAGTCCATGGGAGGCAGCGTGGGAGCTGACATGACATGCGTTTGAGACACACTTAATATATGACTTTGGATTGACCAATCGTGTCTCTGCTGGGTTGGATTTCGAACTTTGGCCTCACAGCCTCTCAGACTGGGAAACCAGGCCAGCTAATTTGGGAACAAAACAGGGCGGTCCGCGGGAAGGGCCAAGACCAAGAAAACTAAACCGGGACCTGCCCCAACAGTTCCTAACCCAGGCTGTGGGGGACGGACAGCTCCTGAAGGCGGCCCAGGGGGCGGGCCTTGCTTTGCCTCCGCCAATGGAAGCACGACAGGGTGCGGAGAGCTGGTGGTAGGAAGCGGGTGGGTAAGTATGGGTTAGGCTGGCTCCTGCCCCCCTCACGTGCTGGATCCCCCAAAGTAGGCTGCGCCTGCGTCCGGAAACGGCAAAGTCTGGCCGGCGGGGAGAGAGCGACATGGAGCGCAGCCTGGGCCGGACCCTGTGCATCCTGACCGGGGCCTCCCGGGGCTTCGGCCGTAGCCTGGCCCTGCTGCTGGCCCCGCGCTTGGCCGCGGGCTCCGAGCTGCTGCTGAGCGCCCGCAACGACGCGGCGCTGCGGGCGCTGTCCGACGAGCTGGGGGCGGCGCGGCCGGACCTGCGGGTGCTGTGCGTATCGGCCGATCTGGGCAGCCAGGCCGGGCTGCAGCGGCTGCTGGAGGCGCTGCCTCGGCCACCCGGCTTGCAGCGGCTCCTGCTCATCAACAACGCTGGTAACGGCCCGGACTGGGGGAGGGAGGAACGGTGCCCGGCGGCCTGGGGCGGGGAGGGGGCACACCTGCACTCGGTCGTGCCGCTGTCGGCCGCTGCCCTTTGAATTGAGTTCTTCCGTTACCTAAGCATTTGTCGGGCTCCTAGAACCGAGTCGGAAGGACCTCAGTAACCGTCCAGTGGAACCCAGAATTCCGTCTACACCGTCCCCAAGCCGATCTCTTCCCTCGGCTTGTGGGGCACCATGGCCATTGCAGGCCACAACTCTGCTCCTGAGAAACTTCCCTGACCTTGAGCCTCTATTGGCCTCTGTGCAATTCCCCCCGGCGTGCTCCCTGCCCTGCCTGAAGCCATATTACGAAGCCCTAGCCCCTGGGCCATCATCCCTTCAGAGACTTGAAGACGTCTCTCTTGTCCCCTGGGCCCCCACCTCTTGTCCTGGAGAAACAAATCCCGTTTCTTCCACGGATCATAATGGCTTGGCCTTGTCAGCTCTGAAAACAAATGACCAGAGAATCGCAGAGGTAATGTAGCCCCGCAACTCTGAACACACCAAAGGGCTCACACAGGTTAGCACAACCACAGTTAACGCAGAAAAAGAAATTAAAACCGAAGAGCTAACAGTGCCTATAAACAAAAAACTGTATTTTGTTGGAAGAGGGAAACTAGAAACGTGTGCTGGGGCCTTCTCTAGGAGACCCGATTTAGGGCGGCCAAGCCGAGATACATAGAGCAGTGTCGCCCTGATGGTGAGAGGTAACAGCGATGATGAGACAAGTTTGATTCATAACAGGACTTCATGAGGGGAACGTGGTTCCTGCAGGTGCTTGCCCCAGCTTAGGGACCACCTGGAGGCAGGCTGGAGAGGAAGCAATTCAGCCCTTTGACTTGAATCTCAACTTCCCAGAACAGATCATTTTATTAAGCGAATTTGTTTTGTGAAGTTTGGATTCAGTCAAAGGGTCACACTCGAGGACCTATAAGGCCACATATGACCTTGAGGCCACAGATACCCCCACCCCTGCCCAAGTCATTAATGAAAATATTAAATTTCATATGATTTTTTCTGCTACATTGTGGTTATGCCAAGCTCAGGGCACAGCTTGCTTGCTGGGCTTTAGCTCTGGAAAACAGGGTGTCTCCTAATAGTAGAAAAAGAGGAGTGGTCTTGGCATAGGTATCCACGCCCTTCAACGCCCTCATTGCCCTTCACCAATGAAGTTACTATCTGATGGAGGAAGATTTACAGCTTAAACCTTGAAGTCTAGATCCAATATTCTGCATATGATCAATCATAATAATAGCTCACTTTTACTTAGTACCTTAAAGTTTACAAAGCACTTTTCAAATATCTCACTTTATCCTTTATCTCCACAATAACCCTGGGAGGTGTGTCTACATATGAGGAAGCTGAGAGGACAGAGATAAGTGATTTGGTCAGTCACCCAGCTAATGTCTGCTGCAGGATTCCTATCTCTGTGCAGCCCTCTGTCCAGTGAGCCCCCTAGAGTTGTCGAGTGGGATTGCCATTTCTTCATAGATGGAAGCAAGGTCCGTTAGTGCAGTCAAAGATTCCATTAGCTTCCTTAGCTGCCACTTCCTACTACTTAACGCATATTTAGCTTGCAGTACACTAAAACCCCCAGATCTGCAGATAAATGGAGATTTTACCTTGCCTTCACCATCCTGTTATTGTGAAGTTGATTTTTTCAACTGAAATATAACGCATTTATCCTTAATCTTGTGAGATTTATTCCCATTCTCAAGCCTGTCATAATCTTTTTGAATCCTGCCTGTCACCTAGTGACTCTCTCTCTGATCTTTGTGCCATCTGCAGACATAAAGAGCATGTCATCTTTGCCTTTTCCCTAGTCCAGGAATGGGGAACCTGTAGCCTCAAGGCCACATGAGGCCCTCTAGGTCCTCAAGTACAGCCCTTTGAATTGAATCTCAGCTTCCCAGAACAGATCATTTTATTAAGGGAATTTGTTCTGTGAAGTTTGGATTCAATCAAAGGGTCACACTTGAGGACCTAGAAGGTCACATATGGCCTTGAGGCCACAGGTACCCCCACCCCTGCCCAAGTCATTAATGAAAATATTAAATTTCATATGGCCAAGCACAGGTCTCTGGAGCTGTCCACTGGAAACCTCCATGCAAAATTACATGGAATCATGATACTTTGAAATCATGAGATCTGAGTGATAGAATCATGACTCTTTGAGTCCAGTCATTCCACCAGATCCAGAATCATCTAACTGTCATCATCTACTCTAAATCTCTACATATCTCCCACAAGATGAGTATGAGATGCTTAATCCACTGTTTTATTAAGTAACTAGGAACATTATATGTACAGGATTCCCTTGATTTGCTGTGCTCTATGCCCCTCACTTCTCTTTCAGGAGGTGGGCAGCATGTTAAATTGTAAGTCCTCTGGAAGGTAGGTCATTACACTGATCAGGACTCCTAAGCCTTTCAGAGTTTTTGTTCTTTATCGTATTATTGTCTTTGTAGAAATTGTCCTCTTCAGGCTGCATCAGTTCATGCAAGTCTTCCCAGGTTTCTCTGAAGCCCTCTATTTCATCATTCCTTGTAGCCCATACCATAACTTGTTCAGCCATTTTTTATCTTTCTTTACACCCCAGCATTTGGGTCCCAGGCAGAAAGAACTCAGGTATTCCTGACTCCAAGGTTCACCCTCTAAGCTCTGCACCAGGAGTTCTTAATCTATCAATGTATCATGGACCTTGTTGGCAATCTGGGGAAGCCTCTGGACCCCTTTTCAGTATGTTTTGAATTGAATAAAATGTATATGTTTATTAAGGAAACCAATTCTATTGAAATGCAATGGTCAAAAAAAGAGTTCAAGGGCCCCAGATTAAAGATTAGAGGTGGTCTACATCCAGCTTCCTTTCATGGGAAAACCATTGAATCATCAAAGGTAGACTTCCTGTTCATTTTCAGGCTCTGGAAGCAAGTCTCAAGGGCAGTGGGAAGGGGCTCCTGGCTAGGTCCTGTGGGATTCCTGAAGTTTGTTTTTTAATTTTTTTTAAGGTACCTTAGGGGATGTGTCTAAATATGTTGTGGACTTTACTGACCCAGCAGAAGTCAATGGCTATTGGGCTCTGAATGTGACCTCCACTCTTTGCCTGACCTCTGGGGTCCTCAGGGCCTTCCCCGCCAGCCCTGACCTGAAAAGAACTGTGGTCAACATCTCCTCCCTCTGTGCTGTAAAACCGTTCAAGAGCTGGAGCCTCTACTGTGCTGGCAAGGCAGCCCGAAACATGATGTTCAAGGTCTTGGCAGAGGAAGAACCCAGTGTGCGGGTGCTGAACTATGCCCCAGGTAGGAAGGCATGTGGCCACCTCTCTGCCCCCAATCTGGCTGTCTCTGGGCCCCCCAGACACCTGCTGTTCCTGCCTCCACACCCAGAGTAGAATTCCCCTGACATCCATGATTTCCTGTGGGAAAGTCCTTCTTGCAGAAAGTATTGACCAAGGGTCTTTGAAGGATATAATTTGGGGTGGAGAGACTTGTGGAAATGGTTTGGAGGATGAAGCTAGTGAGAGAGGGATCCCTAGAATGAAAACATCCCCTTGCCCACATGCACTGTCCCCTTATAGAAACAGCCTCTCCCCTTCCACCACACACTATCTAATCACCACCAGATACCTTGTCCTCCCTCTTATTATAGGATCATAGCTGAGAGGGACCTCAGAGGCCTTTGAGCCCAGCCTTTCTTTTTACAGAGGAGTATACTAAGGCACAGAGTGGTTATGAGACCCAGGGTCACACTGCTAATTAATTTCCAGAGGCAGGATTCGAATCTAGATCTTCTGGACTTAAGTCTGGTGCCCTTTCCACTAGGAAATTCTGCCTCTCCTTGGTAAATAAGGTCTTAAGTCTCCATAGCTGCAAGCTTGCCTGTGCACTGTGCTAAAAAATGCCTCAAACATTTTTTGAGTACCTACTGTGGGCAGGAGTAATCTTTAGCGTGTGCCATCCCAACCAGGCAGTTGCTAGTACCCCAGTGACTAGGGGAAGAGATGACCCCCAAGAAGTGAAAAGCATGGCCCATTCCCTTAGTACTAGCTATAGCTAATAATCTATAGTGAGCATTTTTATAGCCCTTGAAGGTTTGTAAAGTGCTCTCACCCACATTCTCATTTGATTATCAGGATGACTATGGGCGGTAGAGTAAACTGAGGCTGGGAGAGGTTGGGTTATTTGTCTAGGCTCCCTCAGCCAGTTAAGCATCTGAGGCAGCATCAGGACTCTGAATTTCCTGATCCCTGAGGCTAGCCCTCTCTCCACTGCCCTATCTTGCTGTATAGAGGGAGAGGTGTCTGGGGCTCAAATGCTCAATACCATTCCAGTCCTGATCCACCCCCACACAGTCATGGGCCCCAACCTTGCTAGACCTTTCTTCTTTCCTCTGTTCCCTCAGGCCCTCTGGACACAGACATGCACCAGGAAGCCCGAGAGAAAACCAAGGACTTGGAAGTGCGGCAGGCAGCGAACAAGTTAAAGGAGCGCCAGTCCCTGATAGACAGCTCTGTCTCTGCCCAGAAGCTCCTGGACCTGCTAGTGAGGGACACCTTTGAGTCAGGGGCCCACATTGATTTCTTTGATAAGTAGGACTGACTGCCCTCCATCCTTCCCCTGCCATCCTGTCCCCAACCTTTGCTCTTCACAAGTGCCTAGTTCACCTCTTAATCTTTCTACCCAGACAGGGGGTATAGGAGTTAGTGGAGAGGCCTGTGGATTGAGAGGCAGAGGACCTGCCCCATGTCAGCCAGGTAGTAATGGGCAGAGCTGGGATTTGAACCAAGTCCTCAGTTCTCCATCCAGGGCTTTTCCCTTTGCCATGATGTGTCCTCCTTCTTCCATTCCCTTTGATTTCTTAATTGATTTCCACTGGGATAGACTCTTGCCTCCATTCTCTGTTGTCCCTTTCTCC